>NW_004955446.1:4104682-4133832 GCF_000276665.1 Chinchilla lanigera
GTACCAGAGAAAAACCAAAAAAAAAAAAAAAAAAAAAAAACAAAAAAAAAAAAAAAAAGATGTTACTTTAGTGCTTTTTAGTGTAATTACAATGCTGTAAAACCATCATCATTAATTCCATACATTTTCATTACCCTAATAAGAAACATCATATCTATTAGCAGAAACAGTACCAATTACCACTTCCCAGAATCCCCCAGGATCTAGAATCTTCCTTCTGGCTCTATGGATTTGGATCTGCCTTATCTTCACAATCTATATAAATGGTCCCATATAGCATATGGCCTTTTGTATTCACTTAGCATAATGGTTTGAAGTTTTTTCCATTTTGTAGCATAAATCAATGCTTCATGCCTCTTTATGGATGAATAATATTTCCCATATGGATATAGCACATTTTGTTTAGGTTGTTTTGTGTTGTTTCCATTTTTGGGGGGGTATTATAAATAATGCTGAAATGAACATTTGAGTACATGTTTTTGTTTGGATGCCTTCTTTCTATGTCACAGAGTAGGAAACTGGCCATTTCCAGATGCCTTTTTTGTTGTTTTGACATACACGCTATTCTTTTTTTAGAACATTTCTTATTTTCTTATAAAAAACTATTCAGTTCTTGGGAATAAACCATTTCTCCAAAGAGTCTGGGCTCCTTTCAGAAGGAAATGGTATTAGAAACCATGATGTGGGAGGGCAGGTGTGCTCAGCAGCACTGATTCTTTGCTTTTAGGCCTCTTTAGCAGTTGAAGATAGGAAATGTGTATATGTATTTTCATATCTATATATTATATATATGATATATATGAAATCACAAGTTCATGCAAATCTAGTCCATCCATACAAATCCCCAAAATATTTTTCTTACCTCTTCTTTCACAGTTTTATCTCCTTTCTCTTACAATGAGAACCCTGGCTGCCTATGACATCAACTATGCATTTACAAAATCTTACCATATACACAGAATTATTTTATAATTAACGTATCTATAGTACAAAATAAAACAAAACAAAACCTACCACAGAACAGCTCATGATTTACTGTTCTTTCCATACTGCAGAGAATATAGTCAAAATACAGTATTCAAAATTTGAATTAATTTACTTATTTAAAATAGAATTAGTTTGTTTCTATATTTAATCAGCTTTAGTTTCTTTATCCTGCTGTTTTTGATTTAAGTTTTAAATAAATAAGAACATGAGTACATTTGCAAGAGTTAAAACTACACTAAAAGACAAACCCAGAGAGCTGTCATTACTTTCCAGTCATTTCTAACTGCTCTCTATGTCCCATCTCTTTGTAAATAACCGACTTCATTATTTTCTGACTTATTTTTGCTACACTTCTTTCTGCAAAAGTAAGTGAGAGATAAGGTGTAGAGGGGCACATTTTTTTCCCCTTTCTAACTAGCCTTTCCCTGCTTACTTTCAAAGAATAAAAAATTTAAGGTCTGAAAAAAGTATTTTCTCAGTGGCAAAGTATGACTCTCCCTGTTCTTATTTGAAACTTGCCCGTTAATAATCTGCTTTCTAATACCTGCCCAGCAACACGGAAATCACTAAAAGGAGGAAAAAGCTTTCTGACAACTGAAAATGAGCTGAATTATTACTAAACATTATTTGTGTGAAATTTTAACTATTTTTGCTATAGAAGAGCTTACGAAATTATTTCAGAGAAGCACCCAGGACACCTATGTTAGAAGCCTAAGGAGGCAATGCTTATAAAACAATAAGTTCCTCAAGGGAGTGTGAAGACAAAAGGCAGTGAGTATTGGTGACTGTAGACTTTTATAAACAAGTTCAGCAAAGTTGTGAAGTTAATAATGTCAATATCAGGAAATGACTAGCTGTTGTGAACAAGAAATTGAAGGCTACTCTTTTTAGAAGTAGGTTCAAGAGTGGAAGGCAGGGTTTAGAAACAAGCACACAAAAGAAATAAGGTTAAAAAACTATCTTTGAGATCCAGGAAGAAATGAGTGGGTGTAAGAGGCAAAGGGGAAAAATTAGGGAGTATGGACAGACTTCTGCAAAAGAATTGGAGAAGAGAAAGCTTAAGAGTGGGTGGTTAGCCTTGAAAACACCTAGGATCACATATCTGTAATCCTAGCATTCCGGGAGGTTGAGGCAAGAGGACTGAAATTTCCAGTCCTGGGCAATTTAGTGAGACCCTGTTGAAAAATAAAAAATTTGAAAAAATGGCTGGGGATGTTGCTCAGCTTGAAGGTCCTGGATTCAATTTCCAGAGCCATGAAAAAACAAAATAAAACAAAAAACAGAAAACCCCCAAAACAGATCAACACACACAGATAGACACAGACACACACAGCCACAGACACACACACGCGCGCGCGCGCGTGCAAAAACCAAACCAACCAAACAGAACTAGGATCACCTTGTTCTGAGACAAAAGACAGAAATGGGTGGGGAGACAGAAATTCACTAGTTGACAGGAGTAAACTGAGGAAGCTCATGTTAGATGGCCTTTCAAAAGACTGAAAAATGAAGTACTCTGTAAAGGACAGGAGCAGGAGGCAGGGTTGGCAGTAGACATGTAAGGATGGTGGAAAATGCTCAGCCAGGAGAGGATATTGGCAAACACTGTACAGAATGGACACTCTAAATATGACAGTCTGTGGGACGTTCCTTGGCTCTGGCATTTAATAAAGAGAATACTACCCATATTAAAAGTGGTGACGTCAATGACAGGTGAACACTTTTGAATTTTCCCTTTTTAGGAGAGCACTCGCCAGATTTAGTAAATGATATAACTGTTCTGAAAGTGCATGCTGTTCTATTATTGAACTAAAAATTTTAAGCTTTTCCATAAAATCACAAACATATCAAACTCAATTGTAAATTGATCTGAATTAGAAATATTTATATGACATTTATATTATTATATATTTATATGATTATATATACATTCTATTTGTTATTTAAGCCAGTGATAACTAAGGAATTGTATTTCCTATTAAGTGCACCTAAGAGAGTGAACTTCAATGTAGTTTTCAATAACTATTGCTACGAGGGGTAAAACTCAACACTCTTTGGGGATAACGTTTAAGGAATGCCTCTTGATTTTTAGGACAAATCAAAGGAACTTAACTGCTCATATTACAAAATGGTGGTTTGTTCCAGATCAGAGAGAGATTAAAAAGTAAGGAAGTTAAAGCGGGAAAGGGGTTCTTTGGGATAACTCTGAGAAGGAAGTAGTAATATGCTTTACTTTTCCCTTCTTTTGAAATCTGACCCCAATAACTTCCTTTCCAACGCTAATCTTAAAACGCAGAGATTTTAAAAAACAGACTTTACTTTCTGGGGAACGAAAACTAATTGAATTACTACTACCTAACATTATATTGTGAATTTACTTCTTTTCTGACTGTCCATATTAACCCTTCCCCAGTTGGAACAGGTACCGCATCAGCTTGTTCTAGGATTTCAGTGCCTTGAAAAATTCTTAGTGTCTTGAAAAATGCTTGTTCCTCAATAAATACAGGTTAAATTATAGAAAATCAAATATAGAATCATATTCATAGTGTTCATAAGGAAAGAGCAAGCCTGGTCAAAATGGGATTTTATGATTATGAGTGAAATCTGCACTGTAGATTCCTAAGAATTTACAGTACTATGTTTGGCTTACCAAGTTATTACTAAATATGTAAGATGTACTTGGGTCAAGAGCTTATAAAATTCATTATTCAAACATTTATGTTAAAATTTTATCTTGAATAGGTTAAAAGTTTCATAAATAATAAATGCTGAGATGAATTTAATTTTAATCTTTACCTTCTTCCTAACCCAGGACCACAAAATATTTTTTAAATGCTTGTTATTTACTACTACCTTTTATCTTGTCCTGCAATTGTCTTTTTTTTTTTGGTACTGGGAATCAAACGCAGGACCATGCACTTGCCAGGTGCACGCTGTGCCACTGAGCTATATCGCCAGCTCTTGTCCCAAAATTATATGCTGGGTTGTTATGTATTTTAATGTTATCTCTTTTTTAAGCCAAGAAGACATTACTATTGTTCTTGGTGGTTTTAGTGTTATTTTACCTTTACCCCATATGTTTATCACTTTCTACGGTCCTTACTCTTGATTGCATTTCTCTCCTTGTGGCTTACCTAACTTTTGCTTGAGTATGTGCTTTAGATTTGCCTTTAGTAAAGGTCTACAGGTGCAAAGTTTCTCAGCTGTTTGAAGGTCATCTTCTCTCAGAACACTGAAGATAATATTTTACCTTATGTCTTCACTTGTTGATGTTGCAAAATCAGATTTTGCTTTTCTAAAGGGAATAATGTCTTATCTCTCCGGTCTGCATAGTAAATGCTCTGAAGTGTTAAAATGTAGGTCTAGATTTATTTTTACTTATTTTCTATTAGTTTTGGGGCCTTCTTTACTTTGAATTGATCTCTTTCATTAGTTATAGAAAATTCTTAGCTATCATCTCTTCACAAATTGCTTCTATTTCTCCTTTAATCTTTTGGAATTTGATTAGACATTTAGTAGATGTTCTTCCACATTTTCCATTTGTCTTGAGTCTAGGTTCTACAGAACTTTTGCAATTCTTTCAATTTACTAATCTTCTTTCTAACTATATCTAGTTTGTTATGAAACCTATTGAGTTTTTAATGTCAACTATCATATTTTTGTAGGCAATCTCCTTTATATTAAAATCTACTTATTCTCTTTTCAAGACTATTATTTCTAGAAGTATATTACATATACATATTTACCATCTAGTATCTGAAGAAAATGTGGGCATTTGTGGACCTGATTCTGTTGTGTGATGTTTCTATCAGCTTTAGCTAAGGATATCTGAGTTGTGTGTGTGTGTGTGTGTGTGTGTGTGTGTGTGTGTGTGAATTCTAAGCCATTCATTTGCTTGTGTAGGTTCTTTCAGGACCAGGAATGAAAGTACTGTAGGTTCTTCTCATAAGATTTTAAGGGCTTGGGGCTGGGGATTTAGCTCAGCAGCAAAGCGCCTGCCTGGCAAGCACAAGGTTGTGAGTTTGGTTCCTGGTACCGGAGAAAAACAAAAACAAAAACAAAAACAAAAACAAAAACAAAAACAAAAAAAAAAGGGCTTGTACCAGGCCTTTGTGGGAGGCACTTAGGAATCAATACTCCAACTAAATTCTTGGCTGGAAGATTTGAAGATTACTCAAGTGAGGTCAATTTGAGCTTTAAACTAATTGCAAGGTTGCCTTGTTGCTAGAGTTCCTAGGAACTATCGCTCTTGTCCCCAAAAACTCCATACCATAATTCTGGACAGCACATGTCCTCCTAATCCTATCCTGGGGGTAAAGTGACCTTACTTTCTAGTTGTCCTTAGTGGGAGGATCAATTTAGATTCTTAGTTTTCTAAGAATCTAAATTGCTGTCAGAAACTGATATTCTCTGCAACATTAAAGTTTTTGTCATTCATTGTAAAATAAAGCCATTAATCTTTCAAAAAGGACAAGTTTATAATAACAACTTGCTTTAAAGACTCTTTACATTTGGTGATGGGCTTTTAGGAAAAATGATTCTAACCAAAAGTAAAGGTGACTTTAATAAATACCAAATAATACTTTACAGACTGTATATATTCAAGATTGGATCAAGTTCAAGTAGTATAGTAGTCGAAGAGCTTCAGCTGGAAGCTTGGGATCATGAGTTCTAATTCTATGATTTTGCTGTGTGATGCTGAATAAGCTCTTCAATGGCTGGGCCCTTGGCTTCCTGTGTGTATAATGTAGAAGCAGGGCCAGATGATTCTTTCAGGACTAATACTGTGATATTTATTGCACAAATACATGCAATATAAATAGATCACACTCAAGATCAGAATTTCAGTTTTAATACATTCCTTAAGACTAGCTTATCTGAATACATTTTAAATGTACTTCAGCATAATATCCTCAACAACCTCACATTTTGGTATGGTCATTTTTTTCTAAAAACAACAAACAAAAATAAAATACGTAAATACAAAATATTCTGTGTATAAAAATAGAGTTTTAGTGATTTTTTCATATTTGGAAATATTATTAGTTCTGAGAATTTTGTACTCCTTTTGCACTTAGTCACAACTCAAGTTCTTTTGTGTAACTATTAATATAATTTAGGGATTATTTGATTTTTGAGTGAAAAAATATTAATACTCAAAAGCTGCAACTGTACCATCTGCTAGGAGTTTTTGTGAGAAATTCTGAAAATATAACCAGTTAAAACTGTCAGCATATTGTATTAATTGTTTATGAAAATAACTCTAATAATATCATGCAGATTAAACTATCCAAAGTCAGTTTTAATGCAATATATTCACAGGTTTACACTATAGAGTTGTGAAAAGAATATCTTTTTCAAATTTGATTAAGCGTTGCAAGATGTTGAAGAAAGAACTCAAATGAATTACTGTATAAGTTTGATGTCATTTTTGGCAAAACCTCAGAAAATGTCACATAAAAGAAAAACATCTTACTTAAAATAAGGTCTTGACAGCAGTTTGGAAAAGTTAACAACTCTGTTCTCAGATGAGAATGCTGGTTATAATCAAAGTTTTAATGATGATACTAGCTCCCCCTTGAGAGAATCTAACCACCAAAACAAAACAAAACAAAACACCACCAACAGAAACACATGTTTGTACACAACTTTGTAATTACTTCAATTTAGGCCTCAAATATCTAACCTGGTTCAATGTTCTCTTGCAGAATTACTGGCTGCCTGAGAAAGGATGAGGTGGCGGACTACAATAGCAGCTAATATTTTTTTTAAAATAATTTTTCTTTTCAATGAGAGGTACAGATAATTCTCATCAACAATAAAGATACAGTGGTCAACGCTCCGATGTATTCTAAACTCTAAAGTTGAAAATGATGAGAACTTCTTAAATACATTTATATGGTCTTTACATTTATTATGTTCTATATCTTATACTAAAAGAATTAAAAATAAATACTCGCAAAGTAAGTTGACACTTTACGAGTTATTGGTCAATTGCAATAAAAATATTTTTTAAAGAGCTTGTTGCAAACAAAATTACAATAAAATTACACAATGGGAGGAAAATACACTTGTGTTTCTATCATGAAAGTACAGTCCAGAAAAATAATATCACAATGTTAACCATGATGATTTCTGGCAGAAATACTATGGAGTGATCTTTTATTGTCTTTTATGCTTTTCTACCTTTCTGATACTTCACAAAGGATAGGTTACTTTAATTTTTTTGTTCATTTGTGCATTAAAATACTCACTCCTGTTTTTATTTTGAAAAATGTCAATCTTTTAAAAAACTGAAAAGAAAAGCACACTGGACACCTATATACTCTTTACTGAGCTTCAACAGTGGCTAATGTTTTGCTGTCATTGTGTGATCTACTGTGCTCTTTCTTCTTTTTCCCCAAAACATTTAAAAGTAAGTTGCAAATATATAAAACATCACCCCTGTACAGTTCAGGATGTCTCCTAAAAGCATAACCACAAAAACATATTTCACTAAAAAATTTAACACTGACATTGCAATATTATTCACTATACAGTTCTTGTTCAAATTTCCCTTGTTGCCCTCCAAAAAAAGCCTCACTATGTATTAAAGTAAAATAAAAATAAATGAAAAAACCTAAATGTTAAAACAGAAACACTTAACTTTCTAGAAGATAAATATAGGTAAAACACTTCAAGTCATGAGGTAGACAAGAACTTTCTGAAGAGAACCCTGTTTGCACAGGAAATAGTCCTGAGAATCAACAAATGAGATTATATGAAATTAAAATGTTTCTGTATAGCAAAAGAAACAACCTACAGTTTGCAAAGACAAACTACAAAATGGGAAAAAATTTTGCCAGCTCTTCCTCAGACAAAGGATTAATATCTAGAATATATAAAGAGCTAAAAAGAAATTAGACCCCCCAAATAAAGACCTGATCAAAAAATGAACAAGTGCAGCGAACAGACATTTCACAGAAGAAGTACAAATGGCCAGCGAATACATGAGGTATGGTCAACATTGCTGGCCATTAGAGAAGCGCAAATTAAAACAACAAAGAGATTCTACCTTCCCCCGGTAAGAATGGCTATCATTAAAACACTAAACAACAAACGCTAGAGGCAGTGGGGAAACAGGTACCCTAGAACATTGTTGGTAGTAAACTAGTACAACTACTATGGAAATCATTATGGAGGTTCCTCAAAAATATTAAAACTAGAAATTCCATTTGACTCAGCTATTCCCCTTTTAGCCATTTTCCCAAAAGAGTTAAAGACATCATGTTACAGCCATACATGCATGGGACCTTTATAGCAGCACAATTCATAATAGCTAAATCTTGGAAGCACTCTATATGTCTATCAATAGAAGAATGGATAAAGAAAATGTGATATTTACATACAATGGAGTACTACTCTGCCATAAAGAAAGATAAATTTGAGTCATTTGAAGAAAAATGGATATACCTTGTGACCATAATGCCAAGTGAAATAAATCAAACACACAAGGCTAAATATTATATCATAAAAGATATATCATATCTCATATGAGAAAAACAAAATATGAATAAAGAGCAAAATAAAAGGTAGATAATAACAAGTAGGGGGCGAGGTCTTTCTTAAATGGGAAAAGGATGAAGAGATGGAGGGCAGCGGAGAGGAAGAGAGTAAAAAGGGAAGAAAAAGGAAATTAAGACGTGTTATTTACATGTATCAACTCCCCACAAGGAATGTAAACATTATGTACTGCAAACATGGACTAATAAAAAATAAAAAAAGACCTAGAGAAAACATTCCTAAAATTTATCTGGAATCAGAACAGACCCGAAATAGCAAAAGCAATCCTGGGAATCAAAGGCAAGGCAGGAGGTATCACAATCCCTGATTTGAAATTATACTACAAAGCTACTGTGATAAAATCAGCATGATACTGGCAAAAAAACAGACCTGAAGATCAATGGAACAGACTAGAAGACGCAGACACAACCACAAGACACTCAGCCACCTTAGCTTTGAGAAAGGGGCCAAACACGTTCACTGGAAGAAAGATAGCCTCCTTAATAAGTGATGCTGGAAAAACTGGCTTTCCACATGCTGAAGACTAAAACTAGACCCATGCCTATCACCATGCACCAAAATAAAGTCAAAGTGGCTTCAAGATCTAAATATTAAAACAGAAACACTAGACCTAACGGGAGAGAAAGTAAGTGGAAGTCTTGAAGACATAGGGGTAGGTAGAGAGTTTATGAACAAAAACCAAACTGCACAGGAAATACTTAAAAAAGTCAACAGCTGGGATCTCATCTTATTGAAAAGTTATTGCACATCAAAAGAAATCACCAACAGGGTGAAAAGAAAACCCACGAACTGGGAAAAAATTTTAGCCAAAAGACTCCCATGTAGAACGTACAAACAGTTAAAAAAAAATCAGGCCCCCACAATTCAAAGACCCAATCCAAAAATGGGCACCTGAGGTGAACACACACTTCTCAGATGAAGAAATAAAAATGGCAAATAAATACATGAAAAAATATTCAATGTCATTAGTTATTCAAGAAATGTAAATTAAGACAACACTGAGATTCCACCTCACCCCAGAAAGAATGGCTATCATCAAGAAATCAACCCATAACAAATGCTGGAGGGGCTGTGGGGGAAAAGGAACTCTTCTCCACTGTTGGTGGTAGGGTAGACTGGTGCAATCACTGTGGAAATCAGTCTGAAGATTCCTCAGTAAACTAGGATTAGAGGTGCCATTCAACCCAGCTATTTCTCCGCTGGGTATTTTTCCAGAGGAACTGAACACATCATACCACATTGATATATGTGTACCCATGTTTATAGCAGCGCAATGTGTAATAGCTAAATCTTGGAACCAACCCAAATGTCCATCAACTGAGGAATGGATAAAAAAGATGTGGTATTTTTATACAACGGAGTATTACTCAGCTATAAAGAAAGATAAACTAGAGGCTTTTAAAGGTAAATGGATGCAACTAGAGACCATACTCATAAGTGACATAAATCACACTCACACGTGTAAACAATGTATTTCCTCCCTACTGTAAGAACCTGAAAGGGTAAACAAAATCTGAAAGGTACAATAGATATTGTGAAAGGGAAAAGAAACTGCTCAAATAGGAAGCAGTAACTAAGATGAAGGAGCGGAAAGGAAAAAGAAAAAAGGAAGAGGATAAAAAATATGTACATGTATACACAGGATAGCTAGGATAATTGTACTATTAATATCTGCTGGTTTATTGAAGGGAACTGTTAATGCGTAATTGTTTGATCAATCTTGCATGCCTATCTGGTTATATGTGCAACTATTCTGAAGATGACATTATGTAATATAACAACCATTGTTAATATCCTATGACCATGTTTTGAAATTCTGTATCATTTTTATTGTTCTCTATGCTGTTTTGTTTAGGTATTTGTTTTTAATATTTTTTAAATGAAAAACAAAATTTATATGTATATACAAGAATAGCTGGAATAGGTGTATTGCTGATGTCTGTGGTTTACTGAAAGGAACAGTCACTACTTAAAATTTTCTTTTTTCTTTTTTTGGGGGGGGTGGGGGGTACTGGGAATCATACCCAGGACCTTGCACTTGCCAGGCAGGCGCTTATGCTACTGAGCTATACCCCCAGTCCTAAATTTTCTTTTTCCTTAACCAATTTTGCACGTTTGAATTTGGTAATCAGAATGACTGATCTGAAAACAACAATATGCAATATAACAACCATTGTGGAACTCCTACCATCTTGTATGGTGAAGCTCTGCATCATTCCCAATGTTTTTTTAAATTATTTGTTACTGTCTTTGATGGTTTGATCAATCTTACATTCTTATGTCTGGTGGACTGAGCAACTTCACTGAAAGTAACAGTATGTAATGTAGCAACCACTGTTAATTCCTATCATTTTGTTCTGAGGTCACGTATCATTTTTGTTGTTTTGATTTTGTCTTCATTGTTAGTTTTTTACATTTTTAAAATAAAAATAAATAAATAAATAAATAAATATAGAGAGATGAACAGTACACAATCACTGTGTCTATTTTTTGTTTTGTACCAGGAATTGAACTCAGGACCTTGTGCTTGCTGGCAGGTGCTTGTGCCACTGAGCCATATCCCTATGTGTCTATTTTTTAAAGTCAGTAGTAGCTGTCTTAAAGAGAACAGCGAGATTTGCTCATGATAACTACTGAAAAAGTTTGAGATAGATTGTCTAAGAAGAACTAAGTACTGTATGGACTCTCAAAGAACATAATTTCTTATTCACTTTAACAAAAGATTAAATTCTTGACATAAATGTACATGTATAGACATCTTTGTATTTGTCATAGACCTTTAAAATTGCACTTAAAATTATTAAAAAAGACATATTAAGTATACAGTATGTATTCTAACACATCAGTTGTAGCATGTTCAATAACATTTCACCCAAGAGATGGACTGTCCTAACTATAAAGCAAAACTACTTTTCTAGGACTTCTAGAAGATATTCCACAAAGTTAAGTATTTTAGATAAGGAAATCTTATCGTTAATCAATTAAAACAATTTTTTCACCAATTAGGTTAGAATTATTGCCCTTTTTTTTTAACCTCATTAAATAATAACAAATAGCATCTAATCTATTCCTTGTGATCAGGATCATACTAAGGAGAATCATTAACTTTATCCTTTAAAGATATACATTTTCAGAGCAAAATGTATAGTAAATATATCTGTATTTGATTACTGCGTTGTGTATCTTGCTCTAGTATCAAGTGGTTGCCTATTACCTCTAGCTGCTATTAGAGCGAATGGCTCTAGCATGCTTTTCACTCTCCCTTTAAAAAAAGATTTTTTTTTTCTTTGTATCCTAACAAAATAGTGGGCTAGAGAGATCCACTGATCAGCCCCAACTCTGCCTTTTCTTTTAAGGCCAATAATGAGCTATAGTTCCCATACTATAAAATTCACAATCTTACCTTCATTTTTATTATTCTTTAATATGTTTTAAACTTAGAAAAACAGATAATCAAATTGTTAACACTATGCCCAAAGCAAGAAGAAACCGAAAATGACTGATGGCCTGAAAGGCTTTCTTTCTAGGAATGAAGTACAAATATACTTTTACTTTTTTCATATAAATAAAGTAAAAAATTAGCAACAGATTAAGAAGGAGTAGACTGTAGGGAAAAAATACGTCTTGACACTTTTGGCCTCCAGAAAGAAAATGATGAGTCAAGAGTACCTGAAGAATGTTAACTGCTTTGAGGAAAAAGACCAGCTTGCTCAATGAGAGCAGTTAATTCTACGGGGCAGTAGGCATAACACAGAGCTAACATTCCAAGAGGGTTTCTATTTCTTATAAAAACCAAGATTAAGCTAGTTTAACATTATATATTAGATAGATAAAGCTATATGCTTTCACAACCTATCAAGCCTGAGGGGCTCTCGTCTGACTTAATCCAGTATTAAAGATAGTCTGACAAAACTTGAAAAGGCCCAGCGCAACTTGAGAAGTACTAGCACCTCAGGGATGTGTTTCACGAAGAGGCTTTAAAATTCTTTCTTGATTTACAAGCTCAGATTGCCCTTCTCTAATTTCTGGCACTAGCCATACAGTAGGCATTGTCTGCTTAGAACTTTGAAAAGAGGATCTGACACTCTACCTCCCTAAAGCTGATTAGAGAATATGTTCAAACCTGTATCCCTATGTGACTATGTTCTGTTTGTTACTGGTTTTAATATGGTGAAACTTAAAGAAACCCGGAAAGGACTTAGAGACATAATTTAATGAAAAGGATTATATAGTTTATTAAAGAACTTGATAGAGCAAACATAAGAAACCAATTTTATTTCCAACTAATTATCAATCTTATTCAGAATTTATTACCCCAAAACAATCCTGTGCACAATCCCGAATGATTTACAGTGGAACCAAAGTGACTCCGGGGCTGTAAACAGGACTGTCCTGCAGTATATCTCTTTTGACATTGTTGGTATCTGAAGTAAAACACCACATTTCTTGTTTACCTAAATTGGGATGTGAAAGCCTACTGGAGATTCTGTACTTAACTAAAAAAAAAAAGGAACTGTTTTGAATTTTATAAAGTCATCTATTATGCTGTTATAAAATTTAATTATATGACTATATTAATAGTTTTATTCTTTGACATTCTTCTTTTTTCGTTTCCTCTGTGAAACATTCATGCCTTCATACATTATCTAAAGTCTTTAAAAAGCAAATAGATGACAAACAGCAAATTATGAAGTTATACTTTAAAATGTGCTTCTTCCTAAGAAGTATATTTATATCTATCAACTGACAACATCACTGTGGTACAAGAAGTAGCAGATCCTATTTATCTTTACATTTATATATGTAGTAACAGATGGGTCCAGATTTTAAAGTAACTTGGCTAATGTGAAAGAACAGATTTACAAGTAGAATTATGACTAGAATGTAAATCCTTAATTGTCTATACAAATCTGGCCAAGGATCTGGCCCTGGAAACTGGGTAAAGATTATAAAACCAATGGAATATTAATCCCTTGATCAAAAGTGATTTTCTCAGATGTAGAATCCCTGAGGAATGTATCATGCCTATTAGAGAACCTGGCTTAATGGAAGACCTCCATTCATTCAAAGAGGTTAAAATTAGTTTTTTTAATGCAGAGGCATTAGAACAGAAGGCTTTCTTGTTCTTACACATTTCTCCCAAGTGCTTTTAACCTGACCACAATACACTAAATTCTAAAATGAAGTGGCAATAATCAACAAATGTTAAGATTTACAGATAAATTAGTAAAACCAGGAAATAAGATCAGTGGAAGTTGTACTTATTAAGAATGTCCAGAAGTTCACACACACTCTCCTTGTAACAAAGAATATCATTATGGAAATACAACTATAAAAAGCAGGAAAAGAAAGTATATTTTGAAATTTTAATTATCATATTTATATATGATCATCTAATTATAGGCTTTAACTAACAACACTAAATTTATTAATAATAATACTAACATTCATATTTTCAGTTTGTAGGATTTGGATAGGAAACAAAAGAGCAAGGATTAGTTATATTTTTCTTTTTACAAATTTAAAATAAAGATTTTTTATATAGTAGTGTAGATATAATAAAATGTTTCTCATTATATAATTTATTAAAAAAATTTTTTTTGAGTACCAATAAGACTTTTTATTCATTGTATTTTCCCAGGGAAAGGAGAAGGGAAAGAAAAGTCAGCACACGTGTTACAAAATGATTAGAAAATAGGAAAGGAAGCATACTAGGTTATAGCAAAATCTACTGTCCAATAGATACCAGTGATGGGGTCACCAGAGCCCAGTTAATTTACTTCTTATAAGAAGCCTGAGGGATGCAGAAGATGTTTTTATCCCTGGATTTATGATAAGAAAACTGAGTCATCATGGCTTAAATGACTTCACTGCTAGTAAAAGTAATAGAGATTTAATTCTTTCTCACTTATATTTAGAGAAGATACACTACTCCAAAAAATTCATAATAATCATTAGCGCTACATATAACAAGCCCCTAGAATTACCAGAGAATTACTATGAAAATACAAAATTAAATGTTTTTTTAGTTTCTTTCTACTAGTAGGTGTAGCACAAGTATCAGCTGAAAATGCACACAAATGATGGGTTCGTATTACACAATCTGCTACTCCAAATTATCCAAGAAGCTTTAAGACTATTATCTGCTTCTAAGTTTACTGGCAAATTAAACTGCTAGATATAGCATAAAAGACCAAATAATACAAGGTTTGCCAAAATACTCAGATTATTTAGTCTTGGACCAAAATAAAATGCTTTATAAAAGCCAGATATGTAGCCATTTAGCCCAATCAAGAAATCTTTCCTGAATAGGTCCATGAGAGTATTCAGTTCAACTGATGCATGAAGTTATAGAGCCAAGGTCAAATAACACTTTCCAACTTCTTTTCATGTGAGGATCTTACTATACAAATACACATGAGAACTTCTGGATCTGTTCCCAGAGTTCATGTAGTGCTAACCTTGGAATATCTGTCAACTGGGAAGACAGGCTAAATCCTGAAATATGCTGAAAGATGCTTAAAAGCATACTTTATTTCTATAATATTATGTTGTGAGATTGCTCATGGTATCATTTATAGTCACAGGGAAAGAAGTACTACCAGATATAAAATCTGC
Source organism: Chinchilla lanigera (assembly GCF_000276665.1). Classification (NCBI taxonomy): domain Eukaryota; kingdom Metazoa; phylum Chordata; class Mammalia; order Rodentia; family Chinchillidae; genus Chinchilla; species Chinchilla lanigera. The sequence continues at coordinate 4,119,851 of NW_004955446.1, forward strand.
ATAGCAACTTTGGATTTTCAAATATAAGGTAGAGTTATTGAAATTCACAAATCTTTCATCATGAACAATTTTGTACCATAATATCAGTAATTCTTGCCAATTTAAAAAGATCAAAGTAAGTTTAGAGAAAAATATGATTGGAAGAAAAAGACAATCCATAATGCGTATCTTAAATAGGTTCTAAGAAAGAATTTGGTTCAGCCTTCTAACAAGATAGTGATAATAAACCACGGCTTTTAATAGCACTCTAAAAATATCAGAATCAAAATAAAATGGTTCATTTAGTCTCCAGATCTCGGTTTCTAAACATAATACTCAAACAAAAGGAACCCACAGTTCCTTGCAGAAGTATTTGATTCCCTGTCTGGAGAAGGGAAAATGTAAGACTGTGTTGTGATACCAGAAAGCAAAAAAGTGCTCACAGGATGGCATGGGGGCGGGGGGCAAGAGGAAAGGAAATGAGCTCTCTTGAAAGAGCTGGATATAGCCAAAGCTGGAAATATCTGAACAAAATAAAAGAGAATTTAAGATTATAATACATGGAATAACATAAATATCCACCTTACTGAAATAAATAAAGGCTAGAAGAGAATGCACTTTCTCACAGCAGAATTCCAAGTAGCAAAAACAGTAAGAATCAGGGAAGAAATAATGTCACCAGTAGAACACCACAGTGAATAATAATGCCTACAGACAAGATCTACCATTACTAATGGATGATAAAATTAGTGGGGAATAGCTCGAAGAAAACAGGATATTTGTGTATCTACAAGTGTCTGTCCCTGAATACTTCCGAATCTCAAAGACAGAAAGAGTAACTGTATAGTATAACAACAAGACAGACACGCTTTAACCAACCAAAGCTGTATCACTAATAGTAAGATAATAGTCATACTACTCCTAACACAACATGCTGGTAAGAGATACTGTTGTCGAGGTAATCTTGCCAAAAAAATGCATAATTTTAATCCAGTCATGAGAAACTCAAATTGTGAGACATCCTACAAAATATATAGCCAGGACTTTTCAAAGTGTAAAGGTCATAAAAGATAAGGAAAGACAAAAATAGTCACAGATAAGGGACACTAAGGAGACATGATCATTAAATGCAACATAGAATCCTGTATAGCAGGATAAAAAAGAAAAAAGAGTAACAGGAGAAAATGATGAAATTCTAATAAGGTCTGTAGTTAGTAAACAGTATATATACCAACACTAAGAGCTTGATCACTGTATCTTGGTATAAAAGATCTTGATGTTAAAGGTACATGGGAAATCAGAATTATTTTTTGCAACTTCTGCATGTCTAAAATTATTTCCAAAATCAAATAATAAAAAGGGAAAAAAATGGTCCATTTTGAGATTAGGAAATAAAGTGAAAGCAATCAAACAATCTCATTTTTTTTTTGAAACTAGTTTTAACCGTTATTCATATTCAGGTTAAATCCAGAAAAATAATTATTAATATAGCTGCCTTTCTAATGATGATATAATTTTTTATTTTTATTTTTTTTTTTTGAGACAAGGTCTCCCTGTATAATTCAGGCTGGCCTTGAACTGACTATGTAGTCCAGGCTAGCTTTAAATTTGTGACAGTCTTCTTGCTTCAGCCTACCACATTCCTGCTGGGATCATAGGCATGTGCCACCATGCCTGGCTACATAAAAATTTTTTTAACACGATCAACTTCCATTACAGAGATTAAAATAAGCGCTGATGCAATTTTCTCTTTTGTGTTAAGAAATCAGTCTTTTAAGACTCAAACTTCTCTTTACTTATTCATATTTTAATATTTCAAAGGCAGATAAACATAGTCAAATGCCAAATCTGACATTTAATGTTAATGTCAAATGTTAATGTCAAATCTAATCTAGCACCATACAGTGCTATTATAGTAATTATCAATTGCATTTCTCTTACTCCTTCTAGATCATGAACTACAGAGATAAGAGCTATCCATCAATTACCAGTTCATATACCTAGTCACGTTAGGTCTTGAGACTGTACTTGGGGATATTCATAACTAGGTAAAAAATTAATAAAATAAAAGATCATAAATAAAGGACCTTCCTATGTGAATGGAATGATTCATGTATTTAACATGCTTTTAATTATAAGAAAAAAATCCCCTGGATTTTTTTTGGGAAAATTATGTATAAATTTAGACATAAAGTAACTTGCAGTATTTCTTCTTTTAATCTCATAATCCAGCTTGTTTCTGTTCTGGGTTATATTTTATATAGGACATAATCTAATTCTTAATACATTTGTTCTTTCTTTTAAATTCAGCTCCTAATTTGTGCCATTATGGGTAAGTCAACCTTTTAGCAATTACCTTCATTCAAATATATATTTCATTGACTTTCAATTATTCATTAAGTACCTGCCTTTACTAAAATAGTCACTGGGGATACAGCATAAATAATGTAAGAAAGATAAATTAAAAAAATACTCTACAAACTATAATTCTTTAAATAGTTATGGCATACTGCTTGTGCTATTTAGAGCAATAATAATATATTGGTCAAATATTACATTACTATTCTATATCAGAAAATGTGTTCTTTAAAATTGGATGCTGCCTATTTTTTAATGTATTTCAGTGACTGTCTCAATGACTGTCACAGTAGATAAAAATACTTCTAGCTTGCCAGAAGTATGAGGATACAGAAGATATATGTATAAAGCAAATTTGTTAAGTCTAATGTAGCATATCTTATCAGAAGCAAATGAATAAAATTTCCAATTATGTTACATTGTAATCTATTATTACAAAAAGAGAATAAATTTAAGCATTCCAAATTGTAATTTTGGAAAGTGAACACCACATGGTTTATAGTTAAAGAGTCTTAAAAATTAAAAACTTTAAGTGAGAATGAAATAGCTTTTCCTGGAGGTTATTTTAGCTTAATGAAAATCACAGTGAGAATGTAATAACCATGGATTGCAAACATATGCAAATAAAAAAATTAAAAATTTTAAAAAACTACAGTGAATCACAAAACATATTTAACATGTATAAACAAGTATAAACAGCAAGATCAATTTTGTCAATATTTTAGATTTTCTATGTTTTAACATATGAATAAAAAAACCAAAAATAAGGGCAGGTATCTATTACTATTCAAAACAACACACAAATATTTATATAGCCTCAATCAAACATAGATCATGAATATTTTTAAATGTTGTAAAGAGTATGAAATATTTAAAAAAGACAGAACATTCCAATCTTGTGTGTTTTTAGTCCAGTTATGCTATAAGCTATGACAACGTTAGGTTTTGCCTGATCTTGAGTAGTGTTATTTTCCATTAGCTTACTTAAGAGCAACAGTTAATCATGCTTGCATTGAGTTTATTTCTTAGAAAAATGCCCTGTGTGGAAATTTATTTTACTGGCCATCCCAAGCAAGTTTGAAAAAGACAAAAACAAACAAACAAAAATCTCAAGGACTGCAGAGACAAGAAGGAAAGGAGGAGGAGACAGGAGAGATGGGGGCAGGGGAAAGAAATACAGGAGTATCAAGAGGAAATGTAAGCCTGAAAAATGCCCTTACCTTCATTTCTTTTCTCTGCATTTGCTGCATTTTCTAATTTTTTTTGTTTCGCTGCTAAGAGTTCCCGCTTTAATTGTCTTGCTTCTTTTCTGAGCTCTTCACTATAAAGCAAGGAATAGTGAGGTAAGTATATAACATACTGACAGTAAAAGTTGTTCAGCAAAGAATTATTGACTTTCAGGCAAAACTGATCTAAGAAAAATAAAGTAAATCATATAATTCATTCATCTTGTTTCAGTCTACATGTAATGTGCTATGGAAACATAGGTAAAGGATATCTTAAAAGCTGTAACTTTTCACAGTAGCATTGTGAGTTAATATATAAAAATTTACCATTTTAGGTATAGCAAACATAAGAAGTGATAAATGACCCCCTGTTTTCTTAATTCAGTACAAATTTAACATTCAGGTTTTAATTAATAGTTAATGGGAACCTGGAGTGAAAACAAAAATTTTAATGTAATTACTATTTATTGAACCTGGATATATAAAACACCGAACTAAAAACTTGTTGAATGCCCAAAGTGGCACAATTAATAACCATTTATTAAGCAATTATTATATGCTAGGTGCACTACTAAAACTTTTAAAACTCATTTGCTTATTCAAACTTGCTTTAAACTCACCTAATATTACAATTTGGCATGTAATTTTGTTTTCTGTGGAACATACTAAGTCAAGATATTCTGATGATTACTATACTGCATCATGTGTTAAAGGCAAAAATGAGACATCAATGTTGATCTCATGTAAGTGACTTTTAAGGGCAAGAGATTCAAATTAATTTCTTAGAAAAAAATTATCCAGTACTCTGGTCATGAACCCTGCTATGGTTTAGACACGGTTTCCGTGCACCCATCATTATTTCTTCAGGGTCCATGTATTGGAAGCTTAGTCCCCAGGGTTACGGGGCTGCGAAGTGATTAAGAGAAGGTGCCTGGTGGGAGGTCCTTATATCCATTGGACAGTGTGACTTTGGAAGGGACTGTGGTGCCTCAGCCTCTCCCTGGCTTCTTCTTTCAAGATGTAATCTCTCCCTCTCCTGTACCCCTACCATGCGCATCTGTCAGGAGGTCACACAGCCAAGGTAGAGGAAACAGTATGTCAGTCCTGCTTATGCTGTCTGGACTTTCAGCATACAACACTGTGAGCAAAATCAATCTACTTTTCACTCTGTCTCTGTCTCTGTCTGTCTGTCTCTGTCTCTTTGTCTCTCTGTCTATCTGTCTGCCTGTCTGTCTCTCTCTGTTAACCTATCTCAGATATTTCATTATAGCAACAAAGAACTGATTCTTATGCATACAAACCCTCAGGGTCACTTGTGACTAGTGAAAGCTATGCATATTTTATCATTGTTAAGTAAACTTTTCTACTTGTACTGTGAAAGTTACACTTGATCAAAGATACTCAGAGAAGATTAAATGCTCAAGCAGGTGTCCTATCTTCGAAATGATCGCCAAAGTTATCCAAGTCAAGGTTTAGTGGAATCTTAAGTCTTGATGTTTCCATACTGATAGTTTCATACTTTAGTGTTTCCTCCTGACCTGAATCTCAAACTTTTTGTTAGCATTCATTGTGTTGTGTTAGATTTACCAAACTGATAGGCCTTATAATGAAAATGACTCAATTCTTTCTATCCACCTAGTTCTTTCTGTACGTATCTATATATCAGATACGTATAGCCACATTCTGTGTCTAATTGGCCTTTAAGATCTTGAATTCTGAAAACACTCCCTCTGATCAAAATCTACTTTTTTGCTTTGTCAGTCTTTCATTCCTACTGAATTTAAAATTATGAAAGTCAACTCCTTAACTGTAGTTCATGGTCCATAAGTTCTACTGTAATCCTCACTGGCTTTATATCCATTCTGGATGTTATTATAGTTAGCCATTTCATTAATGTCTTTATTAGCATTCTAAATTTTTTTTGACTTGTTTTATCCTGTGGATACATCATAGTAACTTAAAAGAAACTGTGGATATGGTTCATGTGTCATTACCTTACCCCACCCCAACATGAGACTTGTTCCAGGAGATAAGCCTTCAGAGAAAAGAGCAACTGTAGATGTGAGATGTTGCCTGGGGATTTGCCCTTGTAACAAGTTCCCTGATGATTCCAGTATACTTTCTGCTTAGGATTTTAGTATGGAAAGTATCTTCTCTCTTTTATACAATTGCAGGCACTCCTATTTCACTGATCCTTTTATTCAGCAGACAAACATGTTTAAAATTTCCTGGACTCTATTTGAATCAAGTGATTATTATCTTCACAAATGGATTCCATTCCTGAAAGAATAGTTTATATATACAGTTTACTTCATAATCTCTTGCAATCTATCCCTCTTACATTCTACGGAAACTGCTTCTCTATCAACCACATTCAATGGCCTTTTCTCAGTTCTCTTCAGCCTATCATTCAATGTTAACTATTCCTTCCTTTTAAAAATTTTATCTTAATCAGACTTATATAGTGCTTTGAAGTAATGATTTTCCAATTATTTTTCTCCTGGTTACTCTTTCTCTTCCAATCTTAAAATTGTTGACTTTTTTTTTTTCACCTCTCTCCTCTGTATACTGCCATTTTTGCCTAATTTTACAACCTGAACTATCACTCCTTATATGGATTATTTCTAAATTTAGACATTTTGCTTTGACTTTTGTCCTGCATTTCTAACTATCTGTTATAAATCTCAATATAGATTTGTGCTATCCAACAGAAATACAAGGAAAGACATATAAGTAGTTTAAAGTTTCGTTGCAGCTACATTTTTTAAAGAAGCAAAAGGAAAAGCTTACATTATATCCAAAATATTATTATTTCAATATGCAATAATATAAAAATATTAATGTGATATTTTACATTCTTTTTTGTACTAAGCCTTCAAAATCTGGTATTTTATACTTACAGCAAACATCAATTCAGACCAGCCACATTTCAAGGATTCTGATCTAGATAGACAGCAGGCCAGGGGTCTCAACATAATTACAAACTTTCTGTTTCCAAACCTGAAGTCATTACCTTCTTGCTCAACTGTATTCCTTTTCCTAAAACAAATCTACTCCATTGTGAAACCATTATTTTTCTACTAAACCAGGTTTTAAACTCCTTTTCACTGAATCAACACTGGAGTACATTTTCCAGTCTCTCTCACATATAACAGCCCTTGTTGGCACCATCACTAAGCTAAGTTTAGGCTCTTATTATGCATGTCTCAGGTAAATGCAATTGCTTCCTAATTTTTGAAGCTATATGAACAAATCTCAATATTGGTCACCATGAAGAAAAAACACAGCCTTTTGGTCCTTTTACAGGAAACAACCACCACATCTTTGCTCCATTCATTAAAATTGCCAATCCTTTTTATGCTATTTTCCACATTTTAAAATTTGGCAATTCAGCAATTTAGATGTCTTTAAAGAAGATGTTACTCTGCAAGATGGAAAGGAAATGCTGCATTTTTAGGCTGCAAAAAAGTCTTGAAAGTAATTTGAAGTACATAAAGAATGAGCAAAGTTTATACTGGAAAACTTGGGACCTGCATGGATCAAGCAGAGGAGGGCTTGGTTGCTGAAATTAGTAGCATTACAAAGAAGCCAAGTTTATACTTTACATCAAGACAACAGGAAATATAGCTTGGGGGCATGTTAGGAAAAAAGCAAAATTCTTCCTTTTGCCCTGTAAAAATGGAAGAATTTGCTTTGAGAAAGAGTCCCAGGACACTCTACTGGAGATGGGCCACCCTGGGATTCAGTTCACCAGCCCAGTCATCCAGGGACTCACGGGGCTCTGGAACCACCAGCATGATGCCAAGCTACTACTCCAATTAGCGGCAGACCTTGGTGTCATCCACGTGGTTCTAGTTCTTATGCGCATGCAGAATGCAAGAATAGTGGGGTCAGGGAGGCTTGCATCCAAATTTCAGAAGGCTTGCCTGTAATACAGGCTGTGTACCCCTCAGAGGGCAGAATGTAAAGTCCTAAGAGCGAAGTAAAAAATGAAGTAGAAACCCCGGGAAGCTAGAGATCCCAGGAACATGGAACAACTGCTAAGGAAAGCTGTGAGGAGTGGGCAAAGCCAACCTAAGAGAGAAACCAAGAGGGTTACAACCACTGGTCATAGGGGTGGGGCCACCCATGCCCTTTGGAGTTCAAATCTCACAACAGCTTGCCATGGGTGCTGAACATGGAACTATTCATCATGAATAGTGATGAATAAAAACACACAAAAGACAAAGTCAGACAGAGAAGGGTACATCTATTAAGATTATTAATGATTGCTTCATGAATTTTTAAGTTATAAGGAACTTGCAATGGTCAAAATCTTTTAACTACTCAAACACCACCATTTGCTAGTATTTGTGGAATCTATAACTCTTGGAATGATGTGCAACTTTTAAAACTTAGTTTTAGATCATAACCTAGTTTAAGATTTCCCAATCTTATATTTTCTGGAGTATCCTCCTATCCACTGGCACTAGAATATATTTAAATCTGTTAGGATGACAATGAAAATTGTGAGGTTGGACTATATGTCACCATATACTGCCAACCCATGTGCTTGCTTTACAGTCAGAGAGTATCTATTTCACTCCATTAAAGCCTAGTTTCTCCTTGAATGATAAAGGGTTTTTATAAATTGTTATTAATCTAAGATAATTTTTTTTCTTAAAAGGTGTTTCTAATTTGAATTTTAATTTTTTTTATAAATCATCATTAACCATCAGATAATTCTGCTCCAATGGAAAAAAGATTTCCTCTTGTAAAAAAAATACTAGCAGACTATAAACTATAGTAGCCTTTACATATTTAGAAATGGCAAAGGAATTGCTAATTCACTAGAAAATCTGTAATATTTCTATGGTACCATTGTGGTGTACAGGCACAGAAATCAAGATGAATAAGAAGAGAGGGGAACCTGATCTTGTATCTTAAACCTTCTCTTCCACTTAATCTTCTCAATTATCTCTGATATAAGAATTTTATAGCTAAGAAGGCTGAGGTTAATCGACTTTGCCTGAAGTCAGGCAGTCAGTAAGTGATAGAGCTAGAAAATAAAAAATAAATGGAACTTTCCGAATGCTAAGTCTATCCTTTTTCCATGATGCTACACTGACACCTGGACAAACTCTCCAAGGAGCTTAAATTCTAATGAAAAACATAAAACATGTATATCAATAATAAAAATAGTACATGATAAAAAGTAGTAACTGCTGTGACAAAGAAATGACTGAAGCATTTTGAAAACCAGTGAAGGAAAGATTACTGCAGGCTAAATAAGAGGGCTTCACAGAGGAGGCATTTGAACAGGGCCTTGAAAATGGGTGGGAATTAGCAATGTGGAGACAAGAATGAAGAGGCATCCAAGTAGTATGCCTAAAACTAGACAGGAAGGTAGCAAAACACAGAGTGTATGCTAAAAGGTATTTCGTTATAGCATAAAATAATTGAAAAGGAGGATGTGTGATCAGTAACAAATGACAGAGCTATGAAGAGAATCTGGGATAACATTTAAATGTAATAGTCAAAATGGGAATATTTTCTTTCAATGTTTGCATACTCTTAAGCTTCCATTTTTTAAAAACCAATTCATCAACTTCTCTTATTATCTTCATTTTACCAATTATCCACTCATTTTTAATATCTCAAAATGATCCATACACCATTTAAATTGTTCTCTCAGAAGCAATTTATGCCCCTCTAATCCCTTTAGAAGAACCAGATTCTGCTGTCCACTTTCCCTCCCTCTGCCCTTCTCCTGTCCCAGATATATTATCATCCCAGATATTCTCCCATCTCTGAAATTCTTTACGTTAACTTTACTCTTCCACCATAGTATCTGCTCTCTGTATCCACTGTTAACCCCCTTTTCTTCTCCCTTCTTCAGAAATTTTATGCACACTGAGGACTTCAAGCCACTCTATCTTAATGCTGCTATCCTATAATATCAAGATCCTTAGCTTGATTCTCTTAACACATTTCCAGTCTGAAGCTTAAGTTTACATTCCTACTGCCAGAAAAATATTTCCATTAGACATCTCATAAATGTATCATATTTACCATTTAAAAAAATCTGATTCATCAGATTGACACCTTAAAAACTTCACTTTATTCTATCTTTCCTATTTCTGAAAAATTCACTAGAATGCCACTGTCAGGCCTCCTTCTAGTTTCATTCACTTTCTGCATCTTTCCCTTTTCCTTCTCAGTCTCTTTCTTCTGTGGTCAGTGACAGCAGGCTAGTTTGGGCCATCATGACTTCATTACTGTAATGGGTACCTATTTGGTCTATGTGCCACTGGTCTCACCTTTCTTCCACTCATTTTGTGACACATATGCCAAGTCCCACAATTCTACTTCCCTGATTGTCACAGATCCCTAAATCCTACTAAATTATGCATTAATTTCTTAAATTATGCATTAATTTCTTAAGAATTTAAGTCCCTGTCTGAGTTAGCTTCAAAATACTTTTTTTTTTCCAACTTTATTTCCCACATATCCTGTACGGTTACTCTAAATTTCAGTCAAAACATTCTAGTCATAATTACCTTGGCAAACTTTGAGCTTCAGTACACATACCCCTTCATCCGTGCCATTACCTTGACTTAAAATTCTGTTTTTCCTATTTCTGTTTACTAAAATCTTCAACTTTTAAAAAGCCTTCATGGAGAAAGTGGTCCTTGAGCACAGCCATAGGGAAGGTTGTCAACCTCACTGAATTCCAGTTTTCTCATCTAAAAACTGTGGCATATATTTAACCTATCTAACGCAAAGATTAAGGATTAATATGACTAAGTGCACTACCAAGTACTGAGAAGGCAGTGTTACTTCTATAATCAAAATATACTATAGCCAACTCACAACTATGAAACTTATATCAACAATTTAAAGAATTAAAAAATTAAAAACAATAATAAAATAATACTAATTACTACACTAATGAAATTTAAGACAAACATCTATTTTTAGCATTCCAAAAGTTTAGACAAAATTATTGAGCTGGGGCACAACCTTGTTTATCAGAGACTTAGGTGCAACATTATTATAGGCTCACAAGAAAGCAATTAATCCCCCTTCTTTGCCTTAGTGTTATCATTATATAAGAACAGTATGAATAGAATATACTGAAATGTTATCAAAATTATATAAGTGTAAAAAGTTACTACACCATGCAGATAATTTTATTTCATTTCCTTTGAATTTAGTATATTAAAGCCCATTAGGAATTAAAATTATTTCCTCTCAGTTTTCAAATCTAAGAAAGCAGTGAATGCCAATACTGTCATATTTACCTAGACACGAAGACACTGTAGCGTAGAGATAATAGAGATTTTCTGAAATTGTGTAAGTCAGTAATGCAATGATAAACATTACACAGATATCTTAATTCTTTATGCAGATTCCTATTTTTTTACCTTTTTTGGGTGGGGTGGTTTCAAGAATTGAACTCAGGATCTTGTACTTGCCAGGTAGGCACTTATGCCACTGACCTATATCCCCAGACCCCCATTTACCTATTAACTACTCATTGAATGAAAAATACCTCTCTGCTTGCATACCTTACTTACACGGAACATTTTCTATACAAGAGAAGACACCAGGAATATACAGAAATTTTTAAAAAGAACTATAACATTAGTATATCTATATTTTATTAGGCTTTATCACTTCATTAGAGTTGGTTTTGAAAGTTTTATTTTTTCCCAGATGCTTTTTACATTTTCTCCAGTTTCAGTGAATGTGCCTTAGGAAAATTTTGAGTTATATCTGTCCTTTTTTTCTTTTGGCATGAGAAATATTATCTTAATATGAGGGTAGTGAACTCAGGGACTGACCATCTCTGACATTTACTTAAAAAAACTGGTAAGAACATCTCTGTGTTGACATGACTCTGAAGAGAACTTCCATCTACAAAAACAGAATTAAATATGTGTGTCTTATGTTAGTAAATGAATTGGCTTGTTTGTTAAATAACTGATGGCTAAACACATGTCCATTATAGACAATTGTTTCTTGGACCATGGATATAACACTTGCAGTCAGTTTAAGCCTACTGTTTCCCAACATCTGATAAGAATTTATAACACATGGAAATGATTAAAAACCAAATAGTACACCCTTCAAGGTTTCTAGTCTGCTGCTTTAATCACAAGGCTCTCCAATCTGCTTATAATGAAACAACAGCTTGGCCACTGACGAACTCATAAAATGACTACAATAAAAGCCCATCATAGATATTAATAGATGTATGGCACAATTTTTAGGATTATGGCACTATTAGCTGGAATAGAGATGTAAATATACCATATCTCAGAAATCATCATAATATACTATAGTTACACATGAATTTTGAAAAAAATATCTGTCCAATAAATGACTAGTGAAAGTAAATCAGGGAAATCCTATCACGTGTTCAAATCTCTGGTTTATCTATTCCTAGCAGCTTGGAATTAGGAAACCAAGTAAACCAAACTAATCCCCAGTTTCCTCACTTTAAAATGAAAACAATTATAGGTTATTGTAAGAAAGAAAGAAGATTCCATGAAAATTAGCATCCTAACATGATGCTTGGGCCAGAATATGTACCAACAGAAATTTGATTCTATATTTATTATTGTCATTGTTACTATTATTATTGTTCTTACCTCTGCCACCAAATGTTCTTACCATTCACCAAACCTACAAAATCAACTGGTGACAAAATGAGGTCTGTTTAATTCAAGAGATTAACATGGCAAATCTTTCTCTTTTTAAGTGGATGTATAAATTTCAAAAGCTTACTGATAATTTTTTGTGTTTGACACATTGCTTAAATACAATACCATTGGCTATGAATGGAAGAAATACCATAGTTTAAAATATTAAAAAAAATACAAAGTTCCTAGATCCTGCTCCTACTCACCAAACACTTGGCACTAAACTGCTTATTTTCTTTTAATATAGTCTAGTTGAAGCTGGGCATGGTGGCACACACCTATGATCCCAGCATTCAGGAGGCTGAGGCAGGAGTATTGTTGTGAGTTCGAGACCAGCCTGGGTTACAAAGTGAGCTCAAGGCCAACCTGAACTGCATAGTGAGACCTTGTTTTAAAAAGCCAAAAAAAAAAGTCTAGTTGAAAAGCTGAGGAAGACATGAGCCAAGAAAGGGGGGGGAATATATATATATATATATATATATATATATAGAGAGAGAGAGAGAGAGAGAGAGAGAGAGAAAGAGAGAGAGAGAGAGAGAGAGAGAGGCTAACAGGCAGTTTAATCTACATGCTCCTGAAAGGCATCTATCTGCTGATAAAATTTAATCTTAGAGATAATATTTATGATAGCTAAGCTTAATTTTCAACTTGATTGGTTTGGGAGCTGCTTAGGGGATTACTCACGCCCACTTCTGGGTGTGTCTGGGTGGGTCATGGAGATGATCTTGCTACTATACATGGTCCCTGACCTCTTCCTCTGTGCTCTGCTTCTTGGTTACCATCAACTACGCAGCTTTGCTCTGTCATGCCCTTCCATCATGATGTTCCTGTTTTGGAACCAGCTGACCATAGACTGACTCCCCTGAAAATGTCAACCAAATTAAATATTTTCACCTTTATAATATGGGTCTTGGGTATTGTGTCCTAGAAACAGGAAAGCTGACTAATAAATGTCCAGTGCATCCTTCATAATCTGTTATGTCAATACCTAGAAAGACTACCTTCTATCATTAAAGATCATGCAATTTAGAAAGACATCAAGGAAGAATGTAACTGCACTTGCATGTACCCTTTAGACTTCAATCTATCGCCTTCACATGAACGATCACATATATTTTATAATAACAGATTAGATGTCAGATGTAGAATGCCACCAATCTCTGTAAGATCTCTTTCAAATGTTGCAATTTTAAAAAATAGACTAAACAAGAGTGAATACTATATACAAAAATGAAATTTCCATGGTAACAGTAGGTGATATTGCTAGTCTGTCTAAACATTAAGTAAAATTTTCAGAATCAAAGATGTTATTTTACAACAAGAACTTAGCTTAGCCAGTATTTCACAAAAGTGAAATAAATTTGATGTGGCAGAAATTCAGTCTTTAGCCATATGTCTATTTCACAATCCAACTTTACAAATGATATTAATTCAATATGAAAAACAAATGAGATTTCCATTTCCAGTAAAGCAGCATTCTAGATAACTTGAAAACTTTCCTGTGATCAAATAGCAAGACGTGCTGGATAGAGTACATTAAAAAATACCTTTAAGTACATAGCTTAGTTCACTAAAAATCAAGGTTATTATTCCAGGGTTTGAAAAATGAGGAGAGGACTTAAAAACAGAACAAGAGGCATTAGAATTATTATTGGAGCACACAGAATTGCTGGTCTCAGCCTTCTGGCTGGCTAGCTTCCTGCCTGCTGGCTCCCGGAGGGTGGGCCCCCAG
>NW_004955446.1:4135407-4152131 GCF_000276665.1 Chinchilla lanigera
TTTGTTTTCCTGAGAAACTATTTTGTAGATAATAATATGTAAAATGATAACCATTGATAATTTCCTACCATTTTGTCTGTAATTTGCTAAGTCCCCCCTATTATTATGTTATCCTTCTTTTATTCTTTAAAATAAAAACAAACAAACAAAAAAAACAAAATAAAACAAAAAAAAAAAAACCAATGTCATTATATCCACTTAAACAAGAACAAATATTGGCTGGATGCTTAGGCAGAAAGTCTTAATATGCCGAAGATTTCTAAAACTGTTATTTTATAACAAGGCAAAGTTAAATTTAAGATACATTTCCACTGAGATATTCTGGACTAAAGTTCTTAACCATATTCTAGCATTTTAATTAACCATTTATCACTTCACAAAGGTATGTTAAATTGGATGAAAGGACAAAAAACACTGCTAAAAAATTCATGGATATAAAAAAGAGAGGCAGCAAATATTTTGAAAGGATCCCAACCATACTTGAATGACTAATGAAGTTCAACAGTAAATAAAGGATGCTATATTGAGTAAAAGCAGAGGACAAACAAATTGAGGGCACAAGGTACATAGCTGGTCCAGGAGGGAAGAAATTGAGTAATTAGCAGCAGCAAGTGTGAAAAATACTGAATCTTGCAGTTGACAAGATTCTGAGCCAACATTATAAAAGATTATTTGTTCAGAACAACTTCCAAATAAAACACTGGGCTTAAACATCTCTGTAGGTTATTCTGTATGTCATATGTACTACTTTCTAACGGTTAATACTGTTTATAATCCTGCCCACAATAACTTTAGTTTATCAACTTTACTGCAATTTCATCAGCCGTAGGCTTCTTAGTTTTTGAAGTTATGAATGTTTTTTAAATTAATAAGATATTTGTATATGATATCCTATATGTGAACACTTAACAATATATTCTTATATTTCATTAATCAAAGTTTCTGCCATTGAGTTGTAACAGTAGATAATGCATTATCAAGGTAGACATGCTTTACCAATACATTAGTAATGCTTTAAGTACTGGTCTTTATTATACACAACCTGGGAAGCCTAGATTACTACTAATAACTTTTATATGCTTGTTCAGTTTTTATAATGTCTTAGAGTAATTCCAAAGATCTAAAAATATCCTATTGGGACTTTTATTGGAATTACAAAAAAATCTAACTTTCTGGTCATGTGATATTCTTTTCCCATTTAATCATCTAAAAAAGTTTTATAATATTTTTCCTTCCCATAAAGGCGCAAGAAACAGTAGTTTTTAAAATAAGTTTTATGATTTTTGCTATTACACTAGAAACTTGTTTAGGTATATTTTCCTGCTGGTTTGTTCTAGTGTAGATAAACGTTATAGATTTTGTATATTAATCTTTTATCTCATCACTTTAATTTTAAAGCCAGTTTCTATCATTTTAAAGCTAAATATAAAGTAATTTTTTCTAAGTATATACACATTCACTCTACTTTCAACAGTAATATCTTTGTTTATTTTTCTTTCACTATATTTTCTTTTTTGTGTATTATTTCATCAACAGGAACTTTAAAAACCAGATTAATAAATATCTGTGGCAGTGACCAACTTTGCTTCTTAACTTAAGAGAGCTATATCTATGATTATTATAGTTTGACTTTTGGTTTAAGAAAAGAACTGATTTATAAAAGAGAAGTCCTATCTATATTTAATATCTTTAATAGAAGGAATGTTGCTTTTGTTACTTATATATTTAAATGATTGAGATATTCCTTGTTCAATTTATTAATACAGTATATTACACTAATAGATTTCTTTTAACAGTTTGTCCCTTATATTACAGGGTTAATTTCTCTCTGAAGCTGTGTGTGTGTGTGTGTGTGTGTGTGTGTGTGTGTGTAAGACAGTTTTTTTCCTGTAAGCATTCAGACACTGCTAGGGAGGCAAGATGATACACAGATTGGATGATGTGCAAAGAAAAATTGTGTTGGAGAAGGTGGTACATCTGGGTGCAGATGAGAATGCTTCGTCTGGGAGAAACTTAAAATAGTAATTATCTTGGTTACTTTTCTCTCATTGCTAAGGCAAAACACCTGACGCCGAAAATTAAGGAAGAGAAGGTTTATTTAGCTCACAGTCTGTGAAGGTTTCAGTCCATACTCAGATGGCTCCCTCCCTCACACTATATGCAAACTATTGGCCCTAGGGCAGGTGGAGCACTCACCTCCATAATTCCAGCAATGGGCCATGAATCAATCCTAAACTCTAGAAGAGTGCCCCATGACTGCATAAGGCTTTGAGGGGACATGCAAACACAAACCATAACAGTAATTTAAAGTTTCATGACGCAACACATGATCCAGTTTAAACATTAAGGAACAGTACCATCAATGATAAAGGAGATCAACTTCTATGTGTACCAAACTGGGTATAGGGCAAGTGAAAGGAAAAATTTAATTTGTCATGCCTGTAATACCAATACTTGGGAGACTGAGGGAGGATGACTGCCACAGGTTCGAGGCCAACCTGGGCTACATAGGGAGTTGAAGTCCAGCTTGAACTGCCTAGCAAGATGCTGTCGAAAAACAAAACAAAACAAAAGAAAAACAAAAACCAAGAAAAGCCAATAAAGTTCAACACCCCCAGCCTCCCCTAAAACAAAATAAAACCAAAATCACTGTTTACAGAGTTCAAAATTTACATGTAATAAAGGCAAGGTAATAGATTCAAGTTATAGCCTATTGAATACTTACTCCACAGACATTACCTACTGAAGCACTTGGTCAATTTGTGCACAGTGATTTTTTTAAGCACCCCAGAAGGGTTCTATGAAAAAAAAGAAAAAAAACAACAACAACAGAAGGGCAAGTCTTCGTTCCCTAGGGAGAGTAAGCCACATAAAGGAGCATACCTAAGGTAGGGGCCTAGGCTTGTAAACCTAGCATTCTGAGAAGATGAAGCAGAACTGCAGATTCTAGCCTAGCCTCGCACCTTAATAAGTTTGTCTCAAAATTTTAAAAAGGGTTGGGTATGCAGCTCAGTGCAAAGGCCTGGGTTCAATTCCTAGTACCATTTTTTTTTTTCCCATCTCTTTGGCTGTTTAAAAAACAATGCCTCAGAGTAATCAAAACCAAACATCCCATGGATTCTTTGTGCAGCTATATTCACAAAAGGGCAGGTATGGAGAGAGTGCTGGAGGCTAACAAGTCCTGGGAGAACTTGTACTTCACTGCCATGGCACAGAAGTAAGAGATGTGGAATCAGCAGCCAAACTTTACAGCACAGAGCTTAGAACAGACTTAGATTCAAATTCTGGCTTTCCCAGTCTTATAACACCAGGCATATTACTTATCCTGCCTGATGATCCTAAGCGTCCTCAGTTCCCAAAAGAAAATAGTGTTAAGCTTTAATAGATAACAGACCACACAGTAGAATAGTCAGATGAAGCATAATCACTTATTCTTCCTCTTCAAATACCTAGTAAGCAATACTGCTATCTCTCAAGTAGAAAACAAGAAAGTGGTACAGAAAAAATAATCCAAAGTTATATAATGTAGGGAAAGAAACTGAACCTGTATTATTTACAAGGTGTTCCTTATTCATGGAACGGTTGCTACAAATGCCCAAAGATGAAAGTATCTTAATGAATGTCAAGGATAAAGACTGTAGTTTTCAGTAATCAGGCAGTAAAAACAAGTTACTAGTATGCAGAAAGGTGGCAGGAAACGGGCTTCAGGCTTTTAGATAGACAATGCAAGAAAAGACAAAAAGGCTATAATTTAATGAGGGCAAGGAAAAGAGACTCAAGAACATTACATCTAGTTGTCATTCAGTTATAAACACAACATGTGATCTCAAACACAGAAAAATGGGCTATTAAACCGTGAGGCATTCTTAAAAAGAGTATATGGCAATGAAATCATACAACTACAACAGGAATTAAAGAACTCAGGACTAGGAATAAAGATGGAGATGGTGGTGAACAATCAATTCATTAAATATAGAACTAAGAATACACAACTGGAAACATCTGCCATATAAATGCTGTGAACATCGACAGTGTAAAAATAAAACAAGGGATCCCAATTAGAAAATGAAGGAAAGAAAAGTAAAGAGAATTTATGTACATAAATTTCCTCAAACTTTCGGGCTAGAAGCTAATCAGTACAATTAAAATTGAACCACGTAGTTAAAAAGTTAATTCAATTTTCAATATTTTTATAACATCTATGTAAAAATGGAGGGGGTTACTTAAGAAATCTTAGAAAATATTTAATAAAATTTAGAGATTTTTTAGTCTTACTTTCATTTAGTATTTTTATGCTAAACTCAAGTGAAATAAAATATAGTATTTTTCTTAAAACACAGTATAATTCTCTTTTAATCAGATTATTTAACTTTGGTTTTTTTCCCTCTGTGTATATGCATGAAGAAATATCTAGAATAATATCTTTCTCTTTATGATACTTACTGCTAGATAGTTTTAGATGTGTTGGTTTGAATTTTGTTTATTCTCTCACTGCTATAATGTCTTAATATTTTTATAGTAAACAGCCATAATTTTTCCAAAAAAATAAACTCATTTGGAAAAACTCTATTTTAACACAGTATCTCACACTGTGACTCAATATGTAGTTGGTGCTAAATAAACACAGGCATAAACTACGGGGGAAGTGATATCATAATCCTGGCAACTAGCTGAGGAAAAAGTAGGGGCTTAGGAAGACAAGGAATTGTTTGAGAAGAAAGGCATCTCAAATGTAGCACATACAATAAAAATCACGGAGAAAACAGAATTAAAGAAAATAATATGTACCTGAAAAGAATGAAGTCATTTTTGTGAAGGCCATTCTCACTTGGTAACAGTAATCACTATGTAAATTAAGATTTTCCATTTCCCAGAGTTCTTGGTTTGCTGCAATTGCTTTACTGACATAAAAACGTTTTCCATGTTATGTAAAATAATGAGTATGCGAACAAATGATTTTAAATACAGTACATATGGTATGGATTAAATAAAGAAAAAGGTGAGGGGGAGGTTTTTCTGGCTGCCCAGTTAGACTTTCATCAGTAGGGATCAGAATTATACAAAATGGCTTCTAGAGCACCATAAGGTTTTATACAGTTTCACAGAGCAGTAGGTAGAGGAGATCCTCTCAAATCACTATGACTTTCACATTTTAAGTTTAGGCACTTTGGCCTCACCTTTCTCGGGCAGTGTACAACAGACAATGCAGTCTCTCCTTCACCTGCAAGCCTATTCTACCTGACTCCTGAATCATCTGTTATGAGGAGAAAGGGCAGATCAGGAGTTTCTTCTGTTCAGAAACAGGGACTAAAATGAGTCATCCTGTTTTAGGTCTACAAGCAAGTGTACCAAGGGTGGCCTTTCTGATAGTAACTGTACGATGATGCTGAGCCTGATGACATTATTATTTTGCCTTGTTTTTCTAACTCTAATTCTAGGCTCTCTTTACTGGGCAAATGGGAGTCCCCAGTCCTTTATGAAGTACTTTGCTTGCTTTTTAAGACAGAAAAAGCCATAACATAGTGGTTCTTTTGCACACCTGACTTTGAAAACTGGCTTTTCTTACTGCCTTGTCTAATTAGCAAATTTGGACCCCTTTGGTACACATGCCTGACTAAATCATGTACTGCATGATTTTGCCCTTGTAGCTCTGTGATTTGATTGGCTTCAAGTCCCTCTTCAGACTAGAGCCAGACTAATCTTTTAAAGCTTAAATATGACCTCATCATTTCCTTACTATAGCACCACTTAATTCTCTCAGTCCAGACTCATGAACCTTACTACAAAGTTCTTCATGTCTCAGCTCTGCTTTATTCTCCATATCCATTTACCCACTCATTTGCATCCTACACATTTTAAAATCTTATTGGTTCTCAGAACCTATCATAATCATTGACATCTATTCCTCACTGCCTCTTCCCTCCCACTTCCCTTTTCTTTTTTAACTCATAATCACCCTTTAGATCTCAGTTTTCATGTCACTTTCTGCAAAAGATTTTTCTGAGTCCTCAGCACTGGTGCATAAGCTCCTTGTAGTTATCTTTATCATCACACCCTGTTGCATTTTAATGATCTATTCGCCTCTTTGTAATGTCTAGTAGTCTAATAAAACTGTCCTTCACTTGTGCAATTCTAACAACACAAAATCTAACACATCAGTATTTGGTGCTCAATGAACATGTCAAGCTGAACTAAATAGCTGGTAGTGCTAAACAGTGTTTTAGATTGCTTAATGCTACAATTTTGCTGGTTAAAAAAATACTAAAAACACTAAAAATAATTCAGTTTTCTTAACTACTGGCAAACTAAATCAATGCTAAATGTGTGTGCACGTATACTCAGCAATTCCAAGCATTCATCTAAGGATTCAAAAGTGTTCATGCACCAGGAACAGCACAAAAAATGCACATAGTGTTTATTATAACATCGTTTATAATGTGAAATTTCCATTTAAAATAATTGAGTACATCATATAAATTATATAATAAAGCTGAAGTGTTATTCTATTTATTTAAAATTATGTGTTTGAATATATGGGTACATGCTAATACTCAAAGATTTGAAAGGTAGTTTATCAAAGTAAAAACAATGGCTAGCTATATAGAATGTGGTATCATGTGACTAAATGATTTCATAAACTATTATGTCTGATTGTAAAGATAGGCCTTTTTTGGTTAGAAAAAAAAGTTTCTTTTTTGGTTAGAAGTGATATTTCAAATGGTTTTCTCTAAACAAATTTGGTAAGTAGTATGATTCATCCTTCCTTTTATGCCCTTCTCTAAAATTAAAACACAATAATAATTAAGAAATTCAACTTAATCTAATAAAGATATTATGGTGTTCATGACACCTAATGTGTAATTGTTTACTAATTTAAGAATCCAATTGTTAAAACTGATTTTTAAAGTGGTCTCACTATATAATGTCAAATATTTTGGAGTACATATAGTAAGTCAAGAAGAAAACAAAGGCTGCCATGTTCTGTTTTTTCTGCTTGTAGAATAAATGAATTTTTCATAGGGTGTATTCCCATTTGTACTGTGTAACAAGTCCATTACTACAATGATAGTGCAGACTTTAAACCAAGGTTTCTTAGAATTTCCACCACAGTTTTATTTTCTATGACTCTGGATAAACTGATTATTTGAATTTGATAAAACTGTAAGCCCAAAAAGCCTAAAATAATTTGATAAATTTGCTATAACTCCTCAAAATTTAACAGTTTGCACACTACAATGTTATATGCTTCTCTTCTAGAAAGTGACGGCCTTTTGCCTAAGACCACTATACTGCTTAAGAGGCTGTTTTGGAGGAATACAAACCTTTACTTTTTAAAAATCTTCCTATTCTGAGAGACATAGGGGGGTGAAATAGGGGAGGAAGCAAGGCGTTGGTAAGGGGAGAAAAGAACATGTTTGTAATTTTTCCAACAGGAAACAATAGAGCTCCAAATTTTGAGAGAGGAAAAGAAACTAAACCTTGTTTTCTTTTTTTTTCCTCCCTAGAGAGTCATATGTTGTGGATACCATAAGCCACAGCAGAGGCCATCACTTTAAGCTGCCTGACTTTTATAAAAACTCTCACCTATGCTGTGGCTTAGAGACTTGCTGTAAATGAATCTGCAGATTCTCTGCTTCTGAAACCATGGTTGGTGTTTAGTTGAAAACAAGTCACGTCCTCAGAAGCACTAATGACTGGATGCAAGAGCTGACTCATTCCTGGCTACAGGCGACTGCTGCAGAAAACACACTGTCTTTTCCATGAGGCTGCGACGACTCAACCTTTCTGCGGATTTCCTATCCTATTACCACCTGGCAGACAAACGGGATCAAAAACCTTGCTTGAGTTGTACTAGACCAACCCTTCAAGAAAATGAGGACAAGAAGGGAGCCAGGAAAAGCACTCAGAAGCTACTTGTATCTAATAAAAACATATTTTTAATTTAGATAATGTGAAATCCAAAGGTTAGTCCAAATGGAAAAGATGCTTTGTTTATATTTATGTGAGTTCTTAATTTAGGCTTCAATCATGACTCACGAAGAACAAGGACCATTTTATAGAATAAGGTGAACATCTGGTCCTCATGTACTCTTACTGCTCTTCATTAAACCAGTATGAGACATGTGGCAAGGATTTATTACTCGTCTTAATTTTGTGAATAAGCAAAAAAAATTCTTTTATAAGTAAGTTAATTAAAAATTAGAATCATTAAAGTAATATGATTAGAATTTCACACTTTTTTGGTCTACACTAACAATGCTTCAAGCACCGTGTGAAGCATATCTATATATCCTATTCCATTATAACCTCAGATCAAATTCTAAAGAGATTTTATTTTCACAGATGGAAATGGAAAAGAGGAAATGGTGCAGAGAACCAGGAAGAGGATGGTATATACAAAGATAATGTGGTAAGAAATGTTATGGCAAATGAACTAACATTTTAGCCTTCCTGAAAAATAGTCTATAGTAACTAGAACTACAAAGAATAAACCTGGGAGCACAGAAATGATACAGTTCCCATGTACTACACAGTCAACATCAAAACAGAAGTTTTATTGGACAAAAGAATTTGAAGATCACTTTTAAAAAATGAGGTCAGGAACAAAATATTTTTAATTGAATAGTTTAAATACTTTTTCTAAAATTTTAGCAAATGTTAGGATCCCTTGAAGATTTATTTAAATGCAGACTGCTAACTCCAGGGTTTCTTAATTCTGTAGGTTTGTGGGCCTGACGTTTCCATTTACAGAAAATACTGTACCTTGGGAAAGGTGATGCTGCTAACCAGTGGTTCAAAGAAATGTAACATAGGTAAATATGGGGGCTGGGGATTTAGCTCAGCGGCAAAGCGCCTGCCTGGCAAGCGCAAGGTCATGAGTTCGGTTCCCGGTACCGGAGAAAAACAAAACAAACAAACAAACAAAAAAAAAACATAGGTAAATATGCAATTCTATTAATATCATATAGCTTTGATAATAAACCTATGCAATTAGATAACAGAATTAGTTACTTTACATTTGATCAAACTTCAATATTTATAGTTGTATATACTAAAAAATTAAAAGACAACTGGGAAATGGTAAGTAAATAAAGTTTTTTTCTCAGGTAAAGTCACTAATAAACTCAGGTATTGTCCAGAAGCCAAGAGAATACAGGTGCCCCTATACAAACTTAATATGTCTTCACTGTTACATTTAGCAGAGGAAGTTTTCAGAATGATTTTTCTAACATATAGTTTAGGATAGTACGTTTTAGGAAAGGAGAATAGTCTCTGAAAATTTTAATGATTTCTTGATGAAATTTCAATAAGTTGCTTTTGGTTTTGTGGGTGTACCATACTGTGGATTTATAATGTATATTTAGAACCTGCACTATAATATTATGAGCTCAAAAGGGTACAACTCTTATATGGGATGGTATGGCAGTGAACGTGCAAAGCTAGTTATGACACAAAGAAACAATAAATGAGTTTTGGAGGTCTCTCTTAGAGTACCTTTACTCTTCCTTCGAGAAGTCCCTCCTAATCATGGGACAGAAGAGTTTAGGGTTAGAGATAAGTCCTAATGTTCTATATTAAAAGTAATGTCAGGTACTATGAGGTGGAGTCTGCTGTGTCAATCAATAGAGTATGAGGCAGACTTTCACACATGAGGTCAAGTCCACCTACAAGGTGCTGGAATATTATGGCTGAGATTACCTTCTCATGTTCTACTGATTTGCAGAGTGATTCCTTGTAACTGACACTGGTAGTCTGTCTGAATGCATAACAAGGCCTTCTTTGCCAGGACCTCTGCGTCAGTCTGTAAATTAGGGCTCACCGCAGTTGTCCGTATGGTTCACATTCTGATTGGCTTTGTTCCCACAGATGTTAGGAGTAAGTCCATAAGGCACTAACTGCTTTATTAGAAGATGTTATTTTCTCTCAACATCCAGAAGAAGACTGTGCCAATAAAACAGAAACTTATTCTTATTAAAGTGCAAATTCACAGTGATAGTTCTCATATCATAAAACTTTACAATATATCTATTTACAGCAACAATAATAATAACACCTAAACCAAGTAAGTATCACTTATATTTACCCATTTGTAAAATACCCAAGGAAAGATAGAGGCTTTGCAATCACAAAGATACACGTTATAATTCTGGTTAACAGCTTTCTAGCTGTGGGACTCCAGGAACGTTTATATAATAACTCCCAGAGGCTGCTTCCTAGTATGTGAAAAGGAGGAATATTCACAGTAGTTATAGAAGTTTAAACAAATCTGGGTGCTCCTTTCTTTTTTCCACCCTGAAAACTAACCCAAAATTGTTTCCTTTTTGCTAGAAGCTGCTAAATTCTATTTATCTATAATCTCCGTGTTTGTGGAAATGTTTACAATGTACTTCAGTAGAAAATGTCAAAGCTGAAATGTCATACATTTTTTTCTACGTTTTTCCTCATACCTCGCACTAAGTGATCAAGGGCATAGGCTCAGCTCTACAGAATACTTCATCTAAAAACAGGACCTACATGTAAAAACTCACACTGAAACATTCTCAAGATAAACAATATGCTAGCCCCAAAGACAAGCCTCAGCATATTTAAAAGGACTGAGGTAATATCAGGTATGATCTTCAGACACATGGAATAAAATTAGAAATCAGTAACAATGAGAAATGTGGGAAATTCACAAATATATGGAAATTAACAATAAACTCCTAAGTAATCAGTGGATCAAAGAGGTCACAGGGAGCTCAAAGTACTTTGAATGGAATAAAATGAAGATGTAACATACTGAAATTCATAGGAAACACCTAAAAAGACAATGCTTAGAAATTTACAGTTGTTAAGTAAATGTCAATATTGAAAAGGCAGATCTCAAATCAATAATGCAGCTCCCTATCCTAAGCAATTAGAAAAGTACTTTGTACTAATCGTTACACTATAAGCTTTAGGTAAACATAAACCACCAATATAATTATTCTCTAAGGCTAGTACTCTTACATGCTATTTTTTCCTATTAAGAATCTTAGATGAAAAATCATCCAGTGATCAATCCCTTGTCAATTACTAACTGACAATTCTATTTCTAGATACCCTAAAAGTTAATGTGATAACTTGGAGACAAAAATCAGTGATCTTAGTCTTTGAATTATATATTCAAATTACTTTAGCAAATTGTGTGGACAAATCTCAGTGGACACAATAGAGACGTACCCTTTACAGATGAAAAAACTGAGGCTCAAACTAAGAAGCCTCCTTAACAGAAAGTGCTCTCAAGTTCTACTAACTTTTAAAATCTCTGTTAGGTACATTTTAAAATTATTTTTACTAAGGCTTTCTCATGCACTTTGGTTATAAGGAGTTATTCTGAGTTCTAAACACTTTAAATCCAGATCCATTTTCTTGTAGACATAACATATGACAGATGTGGCTGGAAGACTTCAAAATAAGTGGAGCCTTTAAAAGATGATTCAAGGTGTATTGTTGCTTTAATATTAATATTTCAAGAAGACAATGTTTATACAAGTGACTAGACAGACTTACCACCTCCTGAAAAATGTGCCCAATATGATTGTTCTTTTTTGCTCATTTGTTGGACATTCTGGCTCAGAGTAAAAAAGTTTAGCATTTATGAAGAAAACTTTCATTACTACGAAGTAAAAATATCAAAAGTTTTTACTGCCTAAATTCAAAATTAAAACCACATTCCCTCTACAAATAAGGCAGGCAAATTTACTCTTAAATACATCTAAATAAAAAAAAATTAGCCAATGATCCAATCATTTAACTTCCCCTGTCTGATGTCACCATTTCCAATTAAATTCATTCCTAAAGTCCTTGTTTATGTCACACCAATATATATAAATTAGATAATGTTATGCCAAACTGTGTATCATAACATCTTTCCCCTTCACATACTTATACCACAAAACATTTAAAAGTGAATACTAACTGCTCTACTATAGAACTTCCAACTATTCCTTCTAAAGTGAAATGTACAATTCTTAAGAGACTGCAAAGTAGGCCATTCAGATTCACTCCACTAGCTGCTTATGTGAGTTTGATTAAGTCACAGTCTCTTTGAGGTCACTGCCTAAATATTTAATATGCAGGCTACATTCTGTCTCACTATAAATGTCAGTGCACTTTCCCTGCCAAATAGAGTAATACTCTTCTATGGCTGGTGTTATACTGGCAGTTTTTTAAAAAAGTACACTCATGTTGCACTGTATTTGTGCCAGACACATGATTGATGCTTAATAAATGTTGGTGGAATAAAAAACAACTTAAGCCACATGTAGTGGTGCATGCTTATTATAATCCCAGTATTCTGGGAGGGTCAGGCAGGAGGATTTCAAGTTCAAGCCCAGCCTAGTGCAATTTAGTGACTTAGTGAGATCTTGTTTCAAAACAAAAATTTTTAAAAAGTGCTGAGGATGTAGCTCAATGTGAAGGCCCTGAATTCAATCTCAGTACCACAAAAGATAGACAGACAGACAGACAGAAAGATAGATAGACAGATAGATAGATAGAGCTTAGACTGAGAGAACATTAGAAAGGGGAATAAATATTTCAAAAATAAAATAATTTTTTTACCAACATCTCAGACAAAGAGAAATATGTTTCTGAATGTAGTGCACAGCATGGTGACTATAGTTAATAATGTACTGTGTATTTCAAAACTGCTAGGACAATAAATTTCAAAAGCTCTTACCACCAAAAATAAGTATATGGTGAGTATGGTGAGTATGTTAATTACCTTGATTTAATCACTTTTTAGAACTCTGCTTTTCATTTCACAAATCAGTGATCTGGCATGATGTTCACCTGACAGCTAGAACAAGTATATATGACCTCAGCAAAGTCAGACGGATACTTCTGCCTATGACATTAAACTTTAAAGAAGTTCTGAACAGTGAAAGTAAAAGGGCAGGATAAAGTTGGAATGATTTAAAAGGATAATGACTACCATTTATTTAATTATCCTGAATATATACAAATTGATAAGCAATATATAATACTGATGATACAAATGGGCAAATAAACAACAATGACAAAAAAAACCCTTTTTTCTCCTTCAGAGGTGACTAGAGGCTAGGGATATAGCTCAGGAGCACAGCGCCTGCCTGGCAAGTATGAGGTCCTGAGTTTGATTCCTGGGACCAAAAAAAAAAAAGAGAAAGAGGTAGCTATTCCATTTGTTATTATAACAGTGAGTAATAAAAGAATTAAGGATTTATTCTCCTTTTGATAAAACTCAAATAATCCAAAAAGTAAGTCATTCTACAGTACGTGTGGCCTGGCTTCTTCAACAAGGCAACGGTATGAGAAAAAAGGAGGCCTGAGAAAGTAAGTGTTTGCACAACCCACACCTGTGCTGAAGCCGAAGTGGGGCTTTTGGGGAGGTGATTAGTTCAGGACAGCAGAATCTTCATGAATAAGATTACTGCTATTTTTTATTAACAAAACAAAACAAAACACCCCAGAAAGATGCCTTCCTGCTCTACCGTGTGAAGACACAAGAAGAAGATAGACAACAGGAAGGTGACTCTCACCAGATCCAAATCTGCTGGTGTTCCGATCTTAGATGTGTCAGACTCTAGAACTCACAGATTTGTTTTTCTTCTTTATGAGCAACTCAGTCTATGGTATTTTTTTAAAGCAACCAATAAAATTCAACATGTGGCTCTTAATGGGATCCTCACACGTAAACGCCAGCAGTAAAAGATATTTTGAGAACACTGGTGAAAATCAGAATTATGCGCTGAGTATTAGATAATGATTATTAGAAAGTTACTATTAATGTATTAGATATAATTAGACAGAACATTATGGTTGTATAGTCCATTTTTTTTTTAAAATTTTTTTTATTTTTTGGTTTTTCTCCAGTACCAGGAACCGAACTCACGACCTTGCACTTGCCAGGCAGGCGCTTTTACCGCTGAGCTAAATCCCCAGCCCATTTTTTTTTTTTTTTTTTTTGGGGTTTTCTCCAGTACCAGGAACCGAACTCACAACCTTGCACTTGCCAGGCAGGCGCTTTGCCGCTGAGCTAAATCCCCAGCCCCTTGAGTCCATTTTTAAAAGGTCTTCATATTGAAGGTTTTGGTGGTAAAACATTGTGACTTCTGTAATTCATTTCTGTGCTTAAATTTTAAAGCAAAGGGGGAAATTAATAATTGTTAAATCTAGGTGACAGATATGAGTGTATTTTCTTTTATTGGTACTATTATCATTTATTGTAGAGTAAAAATTTTTTAATTTTTTGCCCCAAATGTTTTAACGATAAAATGCTTTTGAACAGACATTTGAGCTGACCACAGTGGCACAGAGTCCAGGGATATTTTATGGTCAAGTGTGGTGAATGTCCAGGGCTGTACCAGCAATGGTGATGGCAGGTAAGTGAAAATGAGTTGTAAGAAGCAGCAGTCTGCTTGGAGATCCTTCTATCCTCCCTCAGTCTGGTTTTCCAGGCTTTCGGTCAATTCTGTGAGTTTACTGATACCCTTTTAATACATGCATTTGTTGTTAAGCCAAAAGAGTTTCTGTTATACGGCACCTAGAACTTGAAGTAATATGCCAAACCTACTTGATGGCGAGTACTCTGTGCTTTGTACAGAAAAATGTCAACCAAAATGGATTTTTAAACCCTCAAACCAAGATGCACAGGATAGACAACACAGGTATCTGCAAAACAACACTGGAAGAATGATACTATATTCAAATCATTATCATATTTAGTTTTCAAATAGAGTGACAATGAATATAACTTTGAAAAGTAATGAGAGGGGCTGGGGATTTAGCTCAGCGGCAAAAGCGCCTGCCTGGCAAGCACAAGGTCGTGAGTTCGGTTCCCGGTACCTGAGAAAGACCAAAAAAAAAAAGAAAAGTAATGAGAATGATAACTTGATGACCTAAATTCTTACTGAGATGCAAATATTACATGGAAATACAATGTAAGGCAACACAATGGCAGCTGGGATCTGATATTACATTGCTGCTAAATTATGCATAAAGAAGAACCTGAGTTTAGGGATTTCCATTTAAAATAGTTTTCTCTTGAAATCTCTGTTCCTCTTACAGGATGTGGTGGTGTACTCCTGTAATGCCAGCACTCAGGAGGCTGAGGCAGGAGCATCAGAGGCCAGCCTAGGCTACAAAGTGAGTTCAAGGCCAGCTGAACTGCATAGTGAAACCCTGTCTCAAAAAGACAAAAAAGTAAAACAAAACAAAACAAATCTCTATTCTTTTAAACTTATTTACATATTAAAGGTTAATTATGGCAAAACAATTAATATAAAAATAGAGGAAGTAAATAAGATGCTCTTGATTTTTAAATTGGTCAGTGAGTACAGAGTACCTGAGATGAACTCAGGAGTGACCTCAGCATGTCTAGTAAACTGTTACAGGGTGGCTCCCACTGAACCATTTCTTTTGGTATTTGCACTGTTGTGTAGTCCCATCTTGCAGTGACTCTATGCTTCACTATGAGGGACCTACTTGGAAAATGCAACTGTATCAGAGAAGACTGGTTGTAAAAAACCTGAGAGGTCATCCAAGTAAAACATGTGATGTAAGATGAGGCTTATAAGCACTGGGACATTAGGGCTTATACTTCTGGAATATGTCCTCTTGGATCCTAAGACCATGTAGTGAGATAACTGAAGTTAGCCCATGCAAAAACCACATAGAGAATGGAAGAATTGGTTTCACAGGCAGACTTAAGGCTTGGGACATATAACCCCATCTATGACATCCCCTGCACTGATCCATGTAGCTTCTAGTCACTTGAATATCTGTAACTAAGGTTCCATATATTGCAGAGCAGATTAAACCTTCCACTTTGCACCCTGTCTATATATTCCTGACCCTCAAAATTACAGGCTTCTAGTTACTGAGCTTTGGGATGTCTTCACATAGCAATAGATAATTAAAGAAGACTATACTAAGATGTATAGTCATTTGCATTTTGATAATATACCAATCACATTCACAAGCTCTCAAGTAAAGATATTTTCTCTTTTTTTAAAAAATTTTTTGAGACAGGTTCTCACTGTGTATGTAGTTCAGGCTGGTCTTGATCTCACTACATGGCCCAGGCTGGCCTCGAACTCCCAAGTGCTGGGATTATAGGCATGTATCACAGCCCAGTTTAAAGATATCTTTTGAGAAAATTCACCATTATTTATAATACCAACTAATGCCCATGAAGTTAGATAGTATTTAGACTTATGAAGAAATGCAAGTATTTATATTAACACAGTTTACTCAAAAATTTGATGGCAAATCTTAAGCAAGAAAGATTGATACTGTTATATCAACAAGACTAAAAACCAAAATTGACCCTAAGTGAGGTCCTCATGTTGAATAGGTACCCATCATAAAACAAGTTCGAACAGTAACAAAAAAGATTGAAAATCTAGCTCGAAATTGAAAATCTAGAGTCTGGGTTGATAATTTAGATTTATCTGAGGGCAACTATCATACAACAGTGGTGTGCTTTGACATCAAACTAAGGCAGCCCAGGAGGTGACTTAATTATTAGACTCTCAGCCCCAAGCATCTGAGCAAGCAAAAGCTTTCTTTAGACAGATGTAGAGTTTTGGTGGTTGGTTTCCTATAAATGTTAATAAGTTTTGCGTTTAGGGGCTGGGGATTTAGCTCAGCGGCAAAAGCGCCTGCCTGGCAAGCGCAAGGTCGTGAGTTCGGTTCCCGGTACCGGAGAAAAACCAAAA
>NW_004955446.1:4152231-4414634 GCF_000276665.1 Chinchilla lanigera
AAAAAAAAAAAAAAAAAGTTTTGCGTTTAATTCACATTAAAAGTTTTAATACATTTTAAATTTAGTATTATCATGCTATATATTGTAATGCTTCCACTAACAGTATTTCATTCATTTAAATTTTTTTGTTTTGTTTTGTTCTTTTCTGGTACCTGGAATCAAACTCATGACCTCGCGCTTGCCAGGCAGGTGCCATGCCTCTGAGCTAAATCCCCAGCCCCAATTCATTTAAATATTAAGTAATGAATAAATTATTAAATTGTAATGACTTTATCAAGAATGCACTGGTTGGTTCAGTATACCACAGCAGATAAATTCATGGTTATCTGAAATAAGATTACAGGGAATGAACTTTGTTATTTTTATGACTGTGGATCCTCAACTAAAAAATGGATCTCATACAGTAACTACCTAGTAAGGCTGTGGAGAAGGTTTAACCAGTTAACAGAGAAGAATGTATACCCAGATATGCCAAAAAACACTTGTTATTAACATTGTTTCAACTTTACCAACAATAAAATGCTGATACTAGTTTCAAAAGGATGAGCCCATTTTAATTTTCACATTCTTGGGAAAAGGCCTCACTCAGGAGGAGAAAATGAACATGAAGGACATACTACACCCCCTGAGACATAGCATTAGTAATCATAGTAAAATTCTAATAGGAAAGGAGCTTAAGAAATCATCTGATTCTGCTTCTAGAATGCTGCCTACATATTGTTTATATCTTCCTTACACAAACTTACACAGATGTTCTGTTTAGTTTTAACTATATGCTCAAAACTTTATCATACTTGATATGTCTATTTTCTAGCATTTTAGTTATACTTGCCACTCTACTCTGAATACTAAACATATTTTACTATCTTTAATTTTTAAAACTTTTTCTTTGAGGTATATAGTAATTTACAACATAATGCAATGAATAGAGTCCTAAAAGCATATAGTTCTGTGAGTTTTCATAGATACATACACCTGCATAATTCAAATGGCTACAAGGTTCTCATCTCAGAAAGCTCCCTTGTACCGCTTTCCACATAGTCTCTGCCACTGCCCCGACCCTTCCCTGCCATAACCACTGACAAGGTAAGGTAAATGGAATCACAGAGAACCTTTTCTTTACTGTCAGGCTTCTTCGCTCAGCATAAAGTGTTTCTGACAGTCACAGAAACTGCTGCAGTAAGTATCAGTAATTCACTTATTTTTATTGCTAACTCGTATTCCATATATGTGTTCCATACACAATTTGTCTACCCACTACCCAGTTGATGCAAATTTGGGCTGTATCCAGTGTTTGGATATTATGAACCATTTACATGCATCTATAAGTCTTTTTGTGGATAACTGTTTTCATTTCTCTTTGATAAACACCTGGGCATAATGGGTCTGAAGGAACATGTATGCTTAACTTCATAAAAAGTCAAGTTTCTTCTCACGTTTTATACTCCTAGCAATTTACAGGTGACAGTTCTGGTTCTCCACGTTCTTGCTAACATTTTGTTTTTCTTTTGTTCTGCCTCCTCCTTTTCTCCTTTTTCTTTCTAAAGCCTAAACAGTGAGTCTATCACACAGTGATTTTTGCTTTCTGAATTTGACATTTTTAAAGCTGGTTGGTGAATGTTATCTTATAGTGATTTTATTTGGATTTTCTGAACATGATGTTGAACATTTTTCTTCTGCTTACTGGCCATTTATTTGTCTTCCTATAAATGTCGTCTGTTCATCTTTTGCTCATTCTTAAAAACTATTTTATTAGTTTTGAATATTAAATTTCCAGACAGAAGTCTTTTATCAAAAATAAGTGTTGAAAATACTTTCTTTTATTCTGTGGTTGTGTATTCACTTACTTAAAAATGCATTTTCAGAAGCAGACATTTTAAATTTTGCTGAAGTCCTTTCTATCCCTAAAAGTGCAATTGATACTGAACTAATATAAAATATAATCAAAATCATAATAATCACTTATTAAATGCAGATGAAAACACAAGGCCCAAGATAAGTTCTCGATGAGACCTACATTATTTATGCACATACACTGAGTATCTTTACCCATGTTTTTCAACTGGATATTAGGAGGAAGAGGGCACTCAATATGCTGTCCAGGTCACCCAAATCTCTTAACAGGTCCTTTGTGGGTGTGATTCTTTAATTACCTAATACTAGGTACCTGACAGGGGTCTCACATTTATATGTTTTGGATTATTAAATTTGTTAAAATTGATAGACATCGAATAGTTATCCTGACTGCATATATCCTGTTCACATTAAGGCCCCTATCTTTGTATCCTTTTTGAAAAGAACACCAATGAGTAAGTGAATATAGTAAAAAGGAAGTAGTCTTTATTAAACAAAGATGAATGAACTGAATACTGAAATTTAAACTGGTGATAAATGGTGCTACCTCAAAGTTATTATTCAAAAAAATATTTTGTCCGGCTGTTAAATTACTCAAACCTTAAATCAAGTGCAAGCTTATACTTTCTCCAATCTGGTACCTTCTCTGGGAGAACAGGCTAGAAAATATATTGCTAGCTGATAGTAGTCTCTTTGCTACTGAAATATTACTATTCCTTATGGGCTTTTATAACAGATTTTTTTGTCAATATACTCATATTTTCGACTTGGGCTAATTATATTAGCTAACAATTATCTGGTCCATCACAAGGTATTATTGTATGAAGATTTACAGGAATAATAAAAACAATGCAGATTTAAATTCCAAATTATAAGAGTAGAATTTATTACACAGAAAGGCTGTGAGGCAGGTAAGTCCGTTTTTATTGCCTATAAATATTTCTCCACGTATTTATCTTTTTTTTTTTTTTTTTTTGGTTTTTCTCTGGTAACGGGAACCAAACTCACGACCTTGCGCTTGCCGGGCAGGTGCTTTGCCGCTGAGCTAAATCCCCAGCCCCTGCCACGTATTTATCTTTAACTCAATTTCTATCCCTTAAAACTACCAACCACTTAAATTATCTTTTCTTCTAATAAACATGGTATATCTCAATGATTCAAGTCTTTACATTCTTCCTGTAATTATTTTTGCTACTAGAGCAGTTAGTTAACATCACCAATTTCTTATCCCCAAATTTTTATCATTGAAAAATAAACCAAAAACAACAACAGAAACCTACTTAAAGTTAAACATTTCAAACAAGATCACTGGTGCTTGAAGGCAAGTCTGTAGTTGGGTGGTCATGTTTAACATTTGCTATCTTGAATAAATGTCTGGTAATATCAGTATTAAAATTCAAAAAAAAAATTTAAAAGTGAAGTCTGTCAGTCTTACATTAAATGTTTATTAATATTTCTTTGCTTTTGAAAATACAGTTCACATTAGATTGCCTAACACCACAAAACAAAGAAAATATTATCCATTGAAGCTTTAATTACAATATAAATATATTGCTATTTAAAAAAACTAAAACAATTTGACCACATCAATTGTGTCCATAATTACTGATATTAGGTGGCACCAGTGATAAAACTGGCCCATGAATGGACCCCTTTGCTTTAAAGGATTATGAAGTAGCCTCTAAATAAAATTGAAATTTGTAATCATCTATAAAAATCATAAAATCTGCATGTAAATAGAATGACTTTGGTAGGTTTTGGTCTAAAGAAGATGGTAATATTAATAGTATTTTCCCTAAGCCAAGTTTCTTTCAGGTAGCTTAACTTACGCTCGGCCTGCTTCTGTTACGGATTAGCTACAAATAGCCATTTTCTCTCTCTGCTTGCCCCCTGAAATTCTGTAATAAGACTTCATTAAATTGGGAAAGAATTTTCTTGTCTAGAAGCAAGTCTGAGGGAAAAACAACCCCCCAAAAGGTTTTTCCCCAGGTACTTAATGTGATAGCTACCCACACTTCTACATCTTCCTCTGACTTGTCTTTTTAAGGAAAAAGAACTTGAGGACATTCTGAAGAAACTTTCTTATACTTAATTAAATATTATTTGTGAAGCTGTCATGATGGGATATTATTTAATTAGGTCAAATGTTAGATTATTCTCAGCTGCTCACTGTGTAGTTTTGCTTTGCTCATTATTCAGTAACATGCATCAAAGCAAGGTTAGAAGAAGATGTTTTACTTGTTTCGAGTCTCATTGCACTTGGTTTGGCTCACAGGTAAGGTACAGCTCCACCTTATATACGTCTCATAAGGCTCTCAAAAAGCAATAAATTCATTAAATGTCCTCATTTTAAACAGAGAACTGAATCCTGCTCTACATCACCATCTTTACAGGGTAATACAGCTCCAAAGTACTTGTTTATTATGCTCACACATTTAAAGAAAGACATTTTCTAGTTGCAAACAATCTCTGAGAATGATGACTTTATTCATTGCCAGTGAAATACTACTTACAACTTGTTTTTGCAATAATTACTTGGGAGTGAAGGCTTAGTGCACTTTTCTTATTTATTCCCAAGTCATTTTTTTAAAAAAATGACAACAACAATAAATCTCTTTTTCAAAAGGCTAAGAATCACTTATTGTTAGACCATTAATATTGAGGTTACCAAGAATTTATTCAAGATAGCAGAAGTTTAAACATGGCCATACTAACTATAAACTTGGCTTCAAGCACCAGTGATCTCATATTAGTCTATAGACACTGCATGGGTGGAAGGGAGAAGAGAAAAACTAAACACAACGCTAAATGTAGTAAACTAGATACTTTTCTGGACAAGAATAAAAAAAAAACAACTTCAAAAACCTTAATTCCTAGATGTACCTCATAGTTTTCTTGTAGAGGAATAAGCATGCCTGTCTTTTACTAGCATTATAAAAGGTTTCTGGAATCAAGGAGAGAAGGAGATAATGAGATGTGATAAAAAATTTTTAACTTTTAAAAACTATTTAACTTTTAAAAACATATATTAAATTTATTACAGTAAAAGTCACATTACCATTAATTCTCCTCATATGCTTTCCCCTTTGCTTTGAACATATTTATCATTCTTGCCAAGTTCTGAAGTAGTTTTGGAAGTCCTTTTTCATGAGTGTCTTTAAGAGGTGTGATCAAAAACAGAGTTAAAGCTACTGTAAAGTGCCACTAAACAGAAAAGCAGGTTTGAAAAAACTCTACAGTGTATCCTCATCCACTTTACCCACTGAACCTGGCACCCTGTGACTTTTGGTTCTCCACTAAAGTAAAAATGACCATGAAAGATAAACATTTTGAATTGATTTGAGACATCAAGGTAGATGCAACAGTGCAACTCAAAGATGCTCATGAAAGAGGACTTCCAGAACAGCTTTAAAAAGCAGCACAGTGATTCCAAGCAAGGAAGCGTATTTTTAAGATGTGTTGTCTTTATTTTATCTGGCTGTACACAATGTTGATCCTGTTAATCTCTATCTAAATTCAACTTTGGGGCTGGGGATTTAGCTCAGCGGCAAAAGCGCCTGCCTGGCAAGCGCAAGGTCGTGAATTCGGTTCCCAGTACCGGAGAAAAACCAAAAAAAAAAATTCAACTTTATATAGCAAACACATTATGAAAACATATAAAAGTTTAGCACATCTCAGCCATAAACTTTTGGCAAGTAGTTGTTATGCGTATGGTACTGCACAAGGTACTGAAATAAAAAATTATGTCAGTGCATATTATGAAAAACAAAAACAAAAATACCCTCATTCCACACCTCCACAAAACAGAAAAATCACAGTGTTTGTAAAGATATAGAAAAATAGGAAACTGTGCACGTACAGTGTGAATATAAAATGGTACAGAAGCTACAGAAAACAATATGGCTCAAAAACTGCAAGATAGAGGCTGGGGATTTAGCTCAGAGGCACAGCACCTGCCTGGCAAGCTCAAGGTCATGAGTTCAATTCCCAGTACCAAAAAAAAAAATTGCAAGATAGGTTTGCTTTTATGACCCAGCAGTCCCACTTTTGGATATCGGTTCAAAAGAACAGAGTGCAGACTGGCAAAGAGATATTTGGTCTTCCATGTTCACAAGAGCATTATTCACAATAACTAAGAGGTGGAAGGAACCTAAATGTCCACATGGACGAAGGGATACACAAAATATACATACATACATACAATGGAATATCACCCAGCCATAAAAGGGATGAAAATCTGACACAAACTATAACATGTATGAACCCTGAGGGTATTATGCTAAGGAAAACAATCCAAAAGACTATATAATTCCAGTTGTGAGACATATCTAGGATAATCAAATTTATAGAAACAAAAATAGAATAGTGTTTGCCAGGTGCTGGGAGAATGGGACAGTTTCAGTTTTGCAAAATAAAAAGTTCTAGAGTTTGCTTGTATAACAATATGAATATATTTAACACAAGTGAACTGTACAATTAAAAGTAGTTAAAATGGTAAATTTCATATTATGTGGGTTTGCCACTATTAAAAATATTTTTAAAAGTTAAAAAGGTGAAAAGACATTATATGAATACTTTGCATATGATAGGTGCTCAATGAAGATTAAATATAGTAAGTTCCAGAAGATATGCTGAAATAATGTGCAGAAATCTCACACTATTCCCCCAGAGGGAAGCAAAAGTTTCACTGGTAAAGCCTCAAAAAGGCCTCAAAACTCATGTGTCATATCTATAAAGAAAAAATCCACTGTTTAGCACATCCTGGCAGAGGGCCAGTGACTCCTACTTGGACACTGGTACTTTGTGATATAGCAGCTTCATTCCATTTAGATCTGGACTACCTATGAGAAAGCTTTTCCTGGTTACTGAGCCCCAGTTTGCCTTCTGCTAACTTTTATTCACTGATCTTGGTTCTGTCCTTAAGTGTTCTAGAAAGGAAAGGAATAACCTAGTCCTTCTTTCATGGGAACACTTTTCAATGTAAAAGAGAGGAGAATGCCATAATATCAGTCTCTAGTTCTTTGCCAGGAAGTCCATTCACCCAATGTCATAAAAGATAAGCAATAGGACTCTTGTGATCTTCAGTCATTTTCTTTTAAAATGATGCTCAAAATGTTGAATAGATGTTTTCTGATATCAATTTATTAGAAGCCCTATAATTTTAGATCTTCTGTTTGAAATGCAAATATGGAAAGCCCTCAAGTTAATAACAGAAAGATTTGATTTCTTCAATCACCTGAGGCCAGATTCTCTAACACTATCTGGTTCTTTTGTTCTTTTCCAAGTAGCTCTCAGACATCTAATAAATTTTGTAGCAGAACTGCTTTGGGATAAAGATTAGGACAGAAGAATAATCTCTTCTTGACAGTCATTTATTTCATTTTCATTTGTGTAGATTTTAAACATTTAGAATTTACACCAACCAAAAGCAATTACAATGTTTCAATCACTGATTTTTGGGTTTATTTGTGTGTTTGTGAATACTAGCTACTAGCAACAAATATTAGATGGCTGAAGTATTCTAACCAATTACTTATGTTTTCATCTTTAAAGAAAACAAGATAAATTAAGTTTAAGTTTTTAACAAAGTGTTAAATAAATGAGCATACAGCATACTTCTTTATACTTAGTAAGTGTACAATAAATTTTCAATGGAAACAAAAATTTTTATTGTGTACTTTGCTTAGCTAGCATTTAAATTAAGTCAAGTGAATGGCTGGTATTTGTCAAACAATTTAAGGTCATTTTATAAAAACATGCAGCTATTTGAATGACTATAGTTACATTTTCACGTTGGTTTTCCAGCACTATTAAATATACTGTCAATGTTTCGAAAAAGATAAGCAAGTAATTTTTCTTGAAATACCTGGGACCGTGCCCAAATCAAAAATCTACTAGTTTCTTTCACTTTTTCTTCTGAGAAGATAAAGTTCTTTCCTTCTGATAGAATTCTTTCTAGTAGATGCAGATACATCAAAAACATTTAAGTAATTTTAAGCGTTACTGGGGTAGAGACTAAAAAGAACTAATTTCTGGATATACTATCAATCTCCCCTGGAAATTAAGTCACTAACAGCATTTACTCGTGAATACATTTGAAAGTAAAATGCCTTAATAATTACAAAATTAACCTCAATATGATTTAATAAAAATTGAAATACTAAAAGCAATACTCTCTCATATATGCATAACAACTTACGATTCTACTTTCTTTTATATATCTTTAATGCTATCTTTAATTTGTTTTCCACTATGGGGCATCTGGAAGTTAATAAAACGTTTCCTGAATTTCCTGATAATATATAGTAATGGTGTTTTCAGAATCTCAAATGAACACAGCAGAGGTGTTAAAATAGTTTTAAAATCATTTAAATTCTTATGGGACAAGTAAAGACAATGTCTGGCAATAATATTTATTGACATATATAACCAATGGGGCTTTTCAAGAAATATTATTTCATAAAAGCACAGATTCATCACAAAAGCCCTTTTAAAAGACCTTGAAAGATTAAACCTTATAATAATGAGGCAGATCAACTGTTCTTATGTAAATGACTCCTTTGGAAGGGAACCACAACAAAGAAACTGAAGACGGATATCTAGGGTTTATTGGCAAAGGCATTTTGAGGAAGAATTAGAATTTGAAGAACAATACCAGAACTCATTGACCTCCAGGTGAGGGAGTTGTAGATTGAATTCTGTCGGCTGTTGCAAGAAACAGTAAAACCAAGGGGAGATGACATGAGTAGAAAGCGCTGTTGTAGGGAAATCACTGACTACTGAATGCGGAAAAGCCAGTTATGTTACAATATTACAAGCCAGAGGTCAGTAAACTTCCTGTAGAGGACCAGCGGGTAAATATTTTAGGCTTTGTAGGCCACCTGGTCTTGATCACAACTACTCAGATCTCCCATTAGATTATAAAAGTGATGGGGAAGATGTAATCTCACAAGTGTAGCTATCTTCTATTAAATTTTATTTTAAAAAATAGCAGCAGGTTGGATTTGGCCTATGAACCATAGTTTGCCAATCATTCTTAGGACTTGGACTTGGCAAATGAAGACGTGGAGAAATGGGTCTTAAAGATTTAAGTAGAAGGTCTAGTAGGTTTTGTGAAAGACTAGATGTAGGGTGAACATTACAGGAAAAAATTCTAGGATGACTTCCAATTTTCTGGTTTGAATAAATAGGGAAGAAAGGATCTATTTACCAAGAGAGGGAATCTAGGGTGGTGTGTAAATCTGGTGAGAATGCTTATAATTTGTTTTGGATATATTGATCTTTCACTTCCTGTAAAACAATTAACTAGACAGTTACAGCATGCTTTTCTACATCCACCACTTGTTAATCACCACATTCTGCCAATTCTTTCTTACACAGCTCTCCAGTTCCTAACCCCTTTAATTCTCAAGGTCTGGTTACCCCCTTATGATCTGGCCTTCAAACTGGCTTTCAGACCTTAAGCCTTGGTATCCTCTAATCCAAGATCTACATCAGGGTGAAAACAAAACAAAAAAAACAAAAACAAAATAATAAACAGAAAGTATGAAAGACAGCTAAGTCAGGTAGAAATATTACAGGCAGTCAGATAGGACTAGGCCCTAGAAGGAGTCAGCACAGAAGAACACATTATAATTGTGGGTGGAGGTGCATTCCTTGAAGGCCAGGCCTCAAGATAAAGATGGAATGACTATACGTACATATCCAACGCAAGGGAGATACAATAATGATCAATATTCTAAACAGGCATTAGTCACCTAGGTGGCTGACTAGGACTTCATGACCCATCGCTTCCAAGAAAGGTCCTTGTTCTTTCCATGTATACTTGCTACGTGACCTGCTTCCCCATTGGATCAACATTACCTAAGTGACTATATTTGTAATCTTATTGGTTGATCATAATTTTGTCCCACCTGCATCCACCTCTTGATTTTGTACCCACCTTGTGATTTTGCTCTATAAAACATCCTTTGAGAAGTGGGCTCGTGGGCAACTTACTTTCTGGATCCCCTCCTGTCTCTTTCAGGCAGGGGCTGTCTCTTCCTCAATAAAATTTCCTATTCCTTTTTTTTTTTATTTTAAAGAGAAAAGAAAGCAAAACAACAACAAAGATAAAAACAAAACACAAAACAATAAAAAGGATACACAATTTCAAAACAAGATGATAAGAAATGAACAATGGTTGTTACATTACATATTGTTATCTTCAACAAAGTTGCTCAGATTACCAGATGTAAGAATGCAAGACTGATCAAACAATTAAAGAGAATAAAAAAATAATTAAAAAAAATTCAAAATGATACAGATACAGAGGTTCACTAATGAAGATGGTAGGAATTCAACAATGGTTGTTCTATTGCATATTGCTGTCTTCAAATCAGTTGTTCAGATTACCAGATATAAGCATGCAAAATTGGTCCAAGAATTTAAGCATTACCTGTTCCTCTTACTCAGCTATAAAAAAAGATAAACTTGAGGCTTTTATAGGTAAGTGGCTGCAACTGGAGATCATATTCATAAGTGAAAGAAATTTCCTACTCCCAACCTCCACTGTTCCTCAGAATTCATTCTTTGGTTTTGGGGAACCTGAACTCAGGATACTGGACATCTAGCAGATTTGGAGTTATAATATTTCCCTTATGTCATCTGCAAGTCCTATATCCTTAATGCGTTAATCTGGCCATGCCACTCCCCTGGCCTTCTCTGGTAGCTCTCCCATAAGTCCTGTTGGATCATAAGTAGATCAGATTCCTCCCGCCAACTTGCTGTAAACTGACAGTAACAAGCAAGCATAGTAGCTCCTTTGTCTTTACACGGCACATACTGTTGTTACCTTCAGCTGAATAATCTGCTTCATAGAGGCAAATATGTCAAAATATTAACAGTTCTATACAGACGGTAGAAGTTATTTTTTTTACATCCGTTTTCTAAAATGTTCCTTTACAAGTAATATTACTTTTTCTAGTAAAAAAAAGAAGAGAAAGTTTAAATACATACAAAGGTCAACAACAATCAACTCCCCTTACTGCCAAGTCCGTCTCAATCCTTGGGAAGCCTTCATCTTCCCATCTATTATCTCTTGAGGTCACTGGGTCCAGCAGTCATCCTTCCCCTACTCGGCTTCTACTGCTGAGTGTCCTGGACATCTCTGCTGCTGTAGTGTGCAGTTTTCTGCTTAGCCCTTTTGGCCAATGGTTCCCACCACACTGACTCCTCTGCTTCTTAATTCTTAGCCACAGACCCAGAGGTTTGGCTCTGGACAGGATGGGCCCAAAGGGCTATGACCTTGGCAAGGAGCCCATCTCCTGCAGTTTCTGCCCAAAGAGAGTCCCTAGAGACTACAACCAACTTTACACTTTGCAGTGTTCTGGCCACAGATGACCCTGCTCTAGCAGGATAAGGAGACTTATAAGAAATGGCAGAGTCCCCTGGATTCTTTTGGCCACTCAATCACTTGCCGTGTCTAGCTGCCATTTCTTCTTTCACAGCTAATTCTTTTCTATACTTCTTTTCTGTTTTTTTTTTTTTTTTTTAAGCGCTTTACTTCCTTCTTTATACAGCTTCCACAGATTTCTAACTGATCTTTGTGCCGCCCCAATCTATTTTACTGAGGTAGTGTTTAAAAACCTATGGAGACAGTTAGGCCTTTCTCAGTTCCCTCCCCTCACCTGTGCTTTCTTGCCTAGGGAGACTGTCTCAAAAAGAGATCTAGCAGGTTTTGTGACAGACTACATGTAGAGGTGGACATTATAGGAAAAAAGTCTAGGATGACTTCCAAGTTCTTACAGCCTAGCTCAAATGCTGTTTATTCCACTAAGCTTTCCTTGTTCACAAAAGTCAACTATTCTTGCCTTAATTTCTTTTAATTCTGCTTATATATACTCACTAATTTTTGTCCCTGGCCCCATTACTTCCTTTTGCTCTAGCTTTTTAATCCCTCATCTTCATCCATGGAACCTTCACAGGGACAACATAATTCAATATACTAGAGATGAATACTGAATGTAACTTGGGACCAAGACTTAGTTTTCATATCTGTAATTTCCATGTACCCAATACACTAAATACATTTAAGCATCTACTGAATGTCTTGAATAGATATGTCATTTATTCACTCATGCAATAAAGATTTCCTCAGTACCTAGTACATGCTAGGCAAAGAGTTCAGGAATTCAAAAAAGGATTAAACTAAAAATTTGAAAATGATCCAACCTTCCATTGTTTTGAAAGATATTCTTTTCCTATCAAGAAAGAGATAGACCAGACTACTTGTCAGTTCCTCTGGGGTCATGTTTTCATAGTATGACTCACTATTTTTCATAAATTCCCTAAGCAGATATGATCACATACATAGTATAAAAATCATTCTCAACCCAAACATAAGTGATTACACAAATTTGGTCAATGAAGATTACCATATTTCTGTTCATTTTCTTTGATACAAAAAATCAAGAGCTCACTAGTATTTCTAAGAATAAGAGTTACAAATTTCAGCTTTAATACTTATGGGAAAATGGCCTTTCCAGAATACTTGTAAGTCAGAAGCAGAGGTCACTTGGGTATTAACTCTGCTTTCTCCCTCTGGATGTGAAAGTGTCCTTGCTGATACTGAGTTTGGTTCAAGTAGGAAAGTCTGGTAATTATAAACATTCCCTTAAAAGGAAGCCTTCAGATTGTTAGTTCAAGTTCTTCTGGACTAGTGATGAAAAGGGAAGAGCCCACAGATTGTTAGTTCTTTTAGAACAGTGAACATAAAAGGGCAATGACAATAAAACACGAACTGTCCTGACTCAGGAGCCCTATCTTGCTTGTATATTGTGATTAGCACATGTTTATTCCTATTAAGGTTGTTGGAAGCAAAGAGAAGCTATGCTGAGATATATTTTAAGTTTCTACCCTGACTTTACTCTGATAAAACACTGGATCTTTGATTAACTAAATTGAGAAAATAAAACTAAAAGCATAAGCCTATGCATGTATATCCTCTCCCCCTAACAAATCTATCACCTACCCACAACATTGTATCAGATTACAGAAAAAAAGTTAGCAAAGGCAATCTAATCAGTTTGATGAAATAAATATGCTAATTATTAAGGAATAAATCAATTATATGATCTAACCGAATTGTGGAGAATGCTTTTGCATGGCATAAGTGCAGATATTTAAAAACTTGAGGGCCAGTGTAATGTTAGTGAGTTGTTTTTTGAGGGATAGTTCAACTTTTTAGAAATAGCAGCAAAAACTGGAAAGGTTAAATTGCTTTCCTTCAACAAGTACTACTAAAAGTTTTCAATTTCAAAAATAGTTTGAAAAGAAAATGGTTTCTAGAACAGTAACAACTACTTTAGATTTTATATTTTGGAACAAATTTAGTGAAACTTCACACTAACCTAAGTTGTAAAACTCTAAATAAAAAAGATTGCTGGGAAATAAGGCTTCCTTTTCTCTTTCTCTCATTTATCAAAAACAAAAAATATAGTAGCAAAATAAATGTCTTTAAATCTGGACTTGCTAAGGCAAGCCGGTTTGCTATTTAATAGTGAAAAGACCAATGCTAGATATAAATACAATGACTCCATTGAAGTTTTTTTTCCTGGTTTCTCCATGAAAAAGAGAGTGATTAAAATGTTCATGAGTTCTGAAACCAACTTGGACATTTCAGTAGGTGAATTAAGCAGCAGGATCACATTTAAAAACT
The DNA here is from genome assembly GCF_000276665.1 of Chinchilla lanigera. Lineage (NCBI taxonomy): Eukaryota > Metazoa > Chordata > Mammalia > Rodentia > Chinchillidae > Chinchilla > Chinchilla lanigera. The sequence goes on from NW_004955446.1 coordinate 4,165,784, forward strand.
TATCAGGGTACAAAAGTTTTATTTTAAAAATAACTAAAATAAAGTAGGTTATTGAGTATCTTAACATCACTAAATTCTAGTTCCAACAACCAAAATATCACTACATATGATAAAGACTATATTACTGCCATTGCACATCAAAGATGGTAGGTTCCTTCCTGAAACAAAAGATCTTCTGATAGATCTACTTTTACACAAAAAATAAGTTAAAAAATCTTAAAAGTTGAACTCACTCCAAAAATGCAGAGGGAGCCCTCATTTTCTGATGGTGTCTCATTTGTACCTGGAAAAAACTTGAGCTTGAATGACTTGTGAACCGCAATTACGCACACCCACAAGTGGCCTACTGCAGACATGAGTATTTGTTTGTAACATTCGGTGGGAATGAGGTGGCAAGCACAAAAGCTATCCTTTTGAAACTTTTCCCAGTGTATGGAAAATCTTAGTTTTTCATTTATGTAAACCAGTTCTGTAAGTCACATAAATACAACTCTTTTGGAATAGAAAAGTTACAGTAGTCCTACTTTCCTCAGCTAAACTTAGACGACTCAATGATGGGCACATTTTCTGGGCTCCACCTTCTGCAAACAAATTTAAAAGTACTGAAAAGTAACCAGCTTTACATCACAGAATAACCAATTCAGGGACACAGACTGGAGAAATGTTCTAAATAGTACTATTACTCTGTTGGGTGATTTAAACAGTAAGATTTATTGTCTCCTTCCAGTCTAAATTTTAAGCCATGGATTTTGGACTTTGTCAAGGTTTATGCTAGCTCACATCAAATTAGGCTTGATGTGAACGGGCCAACTCACTTTAACCACATACTAAAAGTAGGAAAATGATTTGTCCCCCACCACCTCCCTTAAAGGTCACTTGCCTGGGACCTCTACAAACAGTAGTATTATTAAATGGAAACTTCTCCATGGTTCCAAGAATGGCAAAAACATCTTCACGGAGGAAACTGTTGATTAGCAATTGAATAAAAGTAAAAACATGACAGTAAAATGAAGTCTAAACATAGAACGTATCACAGAATGCTCTGTAAAACAAGAGACAATCAGTGCTATTTGTGTCTAACTGGCTTGAGATCCATCTCTTCTCTTTCCTGTCTTTTGTCTCCTACACCACTTGTGAACATTAGGTTACCTCAGAAATGTAGCACTTCTAAGCACTTTGAGAAAAAAGTGGGGCCTCAGCAATATTTAAAATTAGTTGAAACCAACTTGCTGAAAGTTCACTAAGTTATTATCACCATTACTTATAAATGTGATAAGAGTAATATAGTCTCATAAAAGTGGTTTATGTGTAATAACTAAATACATATTTGAATGTAATATTCAAATATTTATAAAACTGAAGGTGGAAATTGTAAACTACCTTACTGCTTCCTTAAAAATCTTTCTCTATACAATGTAATGTCTACCTATCTTATCATCATAGTTAAAATAACAAATTTTATGTCTTTGGTTTTTGTTGCTCACAAGTCAACAGTGCCAAGGAATAAGCTAAAAAGAAATTAAAAAGTATAGTAACAGTGAATATGATTACTAAGACTCAACTTTTTTTCTGAGACAAGAATAAAGCAGTTTCACTCAAAAAAAGCACAAAATATAAAGATATTCTACAAAAGAAAAATCACTAGATAAATCTGATCAATTTTTCCAGAGTTTAGAATCTTGTAGAAGTTTAGAGCAAAACCATTAAAGGACAGAGATGTCCCCCCCAAAATATGTTATACTAAAACCTTGATAGTCAGTTTGTAATAAACTATTCCTTCTAATGGGAATAAACCCAATTACCTATATTTAGCACGGTAACATCATACAGCAGCGATGGGTAAACCTCTTAGAGCTTTCAATGATATAAATAGCCAGATGGGGCACATGTACCATAGTTTTGCACTACTGTCATAGAGCAATATACACTTATTTCTACTACTAATTTACATAATGCAAAGTGAAGAAGTTTGCTGTTTCCATACCCCAGCCAAAGCGTATAGTTATCTTTGCCAAATGTTCAGCAGTCTACAGAGTTTGAATTCATAAGGCACCCACAGCCAGGATTGTATCGTTTTTATGGACATGCATACAAAGGGAAAGAGAAATACTGGTTTAGACTACAGTCATCTAAAAATGTGATTTAGACTTTTACTTAAGATAGAAAAGAGTCATTCAGTGCCTTGGTAACTTTTACAAAACTATAATTTCTAATTATAATATTAGGACATCTTGCTATTTAAAGACACTACGTTAAAGCACAATGAAGATATTTGCAGAAATGATCGGTTGTTAGAAGTTTCTTCAGTCTACTATTATGTTCCCAAAATGGTAACTTCTTATTAATCAAGATAAATAAAATTATAAATCTGAAACCCATACAAATATACATTATTGTATAGTACTCTCCATTTCTGCTTTGTTAACTCTCATCTTAAAAGACATTTCTACTATTAAGAAGGAGATCTGTGCATGCTCCAGAAACCTTCAGCCAGGGGAACTCCCAGAATTGCAAACTCTTTTCCTGCTCTATAACTGAATCCAAGGACAATCTTTAGAAACAATTCTTTCTTCATCAAATATGAAGTTTGCCTTTGGAGATAGCTCAGGGAAAAGGATTAAGAGCTTAGGTGTACACAAGCCTGAAGAAACAGCACAACGTGAGCGTATGAATGGGGAACTTTGGGATCTTTGGTATAAAATACATATGTGTCCTTGGAGTTTGTAAAGAAACTCTCCAGTTTGTTTCAATCAAAACAAACAGCAAAAATATAAGGAAGGACAGATACCAGAAAAAGTAAACATAAATGCTTGGCTCCTCTTCACTTTTCTTTTGAAGGTGTCATTGCCCTGATTGTTACCTTTTGGCGGGACTGAGAAGAGTGAAAGGTATTACATCAATTCCAAAAGCAAAATTATGAAATGAGGTTAAAAGAAAATATGAAGTTAGTCCAGATCTCTGATATGGATCTAAAACTTATCCCAAAGTTCCTCTGGTTTTAAAGAAGGAAAAAAGTTCCTTTTATGTTTATGATATGGAGAAGAATACTGATATAGTATAAGGTACTTAATATCAGAGCTTTATTGAAGAGTTCATTTAAAGTCCAAATCAGGGAAGTATAGGGTAGGTTACTGGTTATGAGGATGACAGAAAAAAAGTTAATTTATTATACTGTTATGCAAACAGATGTAATTCAATAAATGTAGAAATTTTTCAAAAAATTACTTTGGTTTTTGTTTCATTAGAAAGTACAATTTTTTAAAAAGTACAATTTGAGTATTAATAATATAACATCATTTCTTACAGGACAAATTTTGAGACTGAGTCTATTAAAAGATGTTACAGTTGATTTCCCCCACTTCTTGTTTAGAGATGCTATTCATATTTAATTTATTATTATTTCCTTTCTAATGGAACACTATCATTTACTATGGCGAATCAAAAGTACAAAAGCTTCTGACAAGACCAAATGGATGGGTAAGCTACTTTTACTTTCAATTGGAAGTTCAGGCAAATATATTCAAAAAAGAGCAATAGATAGCTTGCATGTATTGAATAAATGATACATTAAACTTAAGGGAACACTAGTGTTGATTGTATTTGAAGGCTCAGCATTCTTTTCTATACTGTATGGCAAAGACAACAACTAGCTTTTAGCATAAAGCTCTGGATGAAGACCACAGGAAAAACAGAATCAAAGCCATGTGAGTATGTCACAAAGCTATCAACTTCCAAACAAATTCAGGTTGAACTGAAGGCAAAAGTTTACAGAGAGCAATACAAATAATTGCTTAACTTTTAAGATTAGCCAAGTTGGGTCATTATTTAATACTGAAGTCCAAAACAATCTAACAACCCTTTTGTATCACACTACAAATACCTCCAAGGCCTTACTACAGTAGGAATTATCTCAATGCTATATACTAGTCAATAAAAGAATCTAGTTACAGAGCACTGATGATAACATTTACACCTCCATCACAGCTATGAAAGCAATTCAAAGAACACTCTCTGCCATCTGAAGTAGTTTAGAGAAGTCAGAAAAAGAACTGTCTCTCACAGTCTTCAGAACTAAAATGTGTCATTTATATTGACTAGTATAATTTGAAAGCAGTGAGATAAATGTGAATGAAGTTTTCACATACCCAGAATTAAAGATACCCAAATCTGTGTGTGTATATAATACCAAATAATATTTCCAGGTACTGTTCTAAGAGCTTTATATACACTAACTCATTTATCTGTACACCAATACTTTTACAGTTTTTTTTTTTCTGATTCCAGGTTTAATCAAGGCTCCTCATTGCATTTGTTTATGTAGTTTCTTTATTTTATTTTATTTTTTTCACTTAAGGGACAGGATTTTGTTACACTATGTTCTTTCAGGTGGACATAAACTCCTGGCCTCAAACAATTCTCCTGTCTCAGCCTCCTGAATTGCTGGGATGACAGGCACACACCACTGTAAGCAGTATGTGCGCGCCAATCCTGTTCTATAATACTATTATGAGCTCACTAACAAATGGAGGTAACTGCCTGCTCTAGATCTCTCGAACTCACAGCTAGACAGAGACAGAATCCCTTGGTCTGCAGTCTGTGCATCATAGTCTTGAATCATCACACACGCATTTCGAAAGTACGGCTCATGGACCCTGGAAAACCCTGAAACCACTTCATAAGAATCCATGAAGTTGAAAGTATTTTGACAAGAACAGCAAGACATGATTTGCCCTTTTTTTTTTTTACTGTTTTGACATCTGCACTAATGTTACAAAAGCAATGGTGGGAAAAAGGGCTGGGACTATGGCATGAATCAAGGTAGTGGGAGCAAACTGTGCTAGAACTCACTGTCCTACCCAGGTACTCTGAATAGTTAAAAAAAAATAAATTAAAACGGGGGGGAAGCCAATTGCACTTAAGAATATACTGATGAAACATTTAAAAAATTATTAATTTTATGAAATTAATTATGAATTATGAAAATTAATTATGAAACCTTTAAACACAATATTCTGTGTGATGAAACAGAGGCATGTATGCCAAAGCACTTTTACTGGACACACAAGTACAACAGTTGTTTCGAAGAAAAACACTACTTGAATTGTAACCTCAAACTATTAGGGCTTTTCACTGACAAACTTTAGTTATCTGCACTGGGGAACGAAGTGAGCCTCCTACTTCAATTCAAGGAAGAAGATAGAAAATGTTTGCTGACCATAGTGAAATGTGAGCATTTGAGCAAAAATTAAAAATCTTAAGAACTTGGAAACAGTGCCATAAAACTTAAACAAGGAAAGACTTTTTGGGAGATCAGTAATAATTTTAATAAATATGATTTTTATAAAACACAATATATCCACATGTGGAAGATCTGCATAACTGGATGAAGCAATACTTTCCAAATGACCAATGCATACTGTTACAAAATCATCCACGGACAAGTGATTCATTTAAAGTGTGAAATAAACCAACAGACTTTAATGTATAACAGATTATAAAGCGTTATTGATTTGGCTTTGCATTTCACATTACCTATAGCTTACACGCAATTGGTATCTGTTCAGTTTCGTTACAGTATCAAAGAAGAAAAAGCACAATTATCTGAAAAGAATGCTACATATTCCTTCCTCCTCAAACTATGTCTTTGTGTGAGGAGAGATTTTTGTCTTATAATATAACCAAGAACAGTACAGTGGATGCAACAGAACCAATGACAAAATAGATATGGGTATCCAGCTGCCTTCTATAAAACTAGTAATTAAAGAAAGTTCTATGGGGCTGGGGATTTAGCTCAGTGGCAAAGTGCCTGCCTGGCAAGCGCAAGGTCGTGAGTTCGGTTCCCGGTACCGGAGAAAAACCAAAAAATAAAAAATAAATAAATAAATAAATAAATAAAAAATGTAAAATATTACCACTCTGTTCACCAAATGTTTATTTTTTGGGGAAAGATAATATTTTTAAAAAAATAGACATTTTCATGTTCAGACTTAGTGGAGTTTCTTACTGTTATTTTAAAAAGTAACATATTTAAAAATCTATTATTTTTAATTTCTAATAAATAAATATGAAGAAGTGTAACCCAAATAAAAATTCTCTGAAATCCTGAATAATTTTTACAAGTGTAAAGGTCCTGAGACCAAAATACTTGAAATGTGTTGAGTCAAGATTATCCTGTCTGTCTACCACATATGGAAGCACGCATCTACGTGGGGGTGAGGGCAGGAGATACTCTTCCTTGTCAGTTTCTATGTTCTGGAGTCTATCCTGTGGAGCTTTATCTCGCTTTACAGTAGGATTTCCTACCTACTTACTAAGAACATAATACATTGACTAGCAAACACAAAAATTACATTAGCAATTGTAATTCTACAATTCAAGACATCGATATTTTTCAAAATGTGGTATCTTCAGTAAAGAGAAAACAGTCATAATAAACTGGAAAGCTATGAGGGTCAAATGATCAGCAAACTTAGTTAAACAATCTTCAGTGTTTCAAAGGGCACAAAATTGCATCTGTGATTTGCAAATAAGCTATTTCTAATGAAGGGCAAATACTGATACAAACACAATATACCATGATGTACAACTTACTCAAATCGTTGAAGATTCAGTGGACAAATAAGTATCTTAAAAGGTACTCTGATCACACATTGGATGCATACTAATGGTATCTAAAAAATAAGTGAATGGATTAATATGAATTATTTTTCTTCTTCAGATTTGTCAGTGAAGTTTTTGTTAGCATATCTTCAGCAATGAAGTATATGCAGCCTGATGTGTACTTCTAACAGCATCTCACAGATTTAACACATGCACACACATTTATGTATATTTACAAATACATGCTATATGTTTAAATCTCAACATCTATTTTTTTCCTAGTGGAATTCTAACATATCTGACTTAAATTTCCCTAATTGAGGAAAAGCAATCATCAATTACAGCCTGTTTCCAGAGGAAAAGTTTTCATAAATTCTAAACAGCATACAAATAAAATTGCAAACATGATCCACCCATAAGTTGAGTCAGTAAGTACTCTGACATTAAGCCAATAATGCTAAAATTAGAAACTGAATTTCCTGGACCTAACAAATAATCTCACAAGTAAAAGATTAAAACAATGAGTCGTAAAGGGTTCAGGTAAGGCTTGTTTGCAGAAAAAAGAAAAATTGTTTTTATAAAAAAAAATTAGATTAGCAGCCTAGTTATTGTTGTAATAGAACTTGTTCTAAATTAGTACAAAAATATACATTTTTATTTTGCACAGTTATTGGTAGTACCACTTATATGATCAGAACATCATTCACTCATTCCTTTAAACAAGGTTGAGTATTCACCAAACACCAGAGAATCATTGTTGTGACTAGCTTCTAAAGGATGACTTCTAAGCCTTTTGCTTTCTTACCCTTTTTAGTGAGTAAGAGAAACCAATATGAACTGGTAGCTGCTTCAGAGTTTTATGTGCTGCAGAATGGTGATTCGAGAGTTTTCAGAAGACAGCACAGGAAAAAGTATGCCAAGCTGACATTCAGACTCTATGTTATCAGTAACAAAATGATCTTCAACAAATCACTTATCCTCTCAAACCTTTATCTATAATTTAAAGAAACCAACTGTTATGCTCTGAATGGTTCTATCCTTATAGGTCCTTAGATATGGAACCCCCATGGGCAGGATTAGTGCTCTTATAAAACATAAGGGTTCCATGTAGGTCTCTTGCCTCTTCTTGGTCTTTAGCTGTATGAAGATACAGAAAAAGAGATAACTGTATACAAGAAAAAGAGCCCTCACCAGACACGAAATCTGCTAGTGCCTACATCTAGGACTTCCCAGGCTCTAGAACTGTGAGAAAAAATTTCAGTTGCTTATAAGCCAGCCAGTCTATGATACTTTATCATAGCACCCGAAATGAGCAAAGACACTGGGAGACAGTTGCCAGGATCTGCCAACTTTAAACTTCCACTATTCTATTAAGGTGCTGTAAACATTTGGCATAGGAAGATTAAGTGAGACAGAAGACAACTTAATAGGAAGACAACAGTAGCGTAAATGATTCATCCTAGCAATTTAAAAAATGTATTACACTATCTTTCCCTAAATTAAAATGATCTTTTCTTAAATTAAAAATATCATATAATAAAATGAACAATAGTCAGAATCACTTAAAATATATTACAGAGTATCTTTATAGGTATATAGCATTTTAAAAACAGAAATTTTAAACTGAACCTTGTTTAAAGGAATGAGTGAATGATATTCTGATCATATAAATGATACCACCAATAACTGCACAAAATAAAAATGTATATTTTTGTATTAAGTTAGAACAATTTATTGAATGCCTACCAATCCATATCATAAATGTCGTATTACAACATATCATTATTACAACAACTTGCTAGGTTAGATGATTTATTTATGTTTTTAAAATGAAGAAACTGAGGATCACAGAGGTTAAATAATTTATCCAAAGACACTAAGTTAAAAACTGACACAGCTAGTATTCCAACTTGGATATGTTTAACTCCATGGGTATGTTTATACTACAAAAACAAAGCTGTTCTGATTCCTACAAATAAGTCCTTTTTTATATCAAGCTCCAATTACTAATGGTAATAGGAAAAGTAAACTTCATAGAACATGGCATAATGGCTTGTGACATGAAATAAATTCTCATAAAATGTGCTCTAAGGTGAGATACTGGATTCAAGGCTTCTAAGGAAGCTTTCAAATCTCAAACTTAATGATATTTTTAATTCACCGAAATTTAAATTACCTAACCCATTTTCCCATAGAAATTGACAATTTCTGTATTACATAAATTGTAAATTACACATAGCAAATATATTATAATATAGGCAATCTTCTAAGGAAAAAAATTCAAAGTCCTACTATTTTTAGCTTTCTGTTTTCTTTGCTTGTTTAAAAGAAAAACATACTGAAAATACAAAAGACATTTTAAACCTGGTTACTACTGTTATAGGCAGCTGAGTCAGATAGAAATATTATAGGCAGTCAGACAGGGCCAGGCCCTCAAAAGAGCCAACATGAAAGATACATATTTGCTGTGGGCCAGACTTCAAGACAAAGGACTAAACAAAAGCACCCACATACCTCCCGAGGGATGGACATCAGGGATTCATATTCTAAATAGGTACTGATCACCTTTAAGAGTCCTTGACCTAACCCCTTACAGGAAAAGCCCCTGTTGTGTATTCATGCCCCCTTGCTACGTGACTCGCTTCCCCATCTGATGTCACTTTAATCAATTTTACCTGAACAATTCTTATTGGCTGACCATAGTTTTTGTCCATTTTTATTCCCCAACCTTGGACTCACCTCAGTGGGTGGTTTTGCTCTATAAAAGTCCCCAGGAAAGATAGAGTGGGGGGGGGAATAACCCACCCAGGCCCACCCTCTGTCCCTCTCTTGGACAGAAGCTTTCTTTCCCTCAATAAATATATTCTGCTCTTAGGGGCTGGGGATTTAGCTCAGCGGCAAAGCGCCTGCCTGGCAAGCGTAAGGTCGTGAGTTTGGTTCCCGGTACCGGAAAAAAAACCAAAAAAAAAAATCTGCTCTTAACCTCCGTTGTTCCTAAAATTCATTCTTCAATTTTAGAGAACAAGAACTCATCCCAGATATCACTCAGGCTGGGAGTTTTTATTTTCCTGTATCACTACCATGTTCTTAAAGACAGAGAAAACTTGCTTCAGAGAAGACTATACTCATTTTTCATTTCCATCCACTTGTTTTCTTCTTAGGATCAGACAACATAATTACCACACATATACATATACAAATGTTCTGAAGAAAATTAAATATACTATATTTAAAACTATACCAACTAAATTTTACTCTTGGATAATCAAAAGGAAACTAAGACTTCTAGGTATTATGCAAGATAAAACTGGAAGCAAAAGACAATAGAAAGATACAAAATTAAAAGTTACTTCTAACTAATTGAAATAATGAATGAATTGTAAAGTCTGAACTTACAATATGGTCCCTGAATTTTTAAGGAATGTAATACTTTAAAAAATTCTGACTGATCAAGAAATCTGCAAGTTGCCAGGGATAAACATTAAAATGTAAAGCTAAGGTACCATAAAAATATTGGGTGCATTTATAGAATATTTGAAATAACCACAGCAGAATACACATTCTTTTCAAGGGCACCTGGGACATGTACCAAGATACGCCAATGCTAGACCAAAAACAAAGTCTCAACAAATTTAGAATAACAGGAATCATATAGAATATGTCCTCTGACCACAATGAAATTAATTTAGACATTGGTAACAGAAAAATACCTGAAAAATTCTCAAGTATTTGGAAGTTAAACAGCACATTTCTACATAACCAACCCATAGGTCAAAGAGGAAGCCACAAGGGAAATTGGAAAATATTTTGAACTGAATGAAAATAAAAGCACAATTTATCAGCCCAGGTTCAACCAGAGAAACAGAAGCAGTAGTACATAGATAGACAGATAAATAGATACATAGCAAAAAACTGCTAACATAGCTGTGGGTGCTGCCTAGGCAAGTATGAAACCTATAGCAGGGGCAGGACACCAAGGAAGGCAAGATGGGACTTTTGGGGCATGAATCTGAGCTTCTATCTAAATGGAATTTTCTTTTCAGGGGAAACCCCAGCTCTGAGCTTCAGGCTTCAACTGATTGAATCCGGACTCCAGATTATCTGGTATAATCTGCTTGATTTAAAGTCACTGATCACATTGTTATAGGCAGCTGAGTTAGATAGAAATATTATAGGCAGTCAGACAGGGCCAGGCCCTCAAAGGAGCCAACACGAAAGATACATACTTGCTGTGGGCCATACCTCAGGACAAAGGACTAAACAAATGCATCCACATACCTCCCTAGGGATGGACATCAGGGATTGATATTCTAAATGGGTATGATCATCTTGAAGAGTCCCTGACCCAACCCCTTACAGGAAAAGCCCCTGTTCTGTATTCATGCCCCCTTGCTACGTGACTCACTTTCCCATCTGATGCCAATTTAATCAATTTTACCTGAACAATTCTTATTGACTGACCATAGTTTTGTCCATTTTTCCCCTACCTTGGACCCACCTCACCTCGTGGTTTTGCTCTATAAAAGTCCCCACGAAAGAGAGAGTCGGGGGGTAACCCACTCGGGCCCACTTCTGTCCCTCTCTTGGACAGAAGCTTTCTTTCCCTCAATAAATGTATTCTGCTCTTAACCTCTGTTGTTCCTAAAACTCATTCTTCGATTTTAGAAAACAAGAACTCATCCCAGATATCATACAGGTTGGGAGTTTTTATTTTCCTATATCAACATCTATAAAAACCTTCACATAAACACATAGGTTGGTGTTTGAAAAACTGGGATCGGGGCTGGGGATTTAGCTCAGTGGCACAGCGCCTGCTTGGCAAGTGTGAGGTTCGATTCCCGGTACCAGGGGAAAAAAAAAAAAAAGAAAAACTGGGATCTAATGGACATTAAAAACTGGCCATCATAATAATATTTGGAGGAAAACTTAAGAGTTTTATATAAAGCGTTTTACATAAGAGTTTTACATTTTTCTATTTATAGTAGAATAGAGAAAAGTCTAGAACCAACTACCTAAATTTCCACCTTAGGAAGTAAAAAACAAAACAAAAAACAGACAAGAAGAAAAAGAAAAGGAAGAGAAGGAGTAAATTAAAGAAGGAGAAGGAAGTTAGAGAGCAACCTGACTTCAGGACATACTATTTACCTATCACACTGACATATCGCAGCCTTTTTAACAATGTGTAAAACTTGTCAATTTGGAAAAGTGCCAGCTCCAACCTCTAACTGCTTACCCTGTTCTAGATATGACTTTTATAGAAGCTGAGAGTTATTTGTGACCTTAAAAGTACTTTAAGTCCTTCATTTTTGAGAAAAGAACCTGAAAGGTCAAATAGCTGGGAAAAGAAAAAGACATATGTCATCTGCAACTCTGGTTTTAAGCTTCCTCCCAGGGCTCCTTGGGATGCAACAAACGCTCTAAAATATCTGCCCCTGCTAGGCCACTGTGTTGTAGCCACTAACAAACATGTTATATTTATTTGCTTATCTTCTTTTACTTTTTAAATTAGCTATAGGCTAGCACATACGGTACCTTTATAAATTAGAAAAAGGATACCCCCTCTACAAAGACCCAACAGACAAATAAATGACAGACAAAACAACAAACAAATCAAACACCTTCCACAGGCTACAAGCTTAGAAGAAGGCATCCATTCTTGAGGCTAATATGGCCCTCTCAGCAGTACAGAGGGCCTACTGAGGGCCTGCCCAACTAGATTTCAGCCCCTCATTCTATGGCAAAGTCTCACTTTCAGGTCATAATTTGTACAACTATCTTCAGTAGCCACACTTACTTATCATTCATTATTTTATCAATGCAGAATAGCATGTCCATGTCATTCTTTAAAAATGTTCCATTCAAAAATGAGTCACATATGGGAAAAAAGTTTTAAAGCTATTATCTTAAAGCTGCTGGCAAACTAAAGTTCTAAAAATGTAAATATTCAAGCAAAAGCATAACATTAAGGATAGAATAGGAAAATTTTACTGGCAATATTTCATTTTAAAAAGTGACATTTTATATTAGTTTTCTTTAGTAAAATTTGAAATGTTTCTGTAAGTACTAAATTTTAAAAAATATATAAATGGAGAAAATAAAAATGAAAATATTGTTGTCCTAAGCAGCAAATACTGAATTTTCAGCAAGGACATTGACCTTTCTAAAATAAAACAGCTGTATATACTAGCTAAAGTTAGAATATGATCTTTTAAATTTGTTTCCTTAGATGAATATGTCCATAATCAAATTTATTATTATTTTTTGTTTTATGAAGTTGTCGTAAAGTTTTTATTATAAACAGCATGTTCTCAAAAATAATTCTTTAATTTTTATAAACACTCAAAACTAAACAAATGAAATAAAAATAGCAATTAATGATTTAAGTAAAATGTAATAAATTGGTAGCCTACTTTCTGAGAAGAGACCATTTCTTTTACTATTAAAATTACCTAGACATTCTACTTATTCCAGTTTAGGTTCTGGCTGTTGGCAGAAACCTACCTTAAAACACACTTTCAGGAAACTCTAACCTCATGTGATTTACCTTACTTGAGACTTTCTATGTATTTAGAGTACTCAGTCTGTCTATGTTATATGATATTTTTAATATGTTATTCCTTAGGTAATTTCATGCGCTTGTGTTTTACAGAGTATGATTTAAGTAACAACTGCATCTGACGCTATTACAGTCTCTGTAAACAAGAAAGATGTGTAAGATGGGAGAACCAGAGTGTTTATGAAGGAAGGCCGCTACTAATTTTCTAGGTAGGCTCAACCTGTCTCTTTAAATCATCTCGATGAGCTAGGTATGATACCCTTTAAATATATATAGTCCCTTAATAACTACTGTTAAGCCCTATATACTTCATATTACCAATTAAATGACAAATTAACTTTCCATTTTACTTTGAAATGTATCATGGCTAGAAGAGAGTAACAGAAAGTAAGCTTCTCAGTGGTTGTTAAATGAGTGAATTGAACAAGTCATCAAAGGATCTTTTAACTTCATAATCATAAGCTATCGGTGGCATCATGTTTTAAAAGTAGTTTCATACACATTATTTCAATTAACTTTACCAAAATCCTATTGTGATAGGAATGGCAGGTATGGATTACATCTAAAGATAAGGAAACAAGCTCATACTCAGATCTCATTGTTATTAAATTAACACTTATTATTCAAATAAGTTTTTAAGGTAGTGCTACACATATAATTTATTTTCATCATGCCACCATGCAGATTCCATCGCCTCCTAAGCCACTATCCCATTAACTATAGTTATTGGGTATTTATTTTCAAATTATAAAAAGTAAAATAACGTAACTTATTAATCTAACTAGGCTGCCACTAATATTACTCCACTCCAAAAATGTTGACAATTCAATATTCACCCTTTTGAATCTTTCAACTTGATTTAATCTAGTTGATTTATATTTATCTGTACACTTGATTAGCACATAAATAAAGCAAAACAAGTCATACTTTATTACCCTGGAAGGTACTTCATGATCTGGTACCAACCCTTCTTGTCAGCCTTACTTCTAACTATATCTACTCTTCTAGTCATAATAGATTGTTCCTCAAATACACCCTGTACTTTTCTCAGTTTCCTCTGCTGGAAATTCCCTTCCCCACCCATTTCCTCTTATTCAAATTCGACCTCTTCTTCAAGGCCGAGTATTAATGCTATCTACTTGCATACATGCAGACTTCCTGATCCATAAAACCAAAATTAATCCCTCCTTCCTTCGCGAAGCTACTGTACTCTCTCTGAACTTCTGTTTCACATAGAGTTCACTGTGTACAGATGGCTATCTAGCTTGTTCAGCTGGAAGCTTTGTGGGCAAAGGTAGTATCTTTCTTTATATCTATCATGTGGACTTTGTAGATACTTGAAAAACTGTTTGCCAAATGCAAAGTATTCAGCCAACAGAACACTGCCTTAGTCCAAATTTTCATCATATCCTTTGCCTTAACCTCTAATCTTGGCTCCCCCTAGGTTTATTTTCCATAGGATTGTAATGGTGATCTCTCTAAAGTAAAAACCTCATCATATTATTTTTTATTGTTCTGTACCATCTTAAAGGACAGATACAAGTTTGCAAATAGACCATTAAGGCTCATCATGACCTGCCTCCAGCCTATTTCTCTAACACCTTCCATGGAAATTCTTGCCGACATGCACCCATGTGCACACAAATTCTTGCAGTTATAAGAATATCACACTCTCAACTATCCCCTTGCACCTATTGCCTACATCCTTGATACACCGTTCTAATATCTTATTCTGTAAACCTTATGTCAGAGGAAGTATAATGTGGTAGTTAAGTCAAACATGTCCGTATTTAAATTTCAGATTGTCCTTTACTGAACTGTAATCTTGATTAAGTTAAACTTTGAAAATACAATTTCAGAAAGGTTGGAAAGCGCTCCAGTTTTGTCATTCTCTCCCTACCCTTTCTATAATACCCCTTTGTTCCTAAATTAAGGTGAACAATTGCTTTATTTTTTGCAAAAACCAAACTAAGACAGCATCAGAATCTAAGCCCTATCCTTGCAGATACAAGTAAGTAAGTTCCAGATGTTAAAACAACCCTCAAACTTTTTTTTTTTCTTCCTAGGACTTTGTTCATTATATACTGAAATGTTAAATAACACTGCACAGAAAGTTTTCAATCCTTTTTTTATTTGTAGTAACAGTCCATTTCAGCAAGACCACCTATTTTCAAGTGTTTACTTGCTTTGTATATCTTCTTTGGTAAAATATTTATTCAGATCTTTCGACCATTTTAAATATTGGTTTGTTTTCTTACTGCTGAGTTTTCACAGTTCTTTATATTTTCTGGATCCCATTCTTTATCAGATAAATCAGATACGTGATTTATGCTTTCCCAATCTATGCTTTATATTTTCATTCCCTTAAGGGTATCTTTTGCAGAATCAAAGATTTTTATTTTTGAGGAAGCCTAAATCACCATTTTTGTCCACATTTCATGGTTTGGTATTTAAAAACTCACTGTCAAATCTATGTTCATACAGATTCTTTCCCATATTTTCTTCTGGAAATTTAGTAGTTTTATGTTTATGACTATGATCGATTTTGAATTATTTTATAAGGTATAAGGTATGTACCAAGGTTCATTTTTTGCACGTACATCTGTAACTGTTCTAGCATCACTTGTAGATAGGATTACCATTTTTCAATGAAACTGAATGTAATAAATCCATTGATATACCATTTTAATATCTTATTCTGTAAGCCTTACCTCAGAGGAAGTATAGTATAGCAGTTAAGTTAAACATTTCTGTATTTAAATTTCAGATTGCCCATGACTTTGTAATAAACCCACTGAATTTGTCTATGTGGACTTATTTCTGGATTCTGCATTCTAATCCACTCATCTATCTATCCTTAAGGCATCCTGTTCTTTTCCTTAAGATTTAATAGCTATGTAATACTCTAGGTTTTGGTAACTAGCACATTTAGACAGTTCCTCAAGTTCAAAGCACATACTACGTAGGATTTCCCTTTGTTCTAACAACCAAAATGTACAAGTAACAACAAAAAGTTATGCAGAATTTGCATAATGTGAAAGAGACAAGATTGCCATACCATGCAATACCATACTAAGGTTAGGCAACTGCTCTGCCTGAAATCTGGGAATTTTTTAATCTTACAGAGGCCAGATGAGGTAAATCCACTTGGCACAGTCCATTTCCATGTCAGATTCATAGTTTTGTAGAGTTTTATTTGTTTGCATTTTATTTTAACCTGTCTAGGTGGCAGGTACTCATTTATACTAATCTTCAGCAATTACAGTGTTTTCAAAAGTAATAGTACAGATATATGCAGCATGAACTTTTAAACATTCTTAAAATATTAGTTAAAACTTTTGACAAAAGAGGCTAAAATTATTTTTCTCATATACAAATATACTTTTATTGGAATAAACAGTATTTGTCTGTGTTTCAAAGAGGTTTTAAGTTAATAAGAGCTTTTATAAATAGTAAGAAGCTCTGAATGACCTTAAAGTAATTAAAATATCTTCCCATATTATGATCATAACACCAAGATACAAAGTACTGATGCTTCAACTCAACTATCCATGAATTGTATTCTCTTCTCTCTGGAGCCTGGGGTCCTAAGTGCTGAATTTTTGTTGCAGGCCACATCGAAGTACTCTAACAGATGTTTTGCTTCTTTCTCCCTACTGAAAATCACTACATAGAACTGATCTGGATTAGAAATCAAGCACTTTGGCTAGGAAAAGGAACCCTCTCTCTCATTTTGTCTTCTTAGAGTGATCAATGTCTTCTGAAAGCATCCAAATCTAGCACTGAAAATGAAAAAGTAATCTACACTCCTTGCCAGGTGTGGCAGCACATGTTCATAATCCCAGCACTTGGAAGATAAGGCAGGAGGACTGCTATGAGTTCAAGGCCAGCCTGGGCTACATAGTGAGTTCAATGTCAGCCTGGAATACATAGCAAGACCTTGTCCCAGAACAAAGCAGACCAAAACAAAACAAAACAAATGACAAAAGATATACAGTCCAACTTGCTTTTTAACTTTATGTTATTCACCTATACCGCCAACATATAGGAAAGGGTTAAGTAACATGTATTTTCATCATGAATTAATTTGCTACAAAAACTGTAAGGAAAGTTTTAAATATAAACTGAAATACAAGCATACTGAACTCCAAAATTTTTTCCATTCTATACAAAAAAGGCTAAAACAATGTGAGAAGCAGAACATAATTTTTAAAATCTCAGTGGAATAATGATAAATCCTACTTCAGAATATGACAATGAGCATAAAGTCAAATATTTAAGGCTGTTGAATAACTGCAATGTTATCCTGGGCTTCCACTTCTGGGACATTTTCCAGTGCCATCAAGATTAGACATCCTCACACTAAATGTATTTTCACAGGCCAGTTACACAGCGTCTTTTTTTGGTGGTTGGCAAGTCCACAGGAAATTCACCTAAAATAAAGTCTTACCAAATTGTAGCAGGCTATAAAAAACAAGGACCTATAACACTTTAGTCTTTGTCCTAGGCCTATAAGATATCTATGAACACTTTGAAGCCAAGGTAAAAGTTTTTCTCTTTAACTCTGTTAAACAAAGCTGGTCTTTAAGATATTTCAAGTTATTGTCAACATTGTGAACAAATAAGCATATCCGGAAAGTTTCTGTAAATTTATAATGATTAATGAAACTAAAACAACTAAATACTTATCTAAAAGGAAGAAGAAATTGGCACAAAATCATTATATAACTTTCTAAGTTAAGAAAACACTCTTTTACATAGAATCAAGAAATTCAAATACATGGCAAAGAACAAATCTAACTTCCTATCTGTTGAGTACATACATACCTTTGATCTAATGAATTTCTAGAACAAATTGAGAATACAACTTAAAAAGAAATGACTCAGCAACTTAAGCCAATATGCCAGTTGTTACCTGCCTTTAACTGAACAAAAGTACTTTTCAGCAGGAACAGAATCTTGCCAATTATCGTATAACAATTTTGAGACTGTTTAAACAAGATAACGTTTAACAAGCAGCTAAATCAATACTATAGATTTTAAAATAAAAAGCACACTAAGTTAATAAAACAAAATGAGAAACTAGCAAAAAAAGAAAAATGTATTAAATGTTCTTAAAATTTTTAAGTGAGAAGAAAAATAAATCATATACAAAACTATGCATAAAAATTTAGCAAGCCACTGATATGCTTTAAAGTAAAAATGGAAATCCTAGTTAAGGTTTAAGACTCACACAGGTACATTTAAGTGGTAAACACATTTAAATCAGTTTATATGCACACATATTTTGAGTGAACTGACACACCCAGTACTTTTTTTTTTTTGTACTAGAAACGCTTGCCAGGCAGGTGCTGTGCTGCTGAGCTATATCCCTGGCTTTTGACACACGCAGTTTTGCTATATCCAATAAATTCCTTAACAAAGACTAAGGAATAGAGATATCAAACACTACTCATATGTCAAAATTGGCAGAAAAGTAGGAAATTACTGTAAGAATTCTAAGAGGTTCTCCTGCAAAGTGGGTCTTACTGAATAGTTTATACTGTGCCTACTTTTTAAAAGAAAACCTTAAGACATAAATTCAATAAAATTAACAAACCAAATTCTGCCATTTAGAAGATTAATGCTGATGAATACTATAGTAGTGATTCTTAAGAAGTTGTAAAATTTCATAGAAAAACTGACTTCTACTCACTAGAAAATAGGTTTCTTTCTTTTTACTGTTTTTTTTTTTTTTTTTTTTTGAGGAGAGTAGATCCTAACATACACATTTTATAAGTCTTTTATAAATTTTTCCCACGTTACTTGCATGCAAACTTCTGGTATGGATGCAGGTAGTTGTTTTAGTAGTATAGTCTGAAAGGCCTATCTTTAAGGTATTTAAGCAAAAGGCTAAATGCAAAGAACGAATGGTTACTAAGACTATTTCAGACAGCAGAGTTTCAGGCTGAGGTACCAAAAGTGCAAGGAAGAAGAATGAGCTTGGTGTGTCTGTGCAGACACAAGAATAGATGCCTGGTGTAAGGTGAGCAAAAACAGTAAAGTGGATAGCAACCCGCCAAATATGTGAGAAAGTGCAAGGGCTGAGGACTGGAGCACAGAGTGAAGGGTTTGCCTTTACCAGTAAAATATGGATTCGGAATCAGACGTGACAAAAGGGCTGTGCATCCTAGTCACATCTACATGTCCCATGGTTTCCTAAATGCCTCTTCACTGCCCATAACCGAATAAACATGAGAACCAGCGGGCCGATAAGATCCTCTCTCCCATGTGCTCATCTTTTCCCGTGTTAGTCTGTTTGCAGTACACTGTTTACATTCCTTGTGTGGAGTTGGTACGTGTGCGTAACTCATGCTAATTCCTTTCTTCACCCGCTTCCCCTCTCATCCCCTTCCCCTCCCTCCATCTCTCAGTCCTCTTCCTGTCTGAAAAAGATCTACCCCCCTAATTCCTATTACCTTTTATTTTGCTCTTTATTTGTATTTTGGGTTTCTCACATAAGAAAAATCATGTGATATTTAAACTTGTGTGTCTGATTTATTTCACTTAACATTATGGTCTAAAGGTGCATCCATTTTCCTACATATGACTCGAGTGTATCCTTCCTTATGGCACAGTAGTACTCCATTCTGTATAACCACCACATTTTCTCTATCCATTCCTCTACTGACATACAGACTACTTCCAAGATTTAGCTATTAGGAGTTGTGCTATAAACATGGCTGTGCATATATCACTGTAATGTGTTGTCTTTAATTCTTTCAATAAGATACCTACAAGAGGAATATGTGGGTCAAATGGAATTTCCATTTTCATTTTTTTGAGGAAACATCATGCTGATTGCCATAGTGACTGTACTGGTTTACATTCCCATCAACAATGTAGAAAGGATTCCTTTGTCCTCAAACCCTTGCCAGTATTTACTATTATTTGTTTTTTTGATGATAGTCACTCTTGCTGGGGTAAGATGGAATTCAGTGTTGATTCAATTTGCATTTCTCTGATGGTCAACAGTGCCGAACATTTCTTCATGTATTTATTGGCCATTTGCATTTCTGTGAAGTATTTATTAATTTCCTCTGTGTTCATATTTGGGACACAGAAATTAAGCCAAGGTTTTTTCTGAAGTGCTAGACTGAAGAAAGCAGCAGGTAATACCTTTAAGTAGAAAATATAGATTTGTAGAAAATTATGGAACAAAAGAACAGAGAAAAGCAGACAATCTGAGTCTGCAGGGGAAGAGAAAACTTCCTAAAAGCATGCTTTCTTGTGAGGAACATATGCAATGCTTTTATGAGATTCTGTGCAACGCCCTATTCCTTTAGACAGAAATTCCTTTACTTGAGCTAATTTGAATGTGTTTCTACTCCCCACAGCCAAAGCATCCTTAAGATACCTAGTAAGAAAGTTGTGATTTAATGTTATGTGCACATATGGCATTTCCCCAGCATCTGAGAAACTTGTGGAACATGGACACTATCTTCTTCTCTATCCCTGATGTAAAGATTAATAAGATGGAATTTCTTTTAGACCTCAGTAGGTTTAGTAAGTCTAAAATGATGAGGAGTTGACATCCTTCTTTTAAAAATTCTCCAAGAGAACAAAGAAGATGCCAAGGAGATGATAACAGAGCTAATTTTATAGTCACAGGTATTATACCGGTTTCTGGTTGAGTCTCAGAGACTGTAAGCAATTGCATTTTTGTTTCTAGGTGTTCATTTACTGTTCTTGCCTGTGAAAGGTTTAAATTTCAGTCTATTGATACCAGGCTTAACCATATCACTTGGCCTGGCCAATAAGGTGAAGTGATGTATGCCACTTCTAAGCAGAAACTTTAAAAGCTAGCATGCTGGGTGTGGTTGTGCATGCCTGTAATCCTAGCACTTAGGAGGCTGAGGCAGGAGGATTGCTGTGAGTTAGAGGCCAGCCTGGGATAGGCCAACCTGAATTACAGAGCAAGACCTTCTCTCTCTCTAAAAAAAAAAAAAAAAAAAAAAGAGCATATGATTCTATTACTATTACTTTTACTTTTTCCCCTTTGGGATGAATAGCGCATTTCTGGGCCCTAAAATGAAGACAATGTGTATTAGATACATTGCTGTTCACCAGGATATAGCTATAATAAGAAAAATGAATTTGGCTATTTTTATTTTGTTTTACTTTGTTGCCATAGTATAATAACCTAAGCTGACTAAGAAAGGAAGCAACTGACTCAGAAGGATTCAGGGTGTATATTTACATGTAAGAATATTGGGAGTATCAGGAAAGAGTAACAGAATAAAAATACCGAAGGGAAGCATCAGGAACATCCCATGTTCCTATGTGAATGTTATTCCTATTACTCACTCATTCAAGTCATAAACCTAGGACAGTGATGGGCAAACCTTTCACAGCTTTCAGTGATACGATCAGCCTGCTGTGGCATGTGTTCCACAGGTTTGCCATCACTAACCCAGGAATTACTTGAATATCTATCTATCTATCTATCTATCTATCTATCTATCTATCTATCTATCTGTCTACCTACCTCTCTTCAGGCTTCCTACATCCAATCTGTTACCAAGTCTACTTATTCAACTTCCTTAATCTCTCTCAAATCCATCCCCTGAGATACTGCCTTGGTTAGATCTTTATTACCTTTCCCTTGGACTAAGCAATAATCCACTCATTTGTCTTTCTGCTAGAATTAATCCTTTCTCTAATCTTTGCCCTGCCCTACCTCCTACATTTATATAGAATAATATATCAGGACACAGTGTTGCAGCTTAGCTAGAAATGTTCCATGTCCATTTGTCTTCAGCTGGACTCACATGACTTGGTCTTGCAGAGTCATTCTTTAGGCTCAGTAGACATATCAGACCTTTACAGGCTCAGGCACTAGCTTTGCTACTTTCTAGTCATGGAACTTCATGCAAGTCACTTCATCTCTTAAAGATCAATTTTTTTGTTTTTATTTTGTTTGCAAAACAGAGATCATGATGCAAACTATGACTTATAACTTTGTTGTGGGGACTAAATTAGAGAGAGAGAGAAAAAAAAAACCTGGCAAAGTGCCTGGCTCCACTGTAAAAGAACAATAAATATTTGTGGAGTAACAGAACAACTCTCTGGCTAAAGTAGCTATAAACACTTCACAGCCTTTATTTATTTATACAACAGTCTCCCTTTCTTAGACACTAAGCAATCTGGAAAGAAACTCACACTAATCAGTGCATCTTGGGACACAGTACAGTGCAGAGGACAGGGGAAGAAAATAAAGTGCAAATTTCCAAGCGATATCTGAAGAGCTGCAAAGTCTCTGAACGGTTAGAGGCAAAGGGGACAAAGAAGAGCCAGAGAAAGCAAAAATAAAATCACTAACCTTCATTTTTCCACAGACCGTTGTGTAATTTCACTTTGTGCAAAACAATTTTGCATCTTGGGTGGCCCTTCTCTTTTTTGCCTTAGCCAAACTATACTTGCCTGTTTACAGGTAAATTCAGGGAGGCAAGAAAGCAGAGTATTTCAGAATTCTTCAAGGGGACTACATTTGTTCCAGTGTACAGAACACTTCTTCAGTGCTGAATAACTTAAAGAACTTTTTTTTTTTGCACATAATCTCAATGTTTCCAATGCATAATTCTATTCCTTATAAACAACTGTTGCTACAAGATCAATAGTTTGTACCTCTCAAGGGTAGCACAAGACAATACATTCTAAAGAGATATCAATACCTTATGTTCATTTTGACAAGAGAATCTTCCCTCACACATGCATTTCACTGCTTCCTGTCTGCTATACAAAATCTAATTGTAAAAACAGTAGGGCTGTCATATTTCTAAAGTATATAACTGAAATGAAAGAGGTTTTTGGTTTTATTTTAAAGGTGATTCTCTGAATGTAACTTGTTCTCAATGAGCTAACTTGGCATTTTAAAAAGGTACTTTTATTTCAAACAGCCCAAGAGCTAGTTTTTTTTTTTTTTGTTGTTGTTGTTGTTTTTAAATACCAAAAGATTTTTGCTATATAGTCTCCCTGGTATGAGAAACCAAAAGTGTAAATAAGGACCAAAACGTATTTATAGATATTGTGAAACTGGAAGAAAATGTTCAAATGGGAAGGAGAACTAGCGAGGCAGGAGGAAGAAAGGAAGGAAGGGAAAAGAAAAAAATAAGAAAAGAAGGAAAAAGTGGAAACAAAGTTTTTGTAAATAGGAAGGGGAGGAGGGATTGAAAGGAGGGTAGGGGAATGGGAAAAAAAGAATCAAGATGTATCGTGTACAGGAACAAATTCCCTATGATGAATGTGATCATTATGTATACCTAAAATGTACTAATAAACTTAGTTTAAAAAATTCTTGCTATACATATCTAAACAGAAGAAATAAAAAAGCTTGCCAGAAATACCAAACTATGCTATGGTTTATAATTGATACTATTCTAAAATTTTAAGCATAACAGGTAAAGACAAAAAGTAACCCAGGGCCAGGAATATGGGTACAAAAAGAAAGGAAGGAAGGAAGGAAGGAAAGAAGTAAAGGAAAGAAGGAAAGAAAGAAAAAAGCAAATCATCTAACCTACATTGGGAGATTATGCAACATTAACTTAAAAAATTAAATTTAATGCTAAAGTGTTATTCCTTTTAAATTATGCCTACAAAAAAAAAAAAAAAAGACTTACCAGCATCAGAGTATCAGGATGATACATATCAAATTCCTAACATTTGATTGTTTTTGACTTGCAAAAATGGTAGTTTTATCTTCAATTCTTTTTTATCCTGGTGTTTTGATCTTTTCTGAACTATATATTGCCTACTTACTATCCATAATACTTCTTCATGCATGTTTAGTAGAATACTTGTCATATTACGTTGTAATTATCTGCATAGCATTCTTTCTCCTACATGAGTCTTGGTGTGTTTTATGCAGTATAAAAGAATATCTGAGACTGGGTAACTTACAAAAAGTATGGATTTATTTCTTACACTTCTGGAGACTGGGAAGTCCAGCACTGAGAAGCCAGCAACTGGTGAGACCTGTTTGCTGTATCATCCCATGATGAATAGCTTGTGAAGAAAACACAAGCTAAATCCTACCTAACTTCACCAAATATCAAAGCTGTTTCATGAAAAAGGAATGGTGTTCCAGTCAGCTATGTATGTCAGGTAAACAGAACAGGGCTGATAAAACTAGAATCTGTTCAAAATCAAGGCTGATACTATTTCCGGCTAATCTTGAAAGGTCAGTGTGAAATCTGCGATGACTGTGATTTGAGGGAATTTGCCAAGATTTCTTTGACTTACATTTCAATTTGATGAAAACATGACAAATAATCATGATAAAATTATAGAAACTATGCAACAAAACATAGCATTTTCATAAAGACCATTATTATCATAACATTGTTTTTTTCCTATATGATCTGCTTATTATATCTGATTTTACCATTTAGTCATTTATTATGAATCAATACATGGATGCTAGAAATGGCAGAAAATTCAGTTTGGTTTACGTGTTTAACCTGCAGCTGCAGAGCTCCACCTAAAGGCAGAAAAGGATTCTTCATAATACACTTTTAAACAGGACTTTGCAAAAGACAAGCTGCAACTATCTCAAACTTTTCACTGATTTTGGTATCAGTTTAGACTAAACAGGGATGTTTTGCTCATGGCCCTATATAAAACATTCTGATTTACCTGGTCAGAGTGGGACCTGTTTTCAGGTGATTCAAATGTACAGACAAGGTTGACAGACACTGATTTTTTGTTTGGTTTGGTTTTTCTGAGACTGGGTCCTTGAACTCACTATGTTCCCCAGGCTGGTCTTGAACTTGAAGCGATCCTCCTTCCTCAGACTCCCAAGTGCTGGGATTAGGGGTGTGCCACCACACCCAGTTTAATTTAATTCTTTACCAACACACATCTTTTAAAAACATTAGGTATACTCAAATACATTTTCTTTCTTCTAAAATTACTCGATTCTCATTAAATTGACCTCTATCTTTTTCAAGAATGAAACCATGTTCAGTTGATAGAAATGTCTTATTCCTGTTATGTTGCAAAAGGCTCTGAGGTGACCCTATGAAATGCCATCCACCTCTTCACCACTCAATGCCTCAAAGGTAATCAAGGAAGCATATGCTTGTTGGGGAGTAGGATTTTTAATCCTGGATGCACATTTAGAGTATTTGGGGAGCTCTTCTAAAATACTATTATCCTAAATTAATGAATGCTCTTAAAATTAGAAAAGTGGTAACTTTTAAGCAATAAACAGCAAAGTGACCAGAATGAGGAAAGAGGGAGAATTCCAGAAAACCACAATTGTCTGTTTCTTGATCTGAGTGATGGTATATAGGAGTATCTACTTTGTAAAACTTCAACAAGCTCTGTAATTATGATACGTGTACTAAGAAATATAGTTTATATAAATAAATGCCATATGAATACCGTACTTAAAAGTAAAAAAGTAAAAAAAAAGAGGGGTGTGTGTGTTCTGATTCAGAACCTGAGTATAGAGCCTGGAAATCAGGATTATAGGAGTAACAACCACTCCTGTAATAATACACAATTTGATTATTTATTCATTTATCCTCTCATTCTACAAACTCTACTAACCATTCACGATAGGCTTACTACACTAAACACTGAGGATGTAAAGCTAATAAAATAGCATCTCTAAAGGACCTTCGTGTAAGCAATGATAGGCAAATCAATAAATCATATGTGAAAATATAAGCAAGTTCCTTACAGGATCCAGAAGAGAAAGTGATTTGTCAAAACAGGGTTATCTTGTTTTAATTTTTTATTTTTGATTTTTTGAGACAGAGTCTCACTATGTGTGTGGGGGAATCTTCTCCCTTTAAAACAGAGGGGAAGGATGTATGAATTGGCCTAACAGGGTACGAGGAAGACAGAAAGGAATACAAGCTGAAGAAATTCCCTCTTACTTCATAAAACAGATGGCTAAGTAATGTGCTGAGAGTTGGAGGTTTGAAGCGAACCTTGCAGGGAGTAATACAGAAGTATTAGAGGCACAGCTGAAGCTGGAAACCAGTAACCCATCATAATACCAACTCGCTCTTGCCTGTGTGATTCTTCTGATCAATATCCAGCAATCAAGACATAAGCATAGAGAATGTGCTAGATACAAAAGTGTGGAGTTGATATATTTAGGGAAATGAATGCACCTTTGGACCAAAATGTTAAGTGAAATAAATCAGACACACAAGCTTAAATATCACATGATTTCTTTTATATTAGAAACCCAAAATATAAATAAAGAGCAAAATAAAAGAGATAATATTAAGTAGGGCAAGAGATTTTTCTCAAATGGGAAGAAGATCAAGACATGGAGGGAGAGGGGCAAGAGAAAGAGAGGAAGAAAAAAGAATTAAAGTGTATTACGAGGGGCTGGGGATTTAGCTCAGCAGCAAAAGCGCCTGACTGGCAAGCGCAAGGTCGTGAGTTCGGTTCCCGGTACCGGAGAAAAACCAAAAAAAAAAAAAAAAAAAAGTGTATTATGTACCTGTAGCAACTTACTGTAAGGAACGTAATCATTATGTACTAATGAACAGTAAAAAAATAAAATAAAGGCGGGGGGACACAAGGGCCTAAAAATCTTGGGGATATCAGAGTAGGTACAAGGGTACCTATTCCATATTAACAGAAAATAGAAAGAATTTTAGATTTTTTTTGCCCCTGAGCCCCTACATACTTTTCAAAGGTCCAGGCACAACTAGAGACATTGCTGAAAATATATCAGTAGGGAAAGATTCCCATGTATGTACATTTGTTGAAAATTACATTGTTAAATATCCTTCCCCAGCTTAAATGCTAACTATTCAATTAACCTATTTGTAGTTTAACATTCAAGGCAATCAGCATCTTTAACCTATTCCAGATGTTTCCTTACCAATAGAAGCAATATTACAAATTTTCAGCAAAGTTATACTTTGAAGGGCTCCTTACCTAAAGGACTGGTAGACTAGTCTAGTCTCTGATACTACTGCTCAAATTAGAAAATAATCAAAGGATAATGGAGTAAATACTAGAAGTACAAGCTGAGAAAAAGTTTATATACATCAAGAGCATTGAGGGCCAGGGATTTAGCTCAGCGGCACAGCGCCTGCCTGGCAAGCGCAAGGTCGTGAGTTCGATTCCCAGTAACGGAAAAAAAAAAAAAACAAAAAAAAAAAAAGAGCATTGATTTTTAAATAAGGATTTCACACTTACATTCTAACTATACCCATTATAGTTCGATTTAAAGTAAACTGAGTTTCCTTTCAATATAATTATCCTTTCTACCACGTTATAATTTTTAAAAACTTTTAGAAGTTTCTTGGTTTGGGGTATGTGTATATGTTTGTGTGTATGTGTGTTTAACCACGTAATTAACTTGAGATTTAAGGTATATTGAAGCGGTACAACTAATAAAAAGTACTAATGATTTTGGAAACTAAAAAATATGTGGTCATGAGACAATCATAAAAGTTTCTCGACTGAAGAGAAAAACTGCACTTGTATTTTGAAAGCCTGTACTTACCAACCTCCTTATTTCTCCTTTGTTTCTCTTTGTAGGTAGGAGAAATAAGAGGAAGGAGGGAAAAAGGAAGATGTGAATATAGCAAGTCTGCTTGAACACAGGGGCAGTTATAAATAAGTATTTTGCATGTTTTGTAAGGTCATTTTGCAAAGTATTTTATCTAAAAAATAAATCAAATAATGTTTAAAATGCTCATATGCTTCCTAAAATTTTAAAACCACCTTTGGAGATTTAATGCTGTTATTTAACTTACCTTTCTTGGTAGGCCTGCAAAGCATTTAAGTAGTTTTTTCCTCTAGAGTGAATACACAAAATCGTCAGAGGGTTAAGGCTACCTGAGTTTAAATGTGCAAATTATAGTCATGTAAAATAAGAAGGGAAAACTGTTAACACAAGTAGATATTACCTGGCATGTTCCTACGTGAGAAATTCTAAGAAAAACTAAGTTTCAAATAATGAGAACAAGAATACATCTAATTATTTAAACATCACATTCATGTGAAGTATTCTTTAAAATAATCAGTGTTCTGGTTCAGGTCATCACCATCTCTCTCATGGATTTACTAATGCAGCATTCTAACTGACCTCCTCCAATCTCCCTTTCTTGTTATGGACCTGAAGTATGTGCACCCAGAACTTCCCTGAAACTCTAAATGTAACGATATGTGGAGGTGGGTTCTTTGGGAGGTACATTCAGACTCCACGATGGGATCAGTGTCCTTAGGAAAAGAGAAAGGAAGATAAACCACTGAGCTCTCTTCACCATGTGAAGACACAACAAGCAGGCAGCCATCTTCAAGTGAGAAAGAGGGCCCTCACCAGGAACCAAGTGCTGGGTTCTTATTCTTATTTTGGACTTCAGCTTCCAGGACTGTGAAGAAGAATGTTGTTGAAGCCTCTCAGCTTATGGTATTTTATCAATTTTTTTAGCAATACAAAACAGCCTTTCATCAATCTTTCCTCCACACTTTTTAAATATAATAACAATTCATCATCCGCTTGTAAAGACTCTTCCTTGGTGCTTACTTTGGCAGCACATACCCTAACATTTGAACAATACAGAGAAGATTACCATGGTCCCCGCAAAAGGATGACACACAAATTCCTGAAGTGTTCCACTTTTAAATCTATGTTCAACAAAACAAAACAAAACAAAACATAAAACATAACAAAACAACCCTTTCAAATGACTCCCCTTTATTCTCCTGATCAAGATCATATTCCTATATCTAGCCATCAATGTCCTGTTTGCTCTTTGGGTCACTACCACAAATAAGGGAATCTTTTAAAGATAAACATATAAGAATGAACACACTTGCAAAATGCAATCTGCTTGATATTTTTATATTAGGTAACCAATTTTTTAATGCCATTTATGAAAAGTATGTTACAAATAAGCTTTATTTAATTCTTATAAAAAATGCAATTTTGCTTAATTATGACAGTTAATTAAGGTACATAGTATTTGAAATTGTATTAAGCCAAGGAGATAGAGTTGAGTGCTTATGGACCACTTAAAAATAATGAAAATACATATTTATCTAATCTACCAGAAATCTAAAAAATACTGCTGTATTATAAATCTATCTTTAAAAACTTTATAACTAAAAATCAAAAAACACAAGCCTTTGAGTCAGAGAAAAAATCTGAATCCTTGATAATATTCATAAATTAACTAAAAGTTACAGAGCTCATGAGAGGCTTTTTAACTCCATGTATATGATCATTAAAATCTTCAATCAATAGTAGCCCAATATTAATTTATTCAGCAGTAATTACAGGAATTGCAGGTGAATGTTATTGAAAAAAACCGTAACTTCTGAGTACCATTTCTAAACGCAAAAGGTCCTATTTTCAGTGGAAATTTTTGGGATGCACTTTTATTTCTGGTTATATAAAGGAAAAAAATTGAGAAACTTATGCAACAGAAATGCTTTTTAAGTTTTTTTAGATGAGGTTGAGAAATATAATTGAAAAAAAGTATTTACAGGTAGTTAGATCTAACTTATTCCAAATGTAGAACACATAAGGAAAACAAATACTATTACTTTTTTAAAGAAAAGTATATTACCAAGTTATAATAATAGAATCACAAAGGAAAGGAATTTTTTCTTTGAGTTGACTATCAGGAGAATAAAATGTTGAGACAAAAAAATCCAACAAACATTTACCAACAGATCGCGAATCTTTCATCATTTATTGAAATTTCTTTCATGATCCCACTGAGATTAGGAGGAGTACATTTTTGGTAAATCAGACACGCAAAGGTACATAAAAATGTTTTCAGGCCCACTTTCTTTAACCATTTTGACAAATTTTACTCACCTAAATTATTTGAGGGTATCTCTTCTTTCTATGGAATTATTGTACTGTTCTCACTGATATTAAACAAACACAACCTTCCACATACAGCTAAAATAATTCTTACCTTAGATATAAAAATATAGAGAGCCTTTCTAAAAAGAAGTGAGAGAGACCTGTACTGGAATTAAGTCCTAGAACCATTGCTGTACATATTTACGTTAAGCCTGGTTGATTTTCTTTAGGTTCCAAAACAGGCCAGTTTATACAAGTCTCCTATTTATCAAACATTATGAATGGTAACTTTTAAAAATTAGATGAGCAGAGGACTCAACCTTACCTGAAGTGTAAAAAGAACAGAAGTCTGACACCCAGAAGCACAAGAATTGACTCACTTGACTCACCTGCGGGTGACTGATTTCTTCTCTGCTTCTCTCTCTCCAGCTGAGTTCACATTTGCACCTGTGTCCTTTTTTAATTTTTTTGCAATTCTTTCTCTCACTGGGTTCTGTTCATCACCATCAATATATTCATCAGGGTCTGCACTCTCCCCTTCTGCATCCTGTGGAAATAGAAATTCAGTATCTACTAGGCATTTAATTTTCCCATTCACTTCCAGAGAATAACCTCAGAATTTCCTTATTGCGTTCTATGCCAGGTTTGGTGTTTGTTTTGTTTCAGAAAAGCAAATGCTTGAAGAATCTGCTCTGGTTGGGAATAGCCCTGGGGTCTGCTCTAGACCCACTGCGCAAGTATGGGATACCCCAGGAAGAGCTGTTTGCTCAGTTCATGCATAGCTCCTCTGCAGCATAGCCTGCTCCCTCTATATCACCCAGGACGTTGTGTCTACCTACACTCCTATTCTTATCTGAGTGGGAAAAGTGCTTCTGGTGGTAGTTAGCCAGCTTAGCAACTCAATGAAGGGTTAATTCCAACAGAAGAAGTATGCAGAAGCTGCAATTTATTCCTATAAGGCACACCAATCATTCCTCTTCTGCAGTGGATTTTCGTTTACTGGATCCTCTACTCTTTCCCTGAGACAATCTATAACGCAAACCCAGCAGCAATGATCAACTTGAGAGTTGTTCTCTCCAGCCTGAAACACTCTTATCCTAGATTATGTGCATTATATGCTCT
The DNA here is from genome assembly GCF_000276665.1 of Chinchilla lanigera. Lineage (NCBI taxonomy): Eukaryota > Metazoa > Chordata > Mammalia > Rodentia > Chinchillidae > Chinchilla > Chinchilla lanigera. Next base: position 4,196,896 of record NW_004955446.1, read on the forward strand.
TTCCTCTCCTTCAGCTTTTTGCTCAAATGCTACCCTCTCTGTGATGCTTTTCTTGATCACCCTATTAAAACGGTAGAACACCCTCCTACCTCCAGTATTCTCTATTCCCCTTTTCTGGTGTATTTTTCAAAGCACTTACTTGTGTGTATACTTTTCCCACCCAATTAAGGAAGACACTCCATGAAGGCTACTTTTAGAGTAGCTCCTAGTATTACTGACAGAGGAGTGAAGGTGATGGAGAGGGAAGAGAATGAAAAGAATGATATCAAATGGATCATTTTTCTCTATGATATTTTGATCTGGTAGTTGCAAAATTCTTAACTTTAGGTTTACAAGTCCCTAGATCAGTGGTCTTCAAAGTCTAACTCTCAGACTACTCACACAGTTATTTATTAAAAATTCCAGCCCTCACTTCAGACTTATTGAACCAAAACCTCTTGGGATAGGAATCATGAATGTTTCCAACAAGATGCATCAGTAATTCTTAAGTCCTGCATGCTAACAACCACTGGCATAGGCCTGCCATGCTTGGGCCTCAGGAGATCTGAAACAAATCCCCTACAAAATTATACAATAAACATTTGGGAGGGGGCTAGTGCTAGAGATTGAATCCAGGGCCTCACACATGCTAGGCAAGCACTCTCTAACAGAGTTACACCATTTGCTTTATGACCCACTTAACTTCTAATTCTCCTGCAAGACATGAAGGTTTTCCTGACCAAAGTTAGGTATTTATTATCTCTCTAATACAGCTAGTCCGAGAACCCTTTCTATTGACTGTGATAAGAGATAAATTTGTGTTCACATAGAATGTTATGTTTCCTATTGAATTATACAATGCACAGATCAATGGGTTTTCACAAAAAGTAGCATATGGATAACTTGAAAAACTTTATCTCTTACATATTAAAATAAAATCTTTCTTCTACTTTTTAGTTTTGTAAGCCAGCACAACTAATAAACATAATAGTCTTGAATGATAATATTTAACATTATTGAAAAGGAATGAGCAGCTAAAATTCATATATAAAAATCCCAATTTTGTAGGGAAATACATGCATACTTGGAAGGAAATAGTCTAATAATAAAAGAAAAGATTTTTATTTTTCAATTTTTTTCAAATGTTTACATGTATAATTATAAGGTGATATAAGTTACATTATTATCATTATTATTTGTAGTACTGGTAATATAACCCAGCCTCACATGTGCTAGCTACACAAGTGCTCTACTACTGAACTCCATCCCCAGCCCTACTTTTAAAAGAAAAAATAAGTCGTTTTTTATAAAAATTTGAACTTTCTATAAATTGTTTGGGCTATATTTATACTAAAATCAATACTCACATCTAAATTTCCTGTTGCATCACCTTTTTCACTACAAAAAAAAATCAGACAAATAAATTTTAGCTTCAAAGTGAAACTAATAAAATTATTTAATAATCCAAAAATTTAGAATAGTTTGCTGGGATTAATGTTTCAAAAATTTATTTCAACATGGGAATCTCAAAATGGCATTTTACAGTAGATGGAGAGGTATTTTTAATAAATAGAATAAGCAATATGCTATAGCAGATATATGAATTTACTGGATTTTTTTTTAAAGCAAAGAATCACCAACAAGGCCATTTTTTTATGAATAAATGTCTGTAGAAAATAACTTTCTATTTGCTTATTTAAAATATTTTCAGTAAGGAAATAACAACCTTCAATAAAAGGATAATAAAGATATTAAGAAAAAACTGTTTTGAAGTAGAATTTTTGAACATTAGCTAAACTATTTATTTTAGTACCCCTTTGAGACACTGGCTCAATATATTACATGTAATTATATTAAACACTAAGATTTTCCCTCTCAAAGAGAGGCAACAAAAATCATAAGACAATTTTTATTAATCCATAAAAGCATGTGAGAACTTATACTCAGTGGATTGGCCCAAAATGTGGTAACTTCTTAACAATAACCTTCAATTCTGATTTTGCATCCCCATGACACTAACTGAGACAAAAATGCTTCAAGGAAAGAGCAGTGTAACTTGGATTGAACATAAACTGCTAAAACAGTTTCTAATATTCAGACTACACAAAAATTTAAAAGATGGACAACTTTCCCCTCCAGCTCTGGGGATTGAACCCAGAGCCTCAGGCACGCCAAATAAGGGCTCTACCATGGAACCACAACCTCAGTGCAGCACTTAAATTCAAATGAAATTAGTTCAACAAAGGTAGACAGCAAGAAGAGTAAAAATGCCTACTGCTCTCTCTGTCATGCTAGAAGTTCTCTGCATCCATTATCAAAATGCACTATTTTTAGACTGGATATTAAACTTGGACCTATGAGATCTGACTTTTTGCTAACAAATGCAATAAAATGACTAGAGGCTGAAAGTCAGAATTTAGCATCACACCAATGCAGACTAACCTTTCAACAGCTGGAACAGAACTCAGGTGTGGGTCATCCTTAAGCAGATCATGGCTGCTTTTGCTTTTTCCTTTCATGCTCTGGAAAGGAATGAATAACACAATCACAATTCCAAAAGAACAAACTAACAAACTTACATGAAATCTAGTATGGACATAATGTGATCAGCAAAAGATGTGTCCTGGAAAAGCTCAGTATAAACTAAAGTTTTAGAAATAAGACTCCTACCTTTCTTTGCCTAAAAGTACTAGTTTAAAAATTTCTTTCAAAAACTGATACACCATTAAAACTTAAGTCTATTGATTATCAACTTTAAGCACTAAATCTCATCTGACTCACAAACATCAACTAATTTTAATGACATATATTAGAACTTGAGATCACAACAGTAATTTGAAGTAAATGCACACTATTATTTTTCAAACATACTGTCTATATTGCACAGAACCACTTTTAAAAATATACCCAAATAAACCAAAGAGAGCACTTATAAGGTATTATTTAATAAATGGAAAAGAAATATGTGGAAGAGACTCACAAGCATGGGAGCACTGATCAGAGACCAAATATTTATTTAGGGCTTTAATTTCAAAGTTCATGTTCTCAACCAATCTACATTTTGGTAGGACTAACCAAAAAGATATAATTATAGGAATATTTACTATATAAAACATAACGATAACTACTATTGAAGCTATTTTTCTAACTTAGTAAGTACATACTTTGTGCCCGGCACTGTATAGTAAGTGGTCTAAGACGTGGGGCACTACTAGCCTTGATGACCGTGTTTGGAGAGATTCAGTAATTTACTAGAGGTTGCAAAGCTAGCAGGTGGGAGAGGATCTAGCATTTAAATCCAAGCCTGACAATAATGTATCCATTTTCCTTTGGCCACAGGCTCCTATGGCCTAGAACCCTGACCTGATTTTCAAGCTGGGATCCCCTATCTTACAAATTTCTCCACTGTGGAACGGGAAACTTCATACTTGTGTCTTGAAGTGAAAGCTTTTCACACTCCTCCTCATAATTAATCACATAAAAGTAAAAAGTAAGAGGCTAGATCTGACAGAAAGAAAGGATAATCTCTATTTATTCTCAAGGGGAAATTTCATTACAAAATAGGTTAAAGGAAAAGTGTCACATACAGAGAGGTGCAAGCATCCCTTTCTCTTAAGTCCCACAAACACTTGTTAATTTCCAGAACAGGCTTTCCAGTTTGACAGGTCTTATTACTCACAGGCAGATGTACACCTTTGGAAATATACTTCAAGGATAAAAATAACAGATGGCCAACCACGGTGGCACACACCTGCAATCCCATCTCTCTGGGAGGCTGCAGAAGCATGGTAAAGTTGAGCCCAATCTAGGCAATTTAGTGACTCAGCAAGACCCTGCCTCAAAAAATAAAATTTAAATTTAAAAAGACTGGATGTAGCTCCATACCTAGGATTACAGAAGTTCAATCCCAAGTATGAAAAAAAAAGATTTAAAATTTTCTGTATTACCCTGGAGTTTTTCACATTTTACATATCTAATAATTAAAATATGTTTACAGTCCAGTTTATAAGACACAACAAAAACTTTTCTGTTAATCTAAAATATTACAGCTTTAAAAAGTCATAGACTCTGCTATTCAATTAACTATATATCTAATTTGTAACCCTACTGAAAATTAAGGAGTGATGAAAAGGCAAAATGTCAAAAAATTACTTGATAATATATTTCTCTTATTATTTAAAATTTCGGAAAAGTTAAAAAAAACAAAAGGCGATGCAGTAGAAATACAAAATAAAAAGGAAAAGGGTAGCTGGACCAAATGAGTTTCAAACTCTAATATTCTATAATTCTACAAGTTTAATCTAAAACACGGCATCTGTGGAAAAAGAATGGCCTCATCAGACTTCAGAACACTTGTCTATGAAATGGGAATAGCAGCCTTGACTATTTCACAAAGAGAATTAATAAGATACATGCAGGAGGAAGAAGGGTACAGTGAGAAAAATATAACCTACGTGGGAGTAAAACCTGAACATCATTTGTTAGTATCTTCTTTCACCAGAGTTCTTTCCTCCCACATTTCTGGACATAGGTTATCTTCATCTACTCTAAGAAATTATCTTTTAACTCTCTCCACCTGACACACTGTAGGAGTCAAAATCATAAAAATCACATCCAGAGTTGGCCTCTGAGCCTTGGTTCCAGCCTCTTAGTTCACAGATCAGAAAACAGAAGCTACACTAACAAGTAGCAAGAGTAGGTTGTAGTTCAGGTCACTAAATTTCTGCTCCATTAGGGAACTATATCATTTCATTTAATTGTAAACGTTAGTTCAGAATTGTTAATACAATTGTAGTTCATTTTTTTTAAATGGGGTCTTGGGGTTGGAGACAGTGCTCAGTGATAAAATACTTGCCTAGCATGCATGAAGACCTTAGGATCAATCTGGGGGCGGGGTGTCTGCATTCCTGAAAATGGCTAAGGAAGTAGATTTTAAATGTTCTCATCACAAAAAAATAATATGTGAGGTAATGCATATGTTAATTAGCACAATTTAGCCACTCCACACTGTATACATATTTTAAAACATCATATTGCATAGGATAAATATATACACTTTTTATGTCAATTTAAAATAACTAGATCTTTAAAAAGTTTCTTGTTTTTCTCCCAGAAGTTACTTTCAGCAACTCGAAGGAAAAAATACACTTGTTTTACACTACTTTAAAATAAAACCTGATGATAGCAGGAACTCACCAATGTAAATAATCATTACTATTCAAATTTTCATTAACTTTTTAAACAGAATTAGCATAGAAATACATGATCAAAAGCAATTTTTAGGTCTCCCTTCCCACAATAGCAACTACATCCTGTAGGCAGAAAAAGTAAACTGGGGAACTGAGGAAATTAGGAGACAATCTCAAAGAGGGTTAAAATGAATTCTGACTCTGTCTTCAATGCCTATTCTTTCTCAATGACCTATTTTAAAGATCTTATTTATTTCGTCAGGTAATAATAACTTCAAAGGAAGAAGAAACAAAAAATATATTTTAAGTGTTTTAAAAATTGTATAAAAGAACCTGGCTAGTTGAAGGATTTAGCTGCAGGAAAAAAAAAAAATCAACCCACTAAATATACTTAGTGAATTCAGTGTAAGAAGTTCCACAGCCAATTCAAAACTGTCTGCAAGCAAATCTAAAAATGAACATCAAAGGGGATGTAGGAAAATTACATCACTAACTGAAACTTCACATAGAAGATCAAAGCAGCAGCAAAACTGCAGCAACTAAGTAAAGCATCAGAAAAAGGGAGGGTGGAAGGAAGGAAGTGAGGGAAGAAGGAAGGAGGAGGGAAGGAGAGAAGGAGAAGAAGAAGGGAGGGAAGAAGGGAGGGATACATGAGAGTACAGTCCTTTAGGAACAACGCTGGCCAGACAGCTAGTTAGGTCTGGGGCTCAACCTCTAACTCTGTTTGATGGTTACTTTATGTGGCAACCTGTCTAGGCCGTGGTGACCAGTTGTGTTGTCAATACCAGTCCAGACATGGCTATGAAAATATTTTAACAGTTAAATCAGCAGGCTTTAAGATTACCCTCCATAATATGAGTGAGACTTATCCAATCAATTGAAGGTATTATGAATAAGACTGAGGATTGCCAAAGATGTAGCAATTCTGCCTCAAGGCCGCAACACAGAAATCAGACTGGAGTTTCCAACCTGGAGACTTCAGACTCATTAACTATTCCTTGTGTCTTCAGCTTGTTGGCCTACTCTGGATATCTTGGACTTGCCAGTCCCTACAATTACATAGGATGATTCCTATAAATACAATGATAGCTCAGCTTCCTCTCCCACTCCTTGATTAAAAATAAGAGATTTTTAGGAGCAATTTAAGCTATTTTCTTACCCAAAGTAGGAATCTCCTTGACATGACTGCTAACTGGTCAACCCATCTCTCACACCTAAAAAGAGTTCTCTGTCTCTCTTCTTTGTTTGTTTGGTTTTTTTGGTTTTTCTCCGGTACCAGGAACCGAACTCACGACCTTGCGCCTGCCAGGCAGGCGCTTTTGCCGCTGAGCTAAATCCCCAACCCCTCTGTCTCTCTTCTTAAAATGACTTCCATTACTGGAAAATTTTCTAATTAGAGATAAAAAAAATCTATGTATAATTTCCAACCATACAATTAACATTAGTTCTATTTTCTAGAATACAAAAGAACTATAAACCAGTCCTTTTATTAGACATACTATATAGAGTTTAGTTTTGCTATAGATTGGAAGGCAGACTAATGGAAGATAACAATTTGATATCAAAGATATCAATTTCCTAATCCCCATAATCTGTGAATATGTTATATTACATATAAAAAGGGACTTTGTAGATATATTAAGGAATCTGAGATGGAGAGGTGATCCTGGATTTTCAGAGTAGGTCCAGTGTATGCACAAGAGTCCTTATAAGTAAAGAGAAAGGTAAGAAAGTGAATTTCAGGATGACAAGAGAAAACTTTACCAGTTATTGCTGGCTTTTATGATGGAAGATGGGTCATGTCAAGGAATACAGCCAGTCTCTAGAAGTTGGAAAAGGGAAGGGAATGGATTCTCCCAAGCCTCTTGAAAGAAGGAAGCCCTGTTAATATCTTGATATTCAGCTCAGTGAAACCTGTTTCAGATTTCTTTTTGTTGTTGTTGCTGTTGTTGTTTTTTTCCGGTACCAGGCATCGAACTCACGACCTTGCGCTTGCCAGGCAGGTGCTGTGCTGCTGAGCTAAATTCCCAGCCCCCCTGTTTCAGATTTCTGACCTCCAGAAGTATAAGAAACTAATTTTGTTTTACTTAAATATACTACATTAAGGGCCATATTTTAATAGTTATACAAAAATAATCAAACATGCTAATGTCTTTAAAATTATTAAACAGAAGCCACTAGATATATAAGTAAAGTAAAAGTGTGAGCAATTTGAGGCAGTAGAAATGTTTTATAAATTAGACTGCTTAACACTTCGGACAAGTCTGTGCCAGTCGCCTGGCAGAAACTCCTCACATCACGGCCATCACAACCTTCCAATCTTGGGGAAAAGTTTAATTTCATAGGATTAAATGGAACAGGGCAAAACATTCTTATTCATTCTGAAAGTGGTGAATTTGTCTACTAGTGTACCTTTTCTGGGTGAGAAAAAAGCCCTTCTACAATTTTGAGTTTTAACTAAAAATGTTCACCTGCAATGAAAGAACTACTGTACCAGTTTGATCACTACATTAAAATCTTTCTACTGAGATACTCTTAAACAGACCTCCCATTTAACTCATTTCATGAAAACTACTTATCTATAAGTTTTTACTTGGGAAATATTTTCTAGCATTTCTATATAAGTTATATGTTGAGGATTCACAAATGAATGTTAACCAATACAGACATCTGAATGAGACTAGTATTTAAAAAGCAATATGAAATGATCTTTCAGACAAGAACCCTTTACATATTTATAGTACAAAATCATATCTTCATTTGGGTTTTACTTTGCTAGTATATATTCATTCCTCAAGCAGTCCCTTTGAGATGTGGTTTTTGCTATCAGCCATATCCTCTTCATCATCCTCCCTTCCTCTAGATACATCTAGTTTGTTAATGTCTTTCTTAAGTTCACTGAGAACCAAACAAAGTGATGCAAATGAGACATAAATAATGAGAGAATGTTAAATCCCTTACTCTACAAAACTTACTTTTAATGAAACAACTAAGATTAATTAAGGCTATTTATATATTCAGCTGATTTCACTGAATTAAAGTGCACAATTTACATGTGTTCTTATTACATTTCAACTCACTATTTAAAAAAAAAAATCAGGCATATGTTGACAAAAAGCCCCTGTTGGGCAGAACTATTCAGTTAGCTATAAATCTAATCCTAGATCACATTTCTTCATGTTTCCCACAAAAATATCATGAGAATCTGACAGTGTGCTTTTCTGAACCCAAGACATGATTACTATGACATCCCCCTATCATGCAATCCTATCAAAAAGGAAATGAAGTCAGTCTGGCAAGTCACTTAAACAGATTCTCCGTTTCCTCATCTATAAAGAAAGGAAGTTGGACTAGATCCCTTTAAGCTATAAAATTCTATGATTCTAAGGAGATTTTATCAGGTAGTAGAAAGATACTGAAATAAATAAAGAAGGAAAGCTAACCCATGTGGGAGAGACACCATGTCATGAATAAATAAGTGGGGTGAAGGAGGTCTGTAATCCCACACTGATAATCCATAAACCAGAAGAGACTATCTTATTTCTCCTCTCACATAAAGTCTCAATTCAAACTTTACCACTTATTAATGTGTGATCAGTCAGACAAGTTCTGGAATAAAGCTTAACAGGATGGAAACACTGAAAAAGGAAACTTGCAAATGAATAATGAAACAATTATACTTAGCCCTTTTAATTTCATGCAAACGCTGAAGCTGAAAATTGTTTCTAGTCATGAAAGGACATATATATGGCTTTGGTGTGAGTTATTTCATACATTTAAAAACAATAAGGCTCAATTTTTAAGATTGTAATGGTAATACTTTTGTGATAGTTAGTCTAACCTTCCTTTTTCACACCAACATTTCATTTTACCGAAAATGTAGAATATATCTGAGGTATGCTCATAGTCTGAAGAACTGTACATCAGCAAAATAAACAAAAATACACTTCTGTTTGGCTTCTTTTTAAATTTACTTCATGTACACTAGCACAATTTTCTTTCTTCTATGCCAGTAAATGTCAACAATTTTTTTTGCTGTTCTATTTTTCTCAAAAGAAACTACTCACTTGTCCATTATATAAAACAGACAAAATAGCTAACTCTGTAGGCCAGAGATTCCGCAATGTGCTAAGACCCACTTGCATGTAGAGGCTATTAGTGGGTCATAATGTACAAGGGTACACACATGCTCTCCAAGGCTGCTCAAGCTATTATCTAAGATCCTCAGGAAGGACACTAGGCCACTTGTGCCAAGCATCTGGTCTCCTACTTCCAAAAGTTGAGCTGTTGCAAAGGTTTTATGACCTCCCTTCCAGATTGCTTGGGCTTAGGGACAGCAGCTTCTACATAATCAATATGATCTTATTGCAGACAGTTTGGTACTTTTTTATCCTTCTGAGAATAAAATCCCAATTACACAGAATATTGTTCTATTTTAAGACACCTGACCTTCTCAAAGACATTTTTCAAGATTGCATCATGTACCAAAATAAGGACTATCCATATGCTTATCTCATGATCCTAACTGACATGTATTTTTTCCAGGTTACAAAATGGAAAATTGAAAGTCACAAAGACTAAGTTACCCAAGGTCATGAAGTATCAGTAGAAAGCAAAGGTTTCCGCATAAATTTGTATAAGCCCAAATTCAAGCTATTTCTATGCTAACACAGTCACTCAAAGATGACACAAAAATCTATTTTCAAGGAGCTTGCAACTCAAGACGCTACAGAATTAGTAAGGCACAGAGAGCAAAGTATATTGTTGGAATAGACTGAGAATACAGTCATATGTTCCTTGTATAATAAAGCAAAAAGGATGTTTCAAAGAGGCAAATGCATAGTAATATATGAAAGAAAAGGTTAGGTTAAAAAAAAAGAAATGTTAAAAAAACTGGAAAAGATAGGTTTTTGGATGTTGAAAATAAATATGATTTTGACATCAACAAGTGGAATGGGACATTTCACGCCAAGAAAAGAACATACAGGCACACAAAAAGGAAAAGACAAAGCACATACACAGTACAGCAAACCAGGCAGCATTTCCTATTTTTCCCAGGTATGAACTCCAGGAGAATTCATTAAGCATACAGCTTCCCAGGTCTTTTACTTAGAAATCCTAATTCAGTGGGTTTTAAATGGGGCCTAAGAACCTCATTTTTAAAAAAGCACCAAAGGCGATTTCATGAATAGGGAAGTTTAATAAGTATTAGGCAAAGGGGAAGAGTTGGTGAAGAGGAATCACGAAAGCAAAGAGTGGAATTAAGAGGCCAAGGAATGAAATATATATATATATCCCCAATAGCGAGTAATGGTAACATCTTAAGCATTAGGAAGGCACTCTGGTAGCCAAGAGCGGAAGGAAAGGAAGAGAATGGAGATGGGAGACCATTGTGCAGATTGCTGCCAAGCATGGACTAGAAATAGGGAGGGCCTGAACAAAGGCAGTAGAAAATTAAAAGGAAAAAAAATTGAGATATTTCTGTAATGAAAACTTGCCAGGACAGCACAACTAATTAGGAAATAGAAAGAAAACTTACAAATTGAAGTATGGAAAAGAAAGATGAAGAGTTAAAAGCCTTGGCCAGGGCTTGGGTAACTAGTGAGATATTCACACAAAGATATCCAATAAGCAGCTAGGGAAAAGAAAAGTTAAGGTGGCTAGAGATATGGATATATGACAGTCATTTTATCAAATAGCACCATTCTTTAAAGGGTCAGATAAGAGAAATACAATGTTATGATACTAAGATAATCATACTGATTTGATAATGGTCTATGAGTTACAATTTTCTTGGCAGAGGAAGGTTTCATAGTTTTTCTAAATTACTTGAATTGTGTCTCAAGTTTAACAGAGAAAGTAAAGAATAACTGCCATTGTCTAAGTAGTATCCTTTCACACTACAGTTTTACAACAAACACAAACTGCTTTTGGAGTATAAGTTACAATATTCAATATAATTTAAACATATTTTGTACAATAGAAAGCAGCAGAAAGAAGATGTTTTAGGCATTTAACACATACTGTTGTTACAAATAGAAAAAAACTCAAACTGATTTCCTAGTGAAGTACAAATCAAAGCAATTGTGAACAAAAGTTACTTTAAATAAAAAAATTTAGTTTCAACAAAAATATTCATAAGACAACTCCTTTCTTCCACCTCTACTTTCTACAGCCACTCAACCTACCACCCCAAATCCTCTAAGGTTAGGGGTGGGCAGTGGGCTAATTGCACTGATCACTGCTGCTGAAATTCCGTGTTACCAGTGAAATTTCTAAGCAGCCTTTTAGATGGCTTGGGCTTGAGGAAGACAGCATCTGTAGCACTCATCATTATATTAGAGACTTAATAACTATAAAAACCTAAGTCCAAAATTCTGACTTCATTACTTCTTATGCACACATTCTGAAACAACTGATTTCACCTCTCTGAGCACTGACTTTTTTTTATCCATGCAACAGGAATGACATATGTATAACATGGTTCTTGTAGGAATTACATTACACAAAATAAATATTTAGCACAGTTAGAAGATGAGAAAATAAAGCACTATAACGCAGTATGATAAGTGTTTTGATGGCATAGACAGATTATCACAGAAAGAAGTATCTAGCTCAGCCTGGGTGGGAGTTCAGTAAAGGAAAGAGGCAGAGGTAACCATGAGGTGATAATGGAGTTAAATATTAGAGAAAAGCAAAAAAGTAATGAGAGAGGAGATGGTACAAAAGAGACAGGGAGAGAGAAAGAGAGGGTGGGGAAGGAGAGAACATGGACTGGAAGGCACAGGAATGCAAGGAAATTTGACATCAATAAAACTCTGCTAACTCCCAAATTTAAAATTTGTGGAGTTGCCCATGCACAAATACACTTACAGAATCATGACATACAGTGAAGCTTTCATTTTGATAAGGTACAAATTTGAATCATGAACAAGAAAAACTGATACATTAATATCTGAAGATGACTCCCGAGATATCAAGCTGTCACAGTAGTGATGTTTATAAGGAATAGGGAAAGGTTTTCATGTAAAAATAAATTTAGTTTTGAGATCTAATATAGAAATATCTCAGGTCATTTTCAAGAAAATGGATCAAACTAAAAGACTCTCATGTTAAGTAAAATAAGCCAAAATCAGAAAGTTCAATATTGCCTTTTGTTTCTTCTATAAGAAACCTAAAGTGGAATAAATAAATAAAACAAAGGAGAGATGACAGGAAGCTAGAAGGCAGACTGTTGAAAATGGGGAAGGGGAAGAGGGAGAACGCAGAAGGAAAGGCACAGCAGGAAAAAAGGGCTGGAAATGACCAAGATTATGTTATATGCACTGTACCAATTCCCCAAAATGAACATCACTATTCTGTATTACCAACATGCTCTTGCAAAAACAAAGAATCCAGAAGAAAATTTCAGCCTTAGCTCCTAGAGTTTGGAATGCTGATTTACAAGTAGGCAGTAACTGATTCCACTCTATCAAAGAGATCACTCAAGGATACTACAAAGTGCAAGAAAAATTATGACCAAATTACTTCTTTTTTTTTTTTTTGGTTTTTCTCTGGTACCGGGAACCGAACTCACGACCTTGCGCTTGCCAGGCAGGCGCTTTTGCCGCTGAGCTAAATCCCCAGCCCCTGACCAAATTACTTCTTATACACACCTACTTTAGCTCACTTTTAATGCAATGAGTATAAATAGAGAGATTACTATGTGCCCAATATTAGCCTCCCCACACCATGTTCACTAATGAGCACAGCACATGGACAAAGGAGTAAAGCCCAGGGTAACACTAAAGTGCTTTTAAATCAATGGTATGATGAGTACTGCTTTAAAAAGGTAGGTGAATGTGTTAAGCAAGACAGGGAGGAATAGGTTACTCAGTTTTAATTAATACGATAAAATTTGTGAACTTAATCATTTAGGTCTCAGTACTCACTAATTTTCAAGCAAGGAAAGCACAGCAGAACTTTGGGGAGTGAAAACTTCTGAAGATGATTTTTTTGGAGAATAAATACCAGAATTTGCTCCCAATAACGGTAAGACATTACTGTACGTATTTCAGCAATGAGTGAAACTGAGGAAGACCACAGAGTGGCCTACAGGAAGGACTGGTGGAGTAAAACGCAGGAGGGAACATACTATTCAAAGACAGGGGTTTTATAGTTAGACATGGGCTCAAATCCCAGCTTCAGCTATTTACAAGGTATGTGATTCTGAGTAAATTATAACCTATCTATACCTGAATTTTTTCACAAGTAATATAACAATAACACCCATCTCAAAGGACTGTGATGAGAATTCAGCAAACAAATTACACAAAAATAACAGTAAGATGAATATAAGTGTTTTGGTCTGTGATTGTTTACTGTAATAACGGTAATAATAATCATCATCTAGCAAACCAAACAAATATCAACTAAAATCTGAATCATAAAGTTGAACCATTCAAAAAAATCTTCAAATCTAGTTTCAACTAACAGAAAAAAATGGAAAGATCTGTCAGGTATGGTGACACATTCCCATAATCCCAACACTCGGGAGGCTGAAGCAGGAGGATCGCTGCAAGTTCAAAGCCAGTCTGTTCATATAGAGAGTTCAAGCCCAGCCTGAACTACATAGCAAGACTCTTGTGTCAATAAACAAAAACAAAACACAACAAATGCCAAGATTAAAAAATAAATAATTCAATAATTTTAAGAGGGCAAGTCAATGTAGAAGTTAAAAATATTACTAATCTCCAATCACTTTACAAAGCAATTCAGTGTACACTGACTAAGTGCATATCACAAGAAATGTGCTAGTCCGGATATAGCAGGAACAGGAGATATAAAATGAATAAGAAGTATATTTTAATCTCTTATAATTCAGAAAAAAGGCAAATTAGCGATTACCTGACTAACTCGATTTACTTCCTCTTCTTCTTCCTCAGCTTCTTCTCCAAATGAAAGTAAACTAAAATTTCTGGTCAAAAAAAGAAGGAAAGGGACAAATAAAGAAACAAAGGAAGGACAAAAAAGAAAAAGAAAGGAAAAAGAATAAAATTTTAAAATTTGGATTAAATAAAACTCAAGCATCTTATTTTTAAACCATAAAATAGAATTTACAAGAATACATTCTGATTAAATAAAAAATATTACTTAGCCTTCAGCAGAAGTACACTAAAGATCTATAATTTTTAGCATAGAATTTAAAGCCCCAGATCACCACTAAAATATGATCAAAATCCATCCTGAGCAATACTATTAAATGCACTAAGTCAGGCATGACTAAAATAATTAAGCTTTTGATATTTATCAAAACTATTAACAAAATGGAGATTTCTGAAAAACTAATAAATATATAGCCCCAAGAGCACTACAAATAGGAGCAATTAATCCCGTGTTTGTCAAAATATATCTTATTATTTTAAAATATTTTAAAATAAAAAATACAAAATTGTCAGACCTAATAATAAAAAAGCCCATGGGGGGAAAAGTGAATTTATCTGTTCTAATCTTCCACTATAGTGATGATATACTGTAAATGAATAAAGTGACAGCAACCTTTCATCTACAGATAAATTAGTCAAAATAAATGAATCGAATAATAAAAGAAAAAAAAAAATATATAGCTATACAAGAAATTACTGTGTTTTGCTACAAACCATCAACCACTCTTTAAAGTGTCTGGCTATATTTGACAGTATATAAAAGCAACTTAATTTATTTATTTTAAAAAATATCAAGGGAAATAACTAATATGTACTAAATACCTACACTACAGGGTATCTCATTTAATCTTGATACCAATCAGGTGTTATATTTATTAAAATCTCCATTTTACATAAGGCAACTGAAGCTCAGAAAGATTAATAAGCCTTGCTTCTTTTTACCGATATTTTTCAAGATTCCATTTAGAAATATCTGAATCTAACATTTATAAATACAATAAAATCTCTAAAAATGAGAGTACAATTCAGTAAACGAGTAAGCTGAAATCTAACTTTGTACTATCCACTTTAATTAAACATATTATATTAATAATGTAAAGAATACTGTCACAAAATGCTGAAATTTATTTTAAAAAGAAATGCCTATTTTTTGGAAAACTATCTTAGAGATAATCTAGAATACTGAATGAAACAGCTTTATTTTAAAGAATATTTATGACGTTATTTTTCATAGCACCAAAAAAGAAGTGAAAAGGCTAAGAAATTATGAAATCATACAGTATGCATATTAAAATATTCTTTATATTGTTCTCTATTTTAAATTAATTTAAAAACAAGCAAAAAACAAGTTTCTCAACATTTACATAAATAGTTGATATAATTATAAAATATTAACGTACTTGATAAGGACATCTGACACAACACATTTGTAGCTTAAATTTAAGTTATATAATGGACTTAAATATCAATGCTCATTTTTTAATAAAATCACACATTTAAAATTCCAATATCTCCAATATTCTCATTGTTCAACTGGACTTACCCTTGCTACTAAAAAATTATTATAAAAGAAAATAAAAGAAACTAAATTATTGTCATTTCTCAAATGGAAGAAAAATCTTTATACTATGATTACTTTGTGCCTTTGGGTTTCAATTTCTTTACTTCTTCTTCTGGTTTCTCTTTTTTAGGCTTTTTAATTTCCCTTGGAATGATGTCATCAAAAGGGTTAAACAAAACCTACAAAAAGAAATAGTTTGAAAATATTATTTCATGTTTTAAGTTTCACAAAAGTTAAAACCAATATTTAACTGCACTGATATAAGTGTCTATATTTTTCCCCACATAAATATTCTTAACATAGTGACACATAATATTGAACAAAGTGATTGCATTTACTTCGGGGCCTCCCAAGAATCTTCTGTGCTATTACACAAAGGATACTATAATTTATGCCAACTTTATAAAAGGAGAAAATATTTAGGAAATTTTAAATGATACAAACTGAGATGTTTTGACTCCAAAGAATGTTTTGGTTTTGAAGGATATTGCTTCTTCAATAAAGAATAACTCTTAAATTACCTATAAAGTCATTTCTTTGGGCTAAATAAACATAACTGCTTTAACTTTTTATCACAAATTGAGGTTTTCATTCATTGGATTATCATCTAAAGCTTCATTTTGAAGTTTAAAACTTTTAATTAAAAAAGTTCTAATCAGAAGTTGTACCTAAATACATAAGTGGTATTATTAATATAACATTTATCTAATAGTTTAAATATGAATAATCAGTTTCTCTTAAATGACAATTTAAACTCTACAGCTCATAATAATCAAGTTTCTACCTCACAACTTTTGATTTTGTGTGGATTTCGTGGTCTTTCTTCATCATCAATGTCTACTTCTGTCAGTCGCAGCATATTATATACTGTATCCCCAGTAACCTATCAATAAAAATATAAAGTATGACTGTAAATTCTTGCATTCATCCTTTCAATTAATAAAGGACTTTCAAAATATTTTTAAAATAATTAAAAGGGAATTTCATATTATTGCATAAGAATATACACATTTATAATGCAAAAAAAACTATTTTAAGGGAGAAAACACAGATAGGTTCAATCTCTCAATAATCTTTTTGAGAAATTTTCAATATATACTGAATAGCAGTTTTTACTAAAGACAAAAATATAATGCCAAATAATCTCCCAAATGACAAATTTTCATTCAAGAACATAAACAAATTTAGACTAAGAGTAAAATAGGATAAGCAAACCATAACAATATGATAAGGGCTTTGCACACATTATTTTATTTAATCCACACAAAACCCTAAAAGTAAGAACTCTCATCATCCTTATCCGATAAGAAAATAGGCTCAAGGAAGTTCTAGTACTAAGAGGGTAGCTTTTCCAACTTACAAGCACTAAGCTAAATGTTAGGTCTAATGTTTACATTATATGATATAAATTGTAAAAAGTGGTATAGAAAGGTAACTTAAATAACATTTTAAAACACTGCATCTCACGGTGTTAGAGTGATTCCTTTAACTCAGCATTTTTCAAGATTTAAAAACAGTATCAGTTTTTCTCTTGCACTAGATTAGTTTCTCCCCTTTCATCTTCACAAAATCCAGTTGTGCCTATGAGAAAACAACTCTTACTGAACCAGCAGAGGGAGCTGATAAGCTAGTGATGTCTAATCTGTCTAAGAATTAAAAGTTACAGGAATATATTTATGAAAGGAAGAAAAGTGAAAGAAGAAAAGCTTCGGAATCCTTTTATAAAACGACTTGTTGAAAACTCTATAGATAGAACATTCTCTGATAGGACATCGAAGGTGAAAAGGATTGAAGAAGTACTATTCAAAGTAATACTGCTAATAAAAACTCTCAATGTCAACAGTTTCCACTTTAAATTTAAGAGAATTTATCGCTAGCAAACTTTAAGCTAGTGAACATTAGTATCTAAGTGTGCTTCTCATAATATAAAAGCAACACTGGCTGAGTGGTATAGTAGCTAATACCATGACATAGAATTTTAAAAAAGGGAAACATTACTGTCATAACAAATGACTAATTTGAAACACAATAAAGAATTCAGTTGGTCCTTCATAGTTCATTATAACAGGAATATAGTATATTCCATCATTTTTGAAAGTAAGAAGTAAATATAGGGGACGTTTTTATGAAGACAGGTCTTACAAAAGTTGACCACATATATCATCACACAAGTGTAGAGAATAAAATAAAACCAATAACTAGACCATAGATTTAAGATAATTGCACACTAACCTTTCCAAAGATGGTATGCTTGTTGTTAAGTTCATCTGCTCGACCGAGGGTAAAGAAAAACTGGCTGCCATTATCATGAGGACCACCATTTGCCATGGCAACCAGGCCTCTCCGATTAAAACGCAACCGTGAGTGAAATTCATCCTGAAGCATAAAAAATTATTTAGTGAATGTCCTCAGCTGTAAGACACTTCACATTCAGACATAGATAAAGCTGGCCAGCAGGTTCCCACACAATTTCTAACAAAAAACACTGAAGTTTATTAAAACTGATTTTTAAGTATAAATAAATCTAATATTTACTATTTGTTTAATGTTCAATAAACTTGAACTTACGACATAAGTATCTGCAAAAATATACTCAGCAATGAATATAAGCAGCCTATTTTATGGAAAGCTGCTTACTTACACACAGGGAAGAGTTCAAAGGGGAAAAGATTTCTAAGACTCTTTTTGCTATTCTCATCCATTAAAGTCATCTAAACTTTTAAAACCTTGTAGTATTTCTCCAAGAAATCAAGTTTTGATTCAAGTCTTCAACTAACGCCCCTTCCACCTCATTCTAAATATCACGAAACAATTACTTTTCTCTTGTTTTTGAATTCAAATAATCTATTATGATAGTATCCATGTAAAGTTGAATTTTTTCTGAACTGGCACTGGGCCCATCTGCCAGTTTTCAAAAGAGCAGGTGCAAGCCTTTCTAAGATGGATTTCGTGTTTTAATAGGGCCACAACCAATTCCTTAGTCTCCTAGTTAACAAAGCATCCAGACATGACACTGAAATCCATTTATAATGCTGCCATGTTATATAATCAATGATTTTCATAAAAATTACATATCCTTAGTAAATAATTATTAATAAATCTGAACTCAATTATAATTCTGCATACTGTGTTAAAAACGACATAACTGAAAACTCAACAGGATAACTGTATTACCTCAAAATAACAAAGCAAAAATCTCAAGGTAGGAGAAAAGTACCATAAAGAGCTATTCTGTGACATCAAATAACAGAACAAAGGAATGCCTGCTATGAGATGGAAGCTCTAAACCAAGACATCTCTCCTTGGTAATATTTAAAATACTTTAACAATGATACCTAAGGTTTTTTTTTTTTTTAATAACCATGTCACACTTCTAAAGCCATTATCATCTAGAAATTAAAGGAAATAGTGACATGTATATATTTTTCTCAAGAATTACACTCTGACCTTGTTCTAATCCATTATAATGAATACCAAGTTTTCCAGACTAATAGTAAATTACTAAATAGTAAATTTACTAATAGTAAATCAGACTAATAGTAAACACAACTTTTAGCTTCTACTTGAACCTACTGTTTTTGCTTTTTAATTTTTTTAGTACTAGAGACTGAATGGAGGGTCTTCACACTGAGCTAGATCCCCAGCACCTTACCCCTCACACACTCTTTTAAAAAAAAAATTTTTTTTAAATTTTGAAACAAGGCCTTACTAAGTCAGTCACTAAGTTGCCCAGGCTGGGTTCAAACTTACAATCCTCCTGCCTCAGCCTCCCAGAGTTTTGGGATTACAGACAGGTACCAACTAATTTCTCAATTACAATATTAACTCTTTTTCTTCCTAAATCTGTGTTGGCAGGTGAGAAATCACTGACCTATTCTTGACTCATACACCTTTTTCTAATGTTTTTGATACATCTTCTTTCTCCCATTCTCCTTGTGGTTTCCCACTGTTGTGTGCATTTTGCACTACAGAGATTTGTTATGTGTTATTCTGTGTAAATTCTATGATGGGTGATTGAATTGCATTTCCTCAAAACTTTTATGCTGAAGCCCTAACCCACAATGTGACTACATCTGGATTGTAAGCAGGGATAAAGCTGAAAAAGGTGATAAATGTTAGATGAAGTCATAAAGTGGGGCCCTATTCCAATAGGGCTCATATCCATTTAAGAGGAAGACTGTTACATGCAAACCAGGAAGAGAGACCTCCCAAGGAACCAAAATGGCAGACATCTTGACCTCGACTTCCCTGCTTCCAGAATCATCAGAAATAAATTTCTACTTAAACCACCCTGTCTGTGGTTATACATATTTGGTTACAGCAGGCCAATCAGATTACTAAAGATTTCAAATACTGTTTAAATAAATTGTTTTAAAATAAAATAACATATATAGTATTCTAAACATGTTTTATGTTCACTGAGCTGCAAAGATCAGATACAAGTCAGGTAGTAGGAAATTTGTGATGTAGCCTTTTTTCTGAATCACACATTTTTCACTACCACCTTTACCGCCCCTTAAATTCAATCTAGCATAAAAACTTGAGATAAGACAACTTAGAAAGAATGCTTGATAGGGTACTGCTCTTATATCTATATAACCCTAGATATTGACAGATAACTAGTTTTGAATACTAACATGAATTCTTTTTCAGCTTGTGTGGCACATTATTAAGGAATCCATATTGATTTACGATAACAAACAACAACTGTTATTATTTAGTCTTACCTTAAATGGGGCTCCATATATAGATTCCCCACCAGTCCCTGTGCCAGTAGGATCTCCCCCTTGGACTATAAAACCAGGAACAACTCTATGAAAAATGGTGTTGTCATAATAAGCTGAAAATATAAAGAATAATTTATCAATTTATAAAATTAAATTTACCCATAGTCATCAGAGTTAATATACAACTAGAGTCACAAGATTTACTTTCCAAAGTACTTAATGGGCTTCCAAACCAAAACCTTTCCTTCTCTATTACTGAAAAATTTTTTTTAGTTTTCAAAAAGCACACATTTCTACAGAAACATGTTGGTAGCTTTTTTTTTTTCTTTTTAATCTTTGGTATTCTCCCAAATATTTTTGTTCATCACAACTGGGGTATACTACTGATATCTAGTGGGTAGAGAGCAGGACTACCACTAAACATCCTATGAGGCAAAGGACAGTTCTCACAGTAAAGAACAACGAGCCTGAACATCAATAATGCTGAGGCTCAGAAATCCTGGGAGAGGATATCTTATTTCCTCCGTCTTTCTCTTCTTCCCACAGAAAATCAATTTATTAATATGCAAATAATATACAAACCTATAATATATCAAAATTATTTATTACTTATAGGTCTAGCACCATTAATGCAATCTCCCCAAGAAATTTGAGGTATAAATCAAACAGTATGAGCACTTAAGTCTAATTAAAAATTTTGAGATGATAGGGGATGGGTAAATGGGATGAAATTAATCAAAATATGTTATATGCATGTGCCAATATACCAAAATGAATCTCATTATTCTGTATAACTTATATGTAACAATTAAAATACTACGTTTGTTAGGTAGAAGAAATTTAAATTTTAAAGTCACAAACCTACAAGACAGACCATATATGATCTCCAATAATACTTAATGTCTGAAACCTAGAATCATTAGGGAAATTCCAGAGGAGAAAGAAGTTAATTTCAGTAAAACAGAAACAGCATCTCAGTGATTCAAAGCCAAGCAAAGAATTTGACAGGGGATAATTAATTAGAGTTTGACTGAAGGAGCGGGTTTATATTAAGAAGTAACAAATAATGACCAACATCCATAAGAAAAGATGTTCAACATCATTAGACATTAGGGAAATCCAAATCAAACCCAGAATGAGTACTATTTCACACCCACAAAGATGGTTATCATTTAAAAAGAAAACTTAAAATAACAAGTTTTGGTGAGAGGATGGAGAAATTGAAAATCAGATATTGCTGCTGGGTTTGTAAAATGGTGTACAAAGTTAAACACAGAATTACTAGATGATCCAACAGTTTCATGTCTAATTATAGGTATCCAAAAGGATTGAAAACTTAGATAAATACTTGTTCATAAATGTTCATGTCAACATAGTGAGTTCACTAAGTATGTATCACTAAATTACATACTTCAAAATGATAGTTTTAGGTTACATAAAGTTCACCTCAGTTTTTTAAAAATTCCTCTAGGTAAAAAGAAAGGAATTATTTTATCTCACTGAAGTTAGTTTTGTACTTACATTAGGTAAGTACAGGGAAAATATACATAGACTATACACTCTACCTTGAAACAAGTGCTGAATAAGCAAAAACTATAATTATCATTGCAAAAACAGACAAATAAAAACAAGCAGCAATAGAAGTTAAAGTGAAACCAATTAGTTATTAAATGTAGTCAGGACCAATCACATGTTGGGAGTTTCAATTTATGGAGAAAAAAGTGTTCTCTGATGTTTTCTCCAAGCTGCAGAACTATCTAAGTCTAGATTTTGTATCGTATAGGATGATGTGTTCACTATTTAAATTTTCTCGAGTTGAGCCTTGCATTACTTGCAACTGAATTCAATGACAAATATACATAGGTATCCATTACAGCACAGGCATTGCACTGATAGAATTACTGACATAATTCATAATGTAATTATTCCACTGGCTTAGGGGTACTTCATAATTATACTTTTGAGAGATAACGAGATATAAAATGTACATTTTAAAAAATGTAATCTGTAATTTACAAATTGTACGGAGCACAGAGTACACTGCAAGAAGTAGAAAGGAATATGAGGTGACTCTTTGTTTAAAAAAAAAAATCCCTTCTTCCAGGAAAAAAACTGTTAGGGCATACTCAGCAGAGCTCCTCAGGCCAGACAAGTTCCACATGGTTACAAACAGACTATACACATCAAGAAATGTAAAAGTATCTCTCCTAAATCGTAAGTAACCATTTTGTAGAATAACACTGTATTTAGCATTCAGGAGTTGTGGTCTTGTCTTATGGGACCTGTAAAGCAATAAATTCAATTTTCCTACTATAAAACCAATAATATAAATCAACTCATGGGATTGTTTTAAAGATTAAATAAGATCATAAAATTAGGTAAGATGTAAAGATTAAATAAGATCATTTAAAAACTTTCACATTAAACACAAATGTAAGATCAGACTTTAAAATTTTCACTCAACAAGCACATAATCAAATGTGAATATAAAATTTACCTGGTATACATCAAAAAATAGAAATACTCCTTTCAACTCAGAATGTGCCATCAACTAACATGATCAGATTAGTTTTTTTCAAAAGGTTACTCTAACTCCCAGCATGGAGAATGGATTGGAAGGACACAAGTTGGAGAAAGAGAAAGAAAGAGATTATTGTTCCAAGTTCAAGTATTTTGGAAGCAGGCTCTAACACACCCAGATATATATTACATGTGAGAGACGGGAGACATGAAAGAGGTCTTTATTACTCCTGTTTCTAACTTTTAAAACAATACCATTCTATTCTTTTCCCCCTACTTTAAATTTAGTTCTTGTTGATGTCAGCCTTTTTAAGGCTTTCTTTATAATTTTCTCAATCATAATGCATAAATAGATGCATAAAATTATTATAGTACTATATATATATAAATGAGTATGAATTTTCTATAGTCTGCACACCATAATTTTGTACTTTACTATAACTAGAATTTCCAATTTCCACAAATTTCTACTATTGTTGTTATCTATTAATAATTGCTATTGAGCAATTTATACATGTCTTTATAGCATATTAGGTATGTGCCATACTAGATTTTGCTGTTTGCAATGTTTATTTTTTTCTTAAATCTTTATGCATCATCCTCACATAAGTATTTTGAAGAAAGAATCTTTATTATTTCATTATGCACACTCACATCATCCTTCTAAATGTTCTCCACTACTGGGAAAAAAAATTAAATGCACCTGTAATGTGAAATGAAGTTCTATTTGACTGCTATGGTTCTGGTATTTCTCATTACATTTTTATTTCTGGGTATACAATGTAAGGATATTGTGACATATTTTGATTAATTATACATCTAGGTCAAGTTCTTATACAACTTTATAGCTGTATTTTAAAATCAGCTATACGTGTTTCTTCTAGGATTTTGTATTTAATTTTATGTGTTATCATTAATTATTTTTATCTATGTGCTCATTTTGATAGCACATATACCAATATTTATCTAAAGCTTACTTTGTGATCAGTCTGCCCTATTTACGTCATCCTCACCACTATTTTGTTAAGCAAGTATTTCAGTGTCATAAAAATTATTTTAATCTGTGGCATACTAATATGTGGGTGTATCACTTTTCCTATAAAAATTAATAAACTGTTGTTAAAGGAACAGGGTATAAAAGATAACTAATGAAGAACCAACCAAGAAGAGAAAATGTCAAAGTAAAATAGTGGTAAAGAAGTGATTATTTGCATAAATCAATTTTATGCTTTCCTCACAATTTGGAGGAACTAACAAAAATATCAAAGCTAACAAGCTTCCTTTTGCTTCCCTTATATGATAAATATTTACCCTACTTTTTAATCTGACCATCTTTTAAAATTTTCCACTTATTTTAAATGTTCACTTAACTTTACTACAAAGACACAAAACCTAAGATTGAGTCTATATAACTTTGGTTACATAAACTTTAACTGTGAACATTATTTTAGTTGAAGGCCATACCTGTGGCTATACTACCACTTTCTCATGCTTTTATTCATTTGCTTTTAAGCCACAGAAACTACGCTTTGTTGCTGTTACACTGATATGAGTGTTACAAGAGCTAGTAACATGAGAACTTGTTTAAATTGTAAAATCAAAGTATTAAAATAGGGTTCTCTGAATTACACATTTTGTTTCCCTTGTAGGGACTGTGTGTGACTGAACTACAGTCACACATCCTAGGAAAGTGCTCTACTACTGAGAATGCCCCAGTCATTGAATTTAAAACCTTGACTTTACTAATTTAGAACTATCTTCATTTAAGTCAGTCTTCTCAGTTTTCTTGTTAACCTTTCCAATAATAATTCAATCTCATACCTGTTCAATTTGAGAATTGCTTTGGTTTATTATTCTTCTATTTTTTTCTTTCTCCTTGTATTCTTATAAACTGAAGAATAATTTTTGTTGTAATTGAGTTTCTTCATCATCTAACATAAGAACTCATTTTTTCTTCACTGTCATATTATACCCAGATATATCTGTTTTTTCCATTCACCTGGTCATGGATTGCAATTTACCATTCATTCTTTCTAATGCTTTTATAATTTTACTCTCCTCCTATAAAATTTGAGCTTTTGATTCTTCAAAACTTCTTACCAGAAACAAGTCTGACTTTTCTGTGCCTCTTGTGTTTCTTAGCTTTGTTGACAGTTATTTGAGTCTCCCTAACTAAACTACCTGTCTGACTCTATTTCCTTCCTGCCTGCCATAGCAATTAATAATGTTCTTTGCAGATGTCTTCATCCCCACCCTCTGGTTTTTTTCCTTAAATCCTTCCCCACTTGTTATCTGTCTACTTATCTATTTGGAGAGCTCTGGCTATACCATACTACTGGATTTGCTCATGATCCAAAAGACTGCCTTCTGATACTCAAATAATGTTGCCTGTCTCCAAAAATCAGGTATAACTTAAGAGAACAATGTTCTGCTTTCACTGGAGATATTAAAAACCATATTCAATGCACTTTAGAAGCCAACAAAATGCATTAAAAATGTTTGGAATGTTTAGTTCCATAAAAGAATTTCAGAAACAAAATACCCAGGTACATGTAAAATACTGCAGTTTTTAACAGAAAAATTGTTACTTTATGACCCAAATCTAAAAAAACAACTAGAGATATTGATAATACCATCAGTGAATATGAAATGGAAAGTTTTGTGAAGAAACTGGAAATTTTTTTCTTTTTCTGATTTTGTGAGACACGGTCTTGCTATGCAGTTCAGGCTGGCTGTGAACTCACTATGAGCCAAAGCTGGCCTCACACTTACAGCGATCCTCTTGCCTCAGCCTCTGAGTGCTGGGACAACGGGCATGTGCTACCATGCCTAGCTAAGACACTGTAATTTTGAACAGACAGTAAAACATGAGTAAATACAAATTTTAAAAAGGGAAGAGAAAACATACCAGTAAAAAGAAGAACTAGTTTAAGGATAAGTGTGGGAGTGGAAGTGCAAAGGAAATGCTCAGGAACTGAAAGTAATGACCAACTGTAAATATATGCTTAGTGAGATGAGAAATAAAGTTGGAAAGCTAGGAAGCCAAGCTGCCTGAGGCTTAAAACAGCAAATGGATGGAGGGAAAAGAAATTAAGATGAAAGAGAAGAAGACCAGATAGGAGGCAAGTACAGTCAGGTGAAATTACAATAGGTGAAAATCAATGCAGTGTGGGGGAAAATACTGGTAAATTTGATTTCGCACTGGTATGGTTACAGTTAACAATAGATATTTTCAGTAAAAAAAAAAAGTCCACTAAGCAATAAGAAAAATTAGTGCTAAGAAGTGAAGAGCTGACTGGAGCTGCAAACATGATAATCATTTAGATGGAAGTAACAATAGAAAAAGGTGTAGATAATGCAGAGCTAGAGGTAATCTTAGGGAATACCTAAATGTAAAGAATGCAAGAAAAAAGTACAAGCTAGCAAAGGATATCAAAACTGATCACAGTATTATCTGTTGAGAAAAAATTCTCTGTTAAAATTATATAAGGTAGGTGCTACAGTACATACTTGGAACTGCAATTACTCAGGTGGCTGAAGCAGGAGGAATCACAAGCTTGCAGCCACCATAAGCAATTTAGCCAGACCACGCTATGTGTGAGGACCTAGGTTCAACCCCCAGCACCATAATCAAGCAAGCAAGCAAACAAACGAACGATACCTTCCAAACACAGCTGGATGAAATTTCTGCAAGCTTTTGGAGCTTCTTTTGACCACAACTCTATGTCAATATCTCCAGCAGTAGTTTTCAATAAAACCTGCAAGAAAATAATACATCATTGTACTATAATACCATTTTCCTTGAGAATTACTGGAACTTCTGTAGCATGCAGTAATTATCTTTCACTTTTGGAAGAAATAATTTGAAACTTTGGCCTTGGTTGCTATACTCACCAAAATCTTAAATATTTACTACAGTTCACTGTACATATAGATCACGCGACATACCATTTTCAGAAACAGTTTAGAATTTAGAAAAAAAAGGAACATTTTTAATCACAGAAAAAAAAAAATCATTCATTCAAAAACCAGAAACAGGTTCTGGTGGGAAGAGAAGGATGAAGAAAAAAAATAAAAATAAAAACCAGTAACATAAACTTGTAATCAAGTTTCTGACTCCAACCTTCCAATAAAGTTGACATAGCGCATTCAGAAACTAAAAAAGCAGTGAAGCCATCACATTATGATGCCGTAAGACCACTTTGCAATTACTCATTTACAATTGCCCGTTTACTGTGTCATAACATTTAAAATGATGCTGTTCCTAATTTACAAATAGAAGTGAAAAATACCTACATGTGCTAGATTTTGAAATAGTTTCTTTAACCCTTAAGGAAATATAAACGAATCAGAAATAGAAGGATGCATAGTTTTCTCAATCCACTGCAGATCCTTTACGAAACAAAAAAAGGGGCGGGGGGGGGATGTTTGTTGAACATCTCCCAAATGACAGCTTCTCTGCCAGACACTTTACAAATCTTATCCCATTCAATTCTCACACACAAAATACATATCATTACTGCCATTTTCTTATGAAGAAACACGGACTCCCAGACAAAGTATCTTTATCCAAGGTCTCACATTGAATGATTTCAGCTAACAGCCATCTGGCTACAAAGATTATATTTTTTCTATATCAGAACACTGCTGCCCTATTTTCCATACTACACTGGTAAACAGTCCTTCAAGCTCTAAAGTCCTGCCCTGTGTCTCAGAAAAAATCCCCAGGATTGCCTGGGTCACAATTTATTTGAATAGGGCCGCAGGTATAGCTCAGTGGCACAGTACCTGCCTGGCAAGCACAAGGTCCTGAGTTCAACCCCTGGCACCAAAGAAAAAAAAAAAAAGAAGAAGAAGATTCGAATAGTGTACAATACATAAATCAAATGCAATCTTGTATTGGCCAAACTGAGCAAGGGTAACCCTAACCTTAGATTAGCTTCGCATGAAACAATATCAAAAAGAAATATTCCACACTGGATGATGAAAAACCAAGGCAACTTGATTCACATTCTCCTGGGAGGCAAACATTTTAGATAAAGAGAGGTTGGATAATGCCCTTTATCTAAGAATGAATCTGAAACAACACTAATGTCTTCTGGTTTTCTACTAGGCCTGAGGTACATGCCAATCTCAAAAATGTATTACACCTAAAAAGACAGTGTCCTGTCCTACTTTAGTATTTCCTTGTGTACTTAAAATGAAGCACTGTTTTTTAAAGGCAACCTAGACATGTCTTCTTTTCTTTGTAACTCTAAAGCAATGATCTCCAAACTTTTTCTAAGTGTGTAAACTCATTATCAAAAAAAGGAGGTGAAGGATAGACAATGTAAGGGCTTGAAGCTCATATGCCCAAAACACGCAGACTTAAATATACTAGTGGAGTACTACAATACTCCACTAGTATGTATAAAAGTGATAGAAAATAAAAGCTTTATAAGATTATAAACACAGAGATTTGAAATAATTCTAATTATTAATTATTATTAATTATTATGATGATCAATTGTTATTGAGATATAATTCACATAAATTAGAAATTTCACCATTTTAAAGTGAATAATTCAGTGGCTTTTTTTTTTTAGTAATTTCACAGAGTATGCAACTGCTGCCATGAGTTCCGGAACATTTCATCATCCTAAAAAGAAACTTTGTAGCTATTATCAGTCACTCTCCATTTCCCCTACCCTTAACCTTGGCAGTCACTAATCTGTGTTCTGTCAGTATGGATTTGCCAACTGGACATTTCATATAAATGGAATCATAGTATGTGCCCTTTGTCTGGTTTCTTTAGGATACTATAATATTGTTATAATGTTGCTTTCAAATCACAGAGGTCTGTCTTCTTGCTCTATGCATTCAACAGTTAAGTGTTTTGAAAAGACAATCAAGAGTATAAACAATGGGTTTGCACTCTTATGGGTAAACATTTCAAGACAGATTACCACCAGCAGTTATAAATAGTATCTGTACTTCAAACAACCTTCATAATAATGTCTAATTTTTGGACAGACCACCAACGCTGAAGTATTAGCTCTACTATTTTCTTGCTGTTTTCCTTCCATGTGGAATTTGTGAGATCTGGTTTAGTGCAACTGGGTACCGTGGTCTGTAAATTCGTCAGCCAGTCAAGAAAATTACATCATGATGCAAAAACTGACCAACCAAGTGACTAAACATTCATGATCTTTTTACATATAAAATAGCACTTAGACAATGAAGGAGAAAGCAATACAAATATATGTGGATTTCCTCCCACTGGATGGTTTTGCACATCTCCTGAGATACACACTCACTGGCTTAGCAGCCACTATTCTAAAGAACAAGTTACTGCCTATCATCCCTTATTCCACAGGCTGTGCAGTCAAGCTTCCCAAATTCAAATACTGATACTTCTGATTACTAGCTTTTTCACATGGGGCATGATCTCTTATAGCTCTGTGACTCAATTTCCTTATCTAACCACAGGGACATCTGATTATTATTCTAATTATTGAACTTTTCCTGAGCACTGTAGATTAACAACATGTCCATCCTACAATTTTCTTTTCCTTCCTTCCCTCCAGTTTATCTCTCACTCTCTCAGCCGCAGGTAATTTAGAAAAGAAGAATGCATATATGCTTGGGTCACCTTGCATACTAGAGTTTCTTAATCTTTTATTGATAAACTATAGAATTACTAAAAAAGGACATGGTTCCTTCATCTGTTGGCCGTGATCATTTCTTCAGGCCTTGGTGGCTCTTTTTTGTAAAGCTTCCACATAGGACAATGTATTAACAATTTAGGTTAAATGATCAGAAAGTGTAGAAACGTCATCTCTAATGGATTACCTGCTATGCTTAAGAAAACTTCTATCAAGTGCTACATTTTTGTGCCTTATCCTTAAGTGCCAGTGTTACAACAAAATAGCACATTTATGAACAGCATCCAGTGGTCAACCACTGGTGTCATATGTCAATTACATCCCAAGTTGATACTATTTTATAGGTAACTAAGTTAGATAGATATTAATGTCTATGTCTATGTCTACATAGACTGTATATTAATGTCTACATTACAGTATATATACAGTATATATACAGTATATATATATATACAGTATCAAAGAGGAATAGGGCTCTCAAGGATGTCAGCACAAAAATGAAGAAATCAGAATTGTAGCTGGAGGCGCATTTGAAGAAAGCCACATCTCAAGACAAAAGATGCAACGGCCAGCTCTACATGCCTCCTTAAGGGATAAACAACAACCTGAGATTATATTACAATTAGCACCAGTTGGTCCAGAAAGTCCAGATAGCTATCAGTTGCCCAGGTGGGTGACCAGACCATCTGGACCCATCCCTTTCCAAAAATGCCCTTTTTCCATGTACCCTTGCCATGTGCCTCATTTCCTTATCGGATCAATATTAGTTAAGCAACTACACTTTGTTGTTGTTGTTTTGAGACTATGCAATTCAGGCTCACTTTGGAGTCTCTATGTAGCCCAGGATAGCCTTGAACTCACAGAGATTCTCCTGCTTCAGCCTCCAGAGTGCTAGGGATTACAAGTGTGGGACACCATGCCTCGTTTAGTAACTATACTTGTAATCCTATCCGGTTGATGGTAGTTTTACCCACATTATACCCATGTTGTACCTTTGCTATATAAATTACCCCTGACAAAGGGCCTCAGTGTTCATTTGGGAATCCTCCTGGAAATCCAGGAGTTATTTTTCTGTCCTTATTTCTCTCCTAACTTCTTTCTTTGGTTCAGAACTTTATTCCTCCATGTTGTGAGACCATTAACCTGGCACATTTGACATCTAACAGGTTAGGACTGTTAGTTCTCCTATATCAGTACTATGCTCTTTGAAGGGAGGAATTTCATCAAATTTATTTCTAATGTTTCTGTATTATAATCTGCCTATGTACTTATTAGACAATGAAAGTACTAAATAAACATTCATTGGGCCAAGTTGTTACTGAATCTCCTTTAAATTCCTTCCAAGCTAAAATCTTTGCCATGCTCTATTGAGCAGAATTTTAAAGCTTTAGTATCTTCAATCACCCTTATGCAAAAAAATTTTTAAAAAAAGGTTCCAAACTGTTTTTGGAAGAAAACATAAGATAGTCCATGCCTTATGTTCCCCTCAGGCCATTTCTGCTCAAAAGAAAATATTCACCACAACCTGTAATTCCACATTAACTTGCATAGATATTTGTTTAATACATATTTCTCTCAACTAACTCCATGTAATAAAGATAATGTTGGATTTCTCTTCCAGTATTCCCCTGGCAAGTGCTAGGTCCTCAATAAATAAGTGATGAATGAATGACCTCCTATTCAGAAATTTATCACTGTTAAAACTTTTCATCTATATGACTACCTCAAATCATCCTCTAGAGCAGCCATGTTCAACCTGAAGCCTGCCTTTTCCCCCACCTTTTAAAAATGTTATAGTAAAAATATAAAAAGGAAGTAATATTATTACTTATATGTAGTAATAACATTATGTATTTCACATAAAGACAATTCTTCACTCAATAAAAAGGGGGGGGGATTCTTTGGAGTAAGACAATTAAATCTGCCCTTGGCCAATGGCAGTAGTATAACTTCAAACTCACTGATGTTTAATACTTTTCAGAAGCTAAGAGAAATAAAGTACTAATTCATCCCCTACTATTCTTTCTTTCAGTATGTATTTGAACTCTTCGTACTATGTGTTAAACACTCTTCTAGATGTTTGTCTCTGGCCTTATGTTTGTAATTTATAAGAGGAAAAGAAAGAGAGGATACAATAAACAAATAAATAATGGACACTACAGACAAACTAAACAGGCTAAGAGGACCAGGAAACACTAGGATGCAAAGTATGATTGAGGCTACTTCACAGAAAGTAGTAAGAAAGCCCTCTTTACATGTGAGCAAGTAAAACAGCACACTAGAAAGAGGTACAAGGGCTGGGTATATAGCTCAGCAGCACAGCGCCTGTATGGCAAGTGTGAGGTCCTGAGTTCAATCCTTGGTACTAAAAAAAAAAAAAAAAAAAAAAAAAATGAAGAGGAACAGCAAGTATAAAGGTCCTGCCTGGTAGAATCAACAATCTCTTCAATCTCCACCAATGTTTATCATCTGAGAATGACACTGAGTTCGTGGGATGTGGTTTGGTAGGAGTGGATGGTTGGATAGGAATGCTACTCTATAATGCTTAGGAAAAGGTCTAACAACAAATAATTTAAGGAATTGTTCTGCCCAAGATACCCACTAAATGTTTTTGCTGGAAATTAATGCATTTTTGTTTTGCTTTCAAATTGCCTTCAATGAATAAAACAGTATATAAAAGGTTTATGATAAAAACATACAACAAATTTGTATTTTATATAACTGTAGTTTATCCTCTCTAAATATACATATATACGCACATATTTACATATATTATGTATATGTGTATGTAATATATGATACGCATGCTTAGGATTGAACACAGGACTCTGTAAACGCTTACCACTGAGCTACACTCTCAGCCCAGCTATGTACTTTCAGCCTCATCACTCCCTCCATCATGCTTGCTCATAACATATCATATATGACATGGACTTGGTTTCAGTTCAAGAATTCAGGTGACATTTATTCCATGATTGATTTCTCTGCCTCAGACTGCATACAAACCCCTTAGATGGGAAGTGTCATACTTTGGCCATCAAATCACCTTATAATCAGCTCATTCTAATGTGGTAACATTACACGTTCCCCGCTTTCTCTGACAATTCACTTTAAGGCGAACTCAAAAGAGAAAATGTTTTCCCCAACATTCCCGGTTGCTCGCTCTTCTGCACTTTCCAAAAGTATACCTATCAGATATAGCATAACGTTTTTCTTTTTCACTCGATCCTACCCATTGATCATTGTATCCTATCGCCTAGTACCTGCCTGGTGCTTGGCAGATATCCAATGATTTTATAGAGGATGAAGAATGACTGATCTCCAAATGAAGCATATTCAAAATTTCACTACAAAAAGCAGCGACGCTAGAAGATACCTGCGTAAGTTGAGTGAAGGTAGGAAACAGGTTTGGGGGAGGCTGCTAGACAGATAGACGTCTACTTGACGACTTTTCCAAGTATATGCTAAGAAGCTCCCACTTGAGTGTTTTAGATGTAACACTGTCCATAAGTAGGTAAGGTCAACATCTGTTGACCCTTTCAACCCTAAGACGCCTGAACACACCCCCTTTCCCAATAGGGGAGCCCTCACTTACAGAGCCCAAGTACCCTAGGTGAGGCTCTCACCTTCCCATTGGTGGGAGGCTCCTGGATGTAGATGTTGCTCATCCTGGTCAGTGGTCTGGACGCTACTTCTAATTCCCCAATACGAGGACGGCCGGTCACTAAAGCTGTCCACTTCTCAGTAGACGACTCTGGAAGTTGATAGTCGGTGAAAGCTTCACTCGGATATCGCTCAAAACAAGAACACCAAGCACTACCGGGTACAAAAGCTAGCGCCTCACGGACGCCGCCATGTTGCTCCCGGACCCGAACACCGCTAACCGTGAGAATGGGGATTCCTGTATACTCCAAGGAACGAGAAAATATTATAAAGTTCTTGTAACTTAATGTAACTTGCAATGTAAACTGCAACAATATTAAAAGGAACGTTCCATAAGTCTTAGTGCTGTTTACTTCCGGCGTCTGCAGCTCGTACTCACCCCCCGAAACTGGCACAAATAGTTCAGACCATGTGTATCTTCAAAGGACTCTCCTGGAAACTGCATCCGCCCGACCCTTGGTTCCGTTGTCCCTCGATGTATACGGGCCTGCCCCTAAGGGCGCAAAGCTGCTGAGGCGCTGGTGGCGGAGACCTCGTTGTGCGTCGCCTTCGCGGCCGGCGGGAAGCAAACATATTTTCGAAAGCTCAGGGCTCCAGCGATCCCCGTTACCAGCGCAATGGCAGTCCCAGGTGAAAACTAACAGCGGGGACCCGGAGTCCGAGCTTGGAAGCGAGCGGATAGGGTAGTGGAGGACGCGGTGGGGCAGGGAGTAGCGCCCGAGGGGACTAAGGCGGAGGCTTAAAATTAACCGCTTTGGTTGGTTTCCATGAAAAAGTTATACACCACCAGAGTGAAGGAAAGAAATTATTCCTCCCGTCCCCAGTCGAGTTCCAGCTGCGCAGGATTGCGGAGGAAGTGTGTAACAGGAGGGAGACAGGAGCAGCGGGCCGGAGCTGTGGCCTAAGGGAGCGAGCGGCCGGGAAATCCGAGCTCGACTTAGATAAAGCTTAAACGTAAAATTTGAGGCCAGGACATTCGGAGTACCCAGAGGCCCAGAGGCGTTGTCTGTATTGAAAGTCGCGGGGACCAGCCGTGCCTCTGCAGTTAGCTTCTGGCTCCTGGCTTTGCGAGTGGCTGGAGGCCGGTACCTTCCCCCGTCTGGGCCTCAGTTTCCTTATCGGTAAAAGGAGCTTTGTTGAACTATGTCTGATGTCCCTTCTAGCTCTCAAATTCTGTGTCGCTCGGCTGTGGAACCTAAAAACGGCCCACCCTCCAACATAAATACTGCAGAAATGTCCTTGTCCGCGACCCGCGGCTTACTGGAAGTTCTAGTAAGGGCAGACACCTCCTTGAATCCTTATTGCCACGAGGTGATCCGCAGAACTGTGGGAGATATTTTGAGAAATATACCATCCCCAAATTTGGAGATTCACCGTGCAATGTATTATAGAAAAGATTCTGACAAGTACTATACTATGTTTCACAATCTCCAGCTTTGCTTAAAACTGCCCGGCCCAGTACTGTTTGACCAGGTTCTTTGTTCTGTGGCAGCCTTGTTTTGAACCTTTTTCTACAGACAGCTGTCATGGGAAGACTGTTTTTCTATCAACTGCAGTTTGAAGAGGAGCGCATTTGGAGCTGTAGGAGAGGAAATGTGTGTGTGTGATAAAGAAGTGCCCACTGAATGCCAGACGGTGCACTAAGTAGGCACTGGGAACACAAGGTCGACACCAGCTGTTCTTCACAAGGAACTTGTGAATTAACAGGGGAGAGAAAAACCTTTACAGAAAGTGAGAATGGCTATGGCAGGGAAAATACAAGGCCTGGGAAACACAAATAACAATGTATAGGGAGGGGCCAGAGGGACTTTTGAGAAGGTGTGGCATTGAGGATGGGACCTAAAACATTGTGGGGAGGATGGAGTGGAGGAGGGAAGAGATTGCAGTTGGAGGGACTGGATGTGTAAAGGAAGAGCAAAAGAAAGATGTTTGTTGTGGATGGTACTCAGCAGACAATTGGTCAAAAAGTGAGAAATTAAAGAGACAGTAACAGTAGCTAATATTTACTATTTACCATATTTTGTATGTCTCAGAGACTGTCAGATCTTAGTTTGGAGGCGGTCAGCAGAGAGGAGTAATTCTGGAGGGTTGTGATGAATTCTAGAGAAGCTCTGGTCTCATAAGGAAAGGGGAGAAGTAGATGGGTTGGAGACACATTTTTGATAGTAGAATCACTGGGAACTGACTCTTGATTCAAGGGGAGGGAGGGTAAAAGGGGAAATTGGATGTACTTAGATTTCACTTGTAGGAAATTGAGTGAGGCTAATTACTGATAAGACAGTCACCTCATAAGCAGTAGGGGGATAATGATGACTTCAGTTTGGAGTTTGTGTTGTGTTTAGTCAGAATGGGAATGAAAATATCTAACAGTAAGCAGTCATTGTCAGCTTAGGGAAGAAGTTAGAACTGAAGACATTTTATGAGGTGTCATCAAAAAATATGTGAATGTTTATTTACATTTTTAAAAAGATAGAGTAAAAGACACATACCATTTTCTAAAGCAGTTCTGGACATTTTATGAGGTGTCATCAAAAAATATGTGAATGTTTACATTTTTAAAAAGATATACTAAAAGACACATGCCACTTTCTAAAGCAGTTCTGGAAATCTCTGTCACACAGTGCCAGATCCAGTGAATGAAGTGGATGGAGATGCGCCATAGCAGGAACCTGCCTTTCTGTTGGATGCCACTTGGAAGCCATATTTTTGATCAGAGCTCCCAAGGACACAAAAGAGGACTTCCAGAACTGCTTTAGGAAGTGGCAGAAAAGGTGGGATAAGTGTGTTAGGAGCAAGTGGGAGTATTTTGAAAAGGATTAATGGTATCTTCTACTGTAAAAATTGTTTTAATTTAAATATTCACTGTATATTTTTACCTCAGCTTGTGAACTGAGGCCATCAGGAGTGGAGGGTGTGGAGAGTGAAGGGAAGGCCTATGACTGAAGCCTGGTGAATAGCAACCTCTAAGGGCCAGCAGAGAAAGACAAGACAAGCCGGCACAGTAGATTGCCTTGGCGTCCTGATAAGCTGCTAGTCAGCATCATACGGCCTGCATCCAAAATGGACCCATACAATAGTCCCAGCACTCAGGAGATTGAGGCCAAGGGATCACTCAAGTTTACTCAGTGTCACTGATTCTTTCATCACTGAAACAAACTTCTTTTTTTTCCAGTATTGGGGTTGAACCTAGGACTTTCACACTGAGCTGTATCCCCCGCTCTTTTTTCGTTTTGAGACAAGGTCTCACTAAGTTTCCCTGGTAGGACTGGAACTTGGAATCCTGTGTCAGTCTCCCAAAGTACCGGATTACTGATATGTGCCACCAGGCTCAGCTTTTGAGCAAGGTTTTTGAGCAACTGTGTGGTATGGGCACTCTAAGGACACAGTGGCATTACTATGCTCTCATAAAACTTTGTAGGCTAGGTAAAGAAAATGTGCCGCTTAAAAACCACAAAGGTGATTTTTAAATGTCCTATTTGAAATTCCCTTAAACTTAGACAAGTGTTATAGATATATTAACCTTCTTTCAATTCAAAATAATTCCTCAAAGTATAATAATCTTAAATTGTGCCATTAAGCTAGATGGCAGGATACAAATAAACTGGTTAAACCTATTGAAAGTAGAGATAGATAATAGATGTGATGGGTGCCATACAAAAGTACAATGTAAGCACGGTTGGCGAATACAGGTATGGAAAATGTTAAGATAATTTCTTGGATGATCGATCCAGACAGTGTGTTAAGGAAAATAGGCGCCATTGAAGTCTTTTGAGGTGATCATCAAGGAAGACAAGTATTATGTTAGGCTCCTTTATTTTAGGTATAATGGATTCAGCCTGGCATTTCTTAGGGTAGTTCTCCTAGTGATTATTACAAGGTATGATTCTAAAGTAATGAGGCTTTTTCTATAAACCTCACATAA
This sequence comes from Chinchilla lanigera, assembly GCF_000276665.1. Lineage (NCBI taxonomy): Eukaryota > Metazoa > Chordata > Mammalia > Rodentia > Chinchillidae > Chinchilla > Chinchilla lanigera. The sequence continues at coordinate 4,234,025 of NW_004955446.1, forward strand.
AAACCAGCCTTGTCTCTTTTATGATCACATACCTCAGCTTTTTCCATAGCATTGTATGTTAGCTTAAAGCATTATGTAGGTAACAATGAAATTTTGTAGACTTTTAGAAAAATCTTAGAATCTTAGTTATTAGAGAAATGACATTTGAGTGCAGTTTGCAGTGAAGTATGCTTTCTTTGGAAAATTGCTTTTCCACTCAGTTTTGAAATTAGCTCATTTGTTGAAATCATGTCAGTAACCCTCTATTCTCTATGAAGAGTTGGCTTGGCACAAGTAGCAGTTATGTGGTTGGCATAATTCTTTTGTTGGTTTTTTCTTCAGTGACGTTTATACAGTCAAGTTAGGGACTTGTCAGATCATTCCAGTTTGGCATATAAAAGTGATTAACACTCATATACACATTACTGTTGCATCTCAGTAGTAGAAAAATTCTAAATTACACTATATCCCATTGCTTTTCACTCCTAAACTATAGGTTATTTTTTTTCTCCCTAGTTCATGCTACCCACTGCTGCTGAAATAATTTTCCTAAATCATCTGTCTGATCCTGTCTTTCTTGGGAGACAGGAATTTAGTCTTAAACTCATATCTGTGAATTCTGTAATTCTCTTCACTTAACCTTGCTGAGGTTCAGTTTTCTTGTGTCCATGATGAAGAGGTTGAATTTTTAAATTTCTAGATGTTTTAAAGCCAAAGCCCTCCATCTCTGCAGGAGTGAAACACAGGCTGCACTCCTGAGCATGACTGAATCACTTACTCTTTCTGTTCCTTCCCATGCATTCTCGTATTTAGCAAAAGTGTGAACTAACCAACAATTCTCTGACATTTCACATATTTTCCCTCCTGTGTGCCTGTGTTAATACTGTTTCTCCTTCATTATCCATGCTGTCTTTCCCAATGTTTTAACTGAAAGTGGTTGTTTTGTTTTGATTTTGTTTTTTTGCGACAGCATCTCTGCAGCCCACACTGGCCTCTAACTCATGGCAATCCTTCTGCCTCTACCTCCCCAGGGTTGGGCTTATAGGCGTCTGCAAAATCCACCATGCCTGGATTTTAGCTGAAAGTCTTTCCTGGCTCTTTTTCATGCTTATTAACAGAACCACGTGTCTTTTATGACATGTGGCACATTCTTTTATGTGTTGACCACTTTGGTGCATTGTCCTAAATGATCTAGTGTAGCATAGCTTCCTTTACTACTCCTTCCGTAATACGTTCACTGAGGTATTTGATTTTATTCATTTTTATGGTTTTTCTAACATGCAGTGCAGAGTTATGCCTAAAAGAGATAAATATATATAGGAATGATCATTAGAATTGCTGCTGAGCAAAATGTAATATTGAACAGACTTATCTAGATAGTAGAAAAGTGATCTTGATTCTGCTTCATTAAATAACAAATTAAACCCTTTTCTTATTTTAAACAGATAATACCTGTAGTTTTTTCCTTCATAGATAATTTTGTGAGGCAAGCAGAAGACGGAGTCTTATGCATTTACTCAACTGTTAACTCTTCCATAGCAATAGTTTAAACAGCTCTTTGATGGTTTTACTTTTGTCTCACTTTTGAGGGTCAAATGATTATGAAGACAATTGTAACTAAATGTTAAAACATCTGCTTTTTCAAAATATTTGCATCAAGGAATTTATGTAGCCTATTTTTTAAATACACAAAAAAATCTAATTTCTTCTGTTCTTCCTACTTTGCCTTTGTACAATATTTGGGATTCCAAAGAAAGAAGTATACCTATAAATTATTATAAATCATAGGAAATTTCAGATACTTGGAATTTTACTTTGCCTTCAACATCGATAGGATATATACGTATTATACAAACATTAGCACCTATATGGTATAAGGTCTGGCCACAGTTTAAAGTTTAAAAACTCAAGAAATTGATGTTCTTCTGTGTAACGATCCCCAAATTAAGTTAATTAAAACCATAATGGAATAACCATATGTAAAACTTGTTATGAAACAAAAGGAATCTAGTCCATCCTAATTGAATTTAATCAAATTAAAAGTGAAAAGCATGTGTCTTGTGACTGAGATGACTGCAATTTCTAATTTCTACAAAGAAAATTTAGTTACATAGGCTGCTTACTTTTAAATTTAAATGATTATAGAAAATACTTTAATCTAGAGAAAACTTCGGCAATTATCTTCAAAATCCAAAATAGGCCATAATTAAAATATAATATTAAGTTCTTAGCATCTCTGTTAAAATTCCTAGTCATTAAATTATTGACTTTGAAAGCATAGATGATGTAAAATTCCAAAGAACTGAATTTAGGTCAAATATGATGAGATTCCTACAGGGACAATTGCAACCTGAGACAATTCTCAGAGACTCTCCTTGCCCTTCTTTCAGTTTTTTAAATTCCTCTTTGTCTCTTCTTTTTGATTTTCTGTGATCCTTCTCTTTGCCTCTTTTGCCCTACCATTCCTTTTTTCTTTGTAATCCTTCTGTGCTACTTTACATGTGTTTAAAAAATGCACACCAAAAAATGTAGAGTTTGAAGAATTTTGACATATATGTACATTATGTGCCAGAGAACATATGATAAACCTTAAAAGAAAGGAATAAAAAAGGATAATTGAAATTAAAATAAATTTCCTTTCTGTTATACAAATGACAGTGTATCCTAAGTACTTTTGTACATCTTGCACTTCACTTTTTATCATGTATCTTAAAGATCGCCACAGATCATTAAAAAACATCCTTATACTTTTGTACCATAATTTATTTTGTCAGTGCCATATTGATATTTAAATTATTTACACTATTTTATGATTACAAACAATGCTGTCATGAGTAACTTTGTACATAAGTTAGTATACATTTATGTAAGTAAGTTGGATTAATTTCCAGATGTGGAATTGCTGAATTAAAGCAGTGTGTACATTTAGTTTCAACAGGTTATAACAGCTTGCGTTTTCAGCTATGGTACCGTACTACTTTACATTCCTACCAGCACTGTTGGAGGAGTACGCCTCCCCAACACTGTCTTTAACCTTTCTAATCTTTGCTACTCTGATAAGTGAAAATGGAATCCCGGTATAGTTTTTAATGTGCAATTCAATTACTGTAAATAAAACTGAGCATCTTTCCATATGTTTCTGTCATTTCTGTTTGCTTGTCTGTGAACTTTTTTGTTCAGATCTTTTGCCCATTTTTTTCTCCTACTAGCTATTGATCTTAGTGATTTCATGGGTTTTACCCAGTAGAAATAATTGTGTTTTGTTGATCTTGTGAATTGCAAATATTTTTTCATAGGTATTCAAGTGCCTTTTGAGTTTGTTTTTGGTGGATTTGCCGTTCAGGTTTTTTTTTCCCCTATGGTCAAACTTAATGTTTTTCTTGAAAGGCATTTAGACTGAAGGTAATGATTAGAAAGAAAAACTTTCAGGGGCACAGACATTTTACTCTGAACAACTTTACTGAACTTCATAATGGATAGAAGAAAGAACCATGTCTTAGTTACTTTATTGTTGTGGGACAAAATACCCAACACTCAAAGGAGGAAAGGTTTATTTTGGCTCATAGTTTGTAGATGTTTCAGTCCATAATTGGCTGGTTATGGGGCAGGTTGGCATGGCAGAGGGGCATCAGAGAGGAGAAACAGTTCATGGTGGGCAGAAGGTAGCAAAGCAACAAAGTAGTGAAGAACAAGTCCGAGTGACCTTAGCAGCTTCTTTCTGCCCCTTTTATATTCTATCTAGGCTACTGGCCTTTGGGTGAGTGCTGTACCAGTCAGTGGACTGATATAGTAATCTCACACCCATAATCCCAAAATCACACACTCAAGATCCAGCCACTCTGAAAAAGCCCACTTATGACTGCATTAGCTTTGGGGGACATCTGGACATCAGCCATAGTAATCCATATAAGAGCCTAAATTGGGGAAATGAATACTCTAGCAGACTATGAACCTCATAGTATAGCCTTGCTATTCAGTTTGTCATAGATTTTTGAGTACACTTGTATTAGTTAGTGTTCTTGTCCCAAACCACAGAAAAGTACTGGTTAATTTAGGCAAGAAGGGAAGATACTAGGGAATTTACTCAACCTAAGCAAGGATTACAAGAATGTTCAGAAAATAGAACAAGTAGGGGCTGGGGATTTAGCTCAGCGGCAAAGCACCTGCCTGGCAAGCGCAAGGTTGTGAGTTCGATTCCTAGTACTGGAAGAAAAACAACAACAAAAGAAGAAAGTAGAACAAGTCAAGAGAACTCATACCCAAGATCCTGCATGAACCTAGACTTGGTCAGAACTGCTGCTATAAGTTACATCGGTGCCTCTGGAAACTGGATCCCAAAAGCAAAATGCTTTGCCCCCATTTCATTATGTTACCTGTTTCAGATCCATGGTGTTATCTCTCTTGGATTCTGAGTCATAGATAGAAGCTATCCATTGGCCAGGCAGTCATGAAAATTGAAGACAAATGAAATTGAAATCTTAATTTCACCAAAAGCTAGTTGATAGGAAGTTATTGTATTTGGAATTCTTAATTTTTATTTCCTTTTCATGTACAGGTCTCAACTTTGTTAAAGAAGATAACCTGCCCGGAAACAGTTTCATTTTTTGTTCATTCTGAAAACATTAAATACTTGAGTGATGAACTTTAGCTGTGCTTTTTGTCATTAGTGGGTTCAATTCTAATACATGTTGAGATGAGATTATTTTACATCTGTCCATTACATTTTTAGTCTGTTAGAGGAATGGTACTAGTGCATTTAGCAGCTTTATTCAGCATCTGTAGTTTCTACGGAAACAGACAGCATTGACCCAAAGTCTCTGAGCTTTATTTTTCTTCAAATGTGTAGTTATTTTCATAATATAATCCAATTTTATTTCACAGTGGCATATGCATTCTTACCCTAGCAATAAAAATCACAGAATTTGTGGACGAAACCAGGATGGGCTGCAGTCCTCAGCAAATTCATCTTTGATGCATTTAATAAATAGGAACCTAGAAATTAAAAGCAATAGCCCACTTTTACACATTTATTGGTTAAAAAAATACACAGATACTATAGTAAATATGGCACTTGACCTTTAAAAAGACCTGAAGTGTGTTTAGAAGTAGACTTCAAAAGACCTGCAGCTTGAGTTATTATGAAAGGGTAGGAGGGGAGTGTTGATGTGAAGCTGATGTAAGGTTGTAACACCAGATGTGGATACTAAGGTGAACTGAGGTTGCTGGAGGTGTTTTGAAAATGTGCCTGTATGTTTTGTATATGTCTGGGTAACTCATATCAGCTGGATCCAATTTTCTGCCGTTTTCTTGGATGAAAGTCACATACTCCATTGTTCTCTAATGTCAGTTACATTAAGACCATATTTGCATTTTTAAAACAAGCATTATAGGAGAAGTATGTTTGCTAGAACAACTCAAGTATATTTAAGAGAAAATTTAGGACTAAGAAATAATATTTTAACTTATCATTGAAAATTGGCTTTAAATTATTTGTCATTTAAAATTAGCATTTCATATTTGTACTACATGTGTTTTAATGTATTATTACAGATGATATTTCCATTTGAAGGGTTCAGGAGTTGGATGTCCATTAAGGAAATGGAATATTATTGTAATGGGGCTTTCATTGGTTGATTGAGACTACTATTGGAAGTTAAAAGTTTACTTTTATCTGTGTACACATACAATGGGATATCATTTATTCATAAAAAGAAATGCAGTTTTGATTCATGTCATAATGTAGTTGATACTTGAAAATATTTTACTAGGAACAATAAGCCATACTCAAGAGGACAAACTTTGTATTATTTCTCCATATCTGGGGCATATTCTTAGAGACAAGTTACCAGGGGCTAGAAAGACGAGGGAATATGCATTTACTTAGTGGGTACAGTTAGTGTTTGGGTTGAGGAAAATCTCTTAGAAATGGACAATGGTACAGCACTGTCAGTGTAGTTAGTGCTATTAGTTATATGCTTAAAAATGACTAAATGGTAATGTAAGATAGAAAAATCAGTTTTATTTCATCTCTGATATTTTTTCCTAATTACCTACATACTGTGGAATACACATGCTACTGTAAATATTTGTAAAGACTTATTAGAATACACAGAAAATTTATTTTCTCATCAAAATTTAGTGTTGAATTTGGATTTTTCTTACAGTATGTAGCAATTACAGTGAACATTCTGGAATTCTGTCAGTTCCTTTAAGAAAGAATTGTCAGGGCTGGGGATTTAGCTCAGTAGCACAGGGCCTGCCTGGGAAGCGCAAGGTCGTGAGTTTGATTCCTAGTACCGGAAAAAAAACAAAACACAAAGAATTGTCTTCCTTCTGTGGAAGGCAAAAAAACATTCAAGTTTTACCCTGAAATTTCTTCCTCAGTGTTGTAGAAATCCTGAAATGTTTAAGTTCTTCACTGTAATGCATCATTTCTACTGAATTACCAAAAAAAAATGTGAAGTAAATGTCAAATAATTTTAGTAAATTAGCTTTGAGTAAATTAAATTTTAAGTCATAATAACTGAGTAGTGTTACTAAAGTAAGTTGTAGATAATTTTTGTTTTTTCTTTTCAAGAAATTTTCTTAAAGTGTTCAAATGGGGAGGGGAACAAAGAGGGGAAGGGGAAAGGAAAGAAGGGACAAGAAAAAAAGAATAGAAGGAAAAGATGGAAATAAAGCTTTAGTAAATAAGGAGAGGAAGAGTGGTTGAAGGGAGGGGAGAGAATGGGAAACAAGAAACAAGGTACAAATTCTCTGATGAATGTGATCATTATGTATATATCTAAAAGGTACCAATAAAGTAAAAAGTTGAAAAAAATTTTCTTAGTTTTTGCATACGCTGAAGTTATATTTTTATAAATATATATTTCCTAAAATGTTATCCAATTATATTTCAGGTTGCAACAAGGACAATGTCAGAGCAGGCTGTAAAAAATGTGGCTACCGTAAGTATGCAAAAAAGCAACATTCTATACATTGCTCTTACTGGAAACACTGCCTTTTGAGAAATTGCCTTATAATCCTGTTCTTAGAGGTCCTATGTGTAGTCATTTAGGCCTAAGCTACAATATGCAGCTGATTCAGAAATTCTCATAAGCATGAAATATTTCATTTTCTTTTAGGTAAACCCAGTCACAGATAATGTATCTGATGACTAGCATAGATATCACAAAGTAGAAATAGTAGTAGGAAATAAGAGTTTGGAGAAATTATATTTAACTGTGCATGGAGAAAGTGTGTGTGTGTGTTTTATTTCTTGTTTTCCTGGATACTAAATGAAGAGGTCAAGGTGTTCAAAAGTATTTTTGAAGATTTTTTTTTGTTTCTTGAATTTACTTATCCCTTTGTATAAGAGTTTGTATTAGTTACTTTGTCACTAAGACATAATACCTGATACCTACAAAAAGAAAAAGACAAAGATGTCTACTATCACCACTCCTAGTGAGTATAATTGTGGAAACACTAGCCAGAGCAAGTAGACAAGAGAAAGAAATAAAAGGAAGAAGGACAGGAACAGAAAAGTTATCATTATTTGCAAATGACATTATTTGCAAAAAACCCCAAATGCTCCACCAAAATACTTGTAAATTTTATAACCAAATTCAGTTGCATAGTTGGATACAAAGTCAACACTGAAAAATCAGTAGTATTCCTGTATGCAACAACAGGAGAGAGAAATTAGGGAAATCACAGCCTTTATAATAGCATCCAAAAAATGAAATATTTAGGAATCAGTGTAACAAGGGAAGTAAAAGCTCTATACATTGAAAATTATAGTACTCTGAAAAAGTACTATAATCAGGGAGGATATCAGAAAATGGAAAGATATCCCTTGCTCATGGATAGGGAAAACCAACATAGTTAAAATGGCCCTATTCCCCAAACTATTACACAGATTTAATGCAATTCCAATCGTGGTACCATTAGCATACCTCACAGAATTAGAGAAAACATTCCTAAAAGTCATATGGAAACAGAAGGGACATAGAATAGCAAAAGTAATTCTGAGTAACAAAGACAAGTTGGGGCATCACAATCCCTGCCCTGAAATTTTACTACAAAGCTACTGTGATAAAATCAACATGGCAATAGCTAAAAAACAGACCTGAGGATCAGTGGAACAGATTAGAAGATGCAGACACAACTACAAACACACATAGCCACCTTATCTCTGACAAAGGAGCCAAACAAGTTCCCTGGAAAAGAGATAATCTGTGTAATAAACAGTGCTGGAAAAACTGGCTTTCCACATGCTGAAAACTAAAACTAGACCCATGCACTAAAGTCAAAACGGATCAAAGATCTCATGTTAAAACAGAAACACTAAATCTATTGGAAGAGAAAATAGGTAGAAATCTTAAAGACATAGGAGTAGGCAGAGACTTTATGAACAAAACCCAGACCACATGGGAAATACAACAAAGATCAACAAATGGGGTCTCACCTTATTAAAAAGCTTTTGCACATCAAAAGAAATCATCAGCAGAGTGGAAAGACAACCCACAAAGTGGAAATGAAATTATAGCTGGTTGTCCCTCAGATGAAGAACTTGTATCTAGAACATATAAAGGAATGAAAAAAATCAGGCCTCCAGAATTCAAAGACCCAATCCAAAATGGGCATCTGAGATGAATACAAACTTCTCAGATGAAGAAATATAAACAACAAGTAAATACATGAAAAAGTGTTCAACATCACTGGTCATTTGAGAGATACAAATTAAAACAACACTGAGATTGTCTCTCACCCCAGAAAGAATGGCTATCGTCAAGAAATCAATACAAAATGTATTAATTAGTATTACTGTCCTACTAGCCTGTTTTGAAACTCTATGTAATAAATACAAAATGTATTAATTAGTATTACTCTCCTACTAGCCTGTTTTGAAACTCTGTTTTATTAACATTTTTATTTTTTTCCTCTTTTAAAAAAAAGTTACTTCTCTATAGTGGTTAGAGATGAAGGTCTTCTCCATTTACATGTCTTTGTGATAGAAACTACTTTTAAGAATTAGTTTATCTTTTATAAAGGGGCTAGAATCTTCGTATTATTTGTATTGAGAGAAGAGAAAGGCAGATATGACCATTTAAAATGGTTTTAATGCCCCAAAATATGGGTAATCTTCAGTTAATTACAAGAGTATTGTCTCTCTTTCGTTATGCAAGTAGTGCTATAAATTGTACATGTTCAAGAATTTTAATGCTTGATTGAAAAACATTTTATTGTCTGGCGTTTGTTTTGTTTGGTTTTTTGGTTTTTTTGACACAGGGTCTCACTATGTAGTGCAAGCTGGCCTTGAACTCACTGTGATCCTTCTGCCTCAGCCTCCCAAGTGCTGGGATTACAGTGAGTGCCACCATGTCTGGCTTTGTCTATATATTTTAATACTGTGTATATTATAAAAAGTTTCATGTTAAAGATAAATGTATTATTAAGTAACACAGATCTAGTAACACAGATCTCTCTTTTTCACAACAGAATTTCCTCCACAACATACTTCATAAAAGAAATTTATAGAAAAGGATTATGTCTATAGAGAGTTTATTAGAATTTTTCTGAAGTTGGCAACTTACAAAAATACTTAAGAACTACAAGAACACTTTTTCTATAGATTGTCTCAGGTAATTATGATAGTTCTCAGAAAAATCTGATTAAAAAGTTCAGTACTGTATACTCAGTGGTTGAACTTTTGATCCCAGCAGCAAGAAATTAGATACTTAAATACCTTCAAGATTTTATTTAACTTCCAAATGCTAACTATTGACACGGAGTCCTTACCTTTTCTTTGCCTGTGGGTCTGCTTATTGGTGCTACCTGGTGTGTGTGTGTCTGTGTGTCTGTGTGTCTGTGTCTGTGTATGTCTGTGTGTGTACCCGACCCATATTCAAATACATTTTCTACTTTTTATAACTTGTTTCTTCAGAGACAAATTTAGCTACTTATGAAGAAACCTGAGTGCAGAATTCTGCCGCTACTTCTACAGCAGAAATCTGTGGAGGTAGTTTTTGTTTGACAGTCATGAGGGGTGGGAGCATGAGGGTGGAGCACTGTCACACTTAGCGTGTGGAGCTCAGTGATTATAAGCACCTTACAACATGCTGAGCGTGTCCTGTACTAGGGGAGAATTTTTGGGCCCAAAATGCCAATGACACCCTCTTTGAGAAAATACCCTTTTCTCATTGATTTAGAGTTGTGCCCTATCTGTATAGTTTTCTTGTCAATGCCTAATTTGACAACTGCTTTATAAAAATAGTTCATTGAAATCAAGTCTTTCCATAAGTATTGCTTTTGTTACATAAAAACCATCATTTTTCTATATTATTTTATTGCTCTAAATGATATTTAATTGAACAAATTTTAGAATAATCAGCAGCAGACCCTTGATAAGTAAAATATCAACTGCAGTGAGCTGAGGGAAAAGTGACTCAAAGATCTATTCAGGAAAAGCTTAAATGTGCAGCATCATATAAGCCACAGAAGCAAAGATTTTCAAAATGGAAGGGAAAGTGTCAGATACAGTTTGTAAGAAATGAGCTGAAAAATGTTTATTGGGTTTGGTAAGTAGGATGCTTTTCTAAGTAAGTTCAGTGTCAGTAGAATTATAAGTCTTGAAACAAACTGTAGATTCTGACCTAATAAGCAGGGTAAAGTAGAAAAAGTCAATATAGTCTCCATTTTAAAGAAATTTACATGAGAATGGTAGGAAACGTATTTAGTAATACTTACAATAGAATGTGGGGTCAATGTATGACTTTATTTTTAAGCTATAAGATATTTATATAGATGGAGAGGACACTGAAAGACATAATTATAAATACCAGACACAGGAGAAGATTAAGCATGTTTCTCTAAGAGAAATGACAAGGATCCCTCTCGAGCTTGAGGAAAACTAATAGGTATAGATATTGTTAGGTGTAGAGTCAAAATAGAAGAGATATTGCCTGGTAATATAAGTTTGATTTCTAAATTAAGAGACAGATTGTCTCTTTAGTGAGAGGCCTGGTGGTAAGGTGTGAGAAAGCTACAGTGTTAAAAGATAGAAATATTGGGCTAAAAATTGCAGATGCAGGAGTGGCAGGGGATGATAGCATGGCTGTGGAATCCAGAACATCACAGAAGAACCATCCAACAATCTCGGCTGTCCATCCAAGCTTATGTCAGGGATTCGGTAAAAAGGTTCAAAGATATCAGTGAATGAGGCCGCTCCACTGCGGGGGCGGCTGAGTGGAGAGTCACGGACTGCAATTGGAAAACAGTGTTGAGAAGCCTGGAAGATGCAGGTAGTAGTACCAAGGTAAAAGGTCATTAACCATAGAGAAATATCATCCTGGAAGAGCCAGATTTCTCTTAAATAATTCTTAGGAGGAAGCATTCTGCCAGTAGGTGGGACAGTTTGTCTACCAGGATTGAATGTTTCAGAAGCTATGGTAAAAGGACTGGGAGAGAAAGTTAATGATCAGCTAGGTCAATGCCTTAGTTACTTTCTCCTTGTGGGGGCTCAGTACCCACACCAACAAATTAAAGGAGGAGACATTTATTTTGGCTCACAGTTTAGAAGTTTCAGTCCTTGCATAGTTGGTGGCATTGTGGAAAGGTGTGGCACAGGGGAAAGCTGCTCATATCACTTAGTATCTAGGAAGCAGAGAAAAAAGGGAGAAGCAGGGAGGGAAATACGCCCCTCCAAGTCAGTTCACCAGTAACTGTATCTCTGACCAAACCCCATTTCCTAGGAGGAAATCAACTGTACTGCCCCCAACTGTAATCAAGTCACCTTTCAGAAGCCTTACTTATGAGCACATGAAGCTTTGTGGGGACATCTGGATATAAACCATAACATATGCTGATCTCCTTTTGTGTCTGACTTAGCATAACATTTTTAAGGCTCATCCAGGTTGTGGCATGTGTTGTAACATTTTTTGTAGTTGAATAATATTTAATTAGATGGATACACTATATTTTGTTTATCCATTCAGCTCTTGATGGATATTTGGTTGTTTCTACCTTTTACTGTTATGAATAATATTGCAGTGAACACTGATGTAGAGCAACTACTTGAATTCCTGTTTTCAGTTCTTTTAGTTATATACCTAAGAGTGGAATTGTTGGTCATCTATTAGTTTTTTGAAGAACTGTTTTCTGCAGTAGCTCATTCTCACTATAATGTAAAATATACTAAAAATTTACTCCAATTTCTCCACATCCTCACCAACATCTGTTATCTTCTATTTTTAAAAAATTCCATCTATGATAATAAAAATATGTATTTAATAATTGTCCCTGATTCCACATAATTTCTAAAACCCTTTGAATTTCCTGAGTGTTAGGGTTAATAAGAGTCTTTTGTTATTCATAGCAAACCCCTTTCAACCAAACCTGAGTTTATAGTAGTAAGATGACTCCTAGTGAACCTCTAGTTAGCTTCAAGGTGGGTGCTAGGTGCCAAAGGAACCAACCATGTGATTATCAGGTTAGAACTTTCAGCTCTGCCTCCAGACTTCTGGGTATAGGAGAGGGACAAGGGGCTGGAGATTGACTTCAGTCACTGATGGTCAGCCATTCTTTCAATTATGCTATGTAATGGAACCACCATTTAAACCCCCAAACTAGTTTGGTGTGTGGCACATACCGTTAATTCTAGCGGCTCAGAAGGCTAAGGTAAGAGGGTCACGAGATCAAGGCCATGCTGGGTACCTTAGCAAGACTTTATCTCAGAATGAGAAATGACTGTGTTTATAGCTCACTGTGAAGGCCCTGAGTTCAGGCCTCAGTACCACAAAGCCAAACAAAACCCATGAACGACCAGGTTTGAGAATGCCTGGGTTAGTGAACACACTGAGGTGCTAAGAGCATGGCACACCCAGAGAGTATGAACACCGCCCCACCCATTTTTGCTCAAGGCGTCTCTTCCATTTGGCTGTTTCAGAGTTCTTTACATTGTAACATACTGTTTAATTGTAACAAATTGTTAAACTATAAACTTCACATTATAACAAACTGTTAATAGTAATAAGCTATTTTCCTCATGTTTTGTGAGTTATTTTAGCAAATTACCAAACTTGGGGACAAGATTGTGGGAACACCTTGACTATAGCTGACCAGTCAGAAATATGGGTGGCACATGAAATAGGGGAATTCTATGGGACTGCACCCTTAACCGGTGGGGTCTGTGTCAACTCCAGGTATCAGAAATGAATATAATTGTAGGATTTCCAGGTAGTATCCATAGAGTTGGAGAATTGGTTGTGGGTATGAAAAAAGCTCATACATTTGGTGTCAGATGTAGTGAGGAGATTTGAGACCACCGTTCACCTCATGGCAGTCAGGAAGCAGAGACAGAGAGAACCCAAGAGGAGCAGGGAGCAGATACAGTCCGTGAGGGCAGGCCCCCTGACCTCACTCTGTTCAACTAGGTCGGTCATGATCAAGAAACTTGAAAAGCTAACATCCTAGAGAAAATCTGATGTGTACACACAAAAAAAATTAGCAAAATATCGTAAGTCCTAAGTTTCTGTCAATAGTAAGTTAAATAGCACTGGGGATTTAGCTCAGTGGCGCAGCACCTAGCTGGCAAGCGCAAGGTCCTGAGTTCAATTCCCGGTACCAAAAAAAAAGTCGGTTAAATAAATGAATATGAATATATTTTTTACACAGTGGAACTTTATTCATTAGGTAAAATGAAAAAATTACACCTACTTATGTCAACATAGATAAGTCAAAACATTGAATGACAAAAACAAGTTACAGAATGATAGGTGTAACTGCACTTATTTTTTTAAATATATAATAATACAACATTTTGTGTGGGAATGAGAGACACCAATGTCAGTATAGTGACTTTAGGAGACAAAAAACAGAATGGAATTGACACAGTTTCAGAAGGCAGTATAAGTTCTATGACTTTGGATATGGACATAAGTATACATGTGTATTTTCTTTAAAATAATTAAGTGAGTATGATGACGTGTGGGTGATATAGGTATGTAGGTACTGATTATATATACTTACACTCATGTTTTTAATATTAGATTTTTGTTAAAAGAAAGTTATGTGCAATAAGTAGGCAACTACTATAGGTTTCTTACAGGGACAATCTTTAGGAAAGTGAAATCAACTTAAAGTTTTACATATCCTTTAGGAAAGCATGTCCGGTATATGAATGCCCATATATTAGTATAGCAGTTTTAATTAGATGGAAGCTGTGTAACTGCTTGAATAAAATAATCTGAGAAGGAAAAGGTATGGGAAGGGAATAAAATAAAATATCAAGTATAATTTTTTTTGTACTTGGTTTATCTACTTTTAGATAGTGTATTTTTAGAAAGGAAAAAGATAGTAATTCCATATTTAAAACCTATAAAAAATAACCCCTAAAATGCCTGTTGAATTAGAAATTCCAATGAAGAAAGAAAACATTTTCTTGTATTGTATTCAGAGAAAATAACCAAAATATCACCAGCTGAAAAAGAGTTAAAGGTTTTCTATATTATTGAAAATATAATGTGTTGCTTACCATGAAATAACAAAGTAAAAAATGTACATTATATCTATAGCTTTATTATTATGTCTCTGTTTTACTTAGCTGGTCATCTGACTTTTGAATGCCGCAATTTTCTCCGAGTAGATCCCAAACGGGATATAGTTTTGGATGTCAGCAGTACAAGCAGTGAAGACAGTGATGAAGAGAATGAAGAACTAAATAAATTGCAGGCATTACAGGAAAAAAGTAAGCAATACTTTTCTTCTTCCATTCTTTAAAAATGTTTCTTAAATGTTTTACTGTGTTATATCATGCTTGTATATCATACTTATCATTAAGGTAGCCTTTCTATTTTATGTAAGGATTACTGCATAAGTTAGAAAATGGGCTTTTGCATTATAAGCAATTTGCCTAAGAATAAACACTGATCAGAGATACAGACAGGAAGGAAGTCTCTTTCTGACTCCACAGGCCATATTTTACTTTTTTGTTTTTTTTTTCCCTTTACACTAGGAAATGTCACATGGTTTTTAGAATCTGATTTAAGACTTGGTTTCTAGTCCCATTTGATCATTTTTCTATTATATAACTTTCAGTAAGTCTGTTAACCTCTCAGAGGTCTTAGCTGGTATCAAGCTGTACAAATTATTTTTAGTATATAAATAACCATGAAGCTTAGGCAAAGCTCCATGCTTTAACAGTGTGGAATGCTAAAAAGTAATCTAATATGCACTCTGAAACCCCCTAACTATGTGATAATCAGTATTCATGATTATCTCTCTAAGTGGGGTTGAGTGTAAGGCTAACAGCAGGAAGATTAGACTCAAAGACTTAGATCCTCAATTTCCTTTTCCTACTCCCTGAAACCAAATGGCTTCCTTCATCACTCCAGTTGACTACTGAAAGTTTTATTTTCTAAACAGGATTTTAAAAAAGGTCTTTAGAACACAGCATGCACAGCTGAAAACAAGGAATAAGCTAAGTGTCAGGTACAGACTGCTGACAGCTTTCCGGTCCTCTTCATCTATTTGGGTCCTAGGCATTTCTCACTCAAGCAGAAGATTAGCAGATTCTTCTCTGACCAATTTAAGAGAGACCTTAAGAATCTGACAGCAGAAATTCCTCAACAACATGTTCTAGCCAGATTACCAGAGAAGTCCAATGTTTCAGGTAACATTTGCTTGGAACTTCTAGTCAGCTTTTAGGCAGTCATGATCAACAGATTTTAAGAAAATAGTCTCATGTGAAAGATGGGCATGCATCATTAACAAAAGTGACACATTTGAGAAATGGGTCTTTAGGCAATTTTGTCATTCGGCAAACACGTGGGATTTAGACTTAACATAGACCTAGATAGTCTGTCCTATGGCACACCTAGGCTATATGGTATAAAGTATCATACATGCAGTCTGTCATTGAGCAGAATGTCATTATTTGGCCTATGACAATACATATACCAAAGCAAACACACACACTGCACGCACAATCCACTTGAAGGATATAGACTTTGTATGTTGAAGAAAATACAGTGAAAATCACTCAGGAATCATGAGTATGGTACTATAAAAATGACTCCAAAAAAAGAACATTTGGAAATTTAACATGACAGAAAAAAGTTGAGGTAGAATTGGAAAATAAAATTTGAAATCTAAGAACAAAAAACAGAGGGTGAAGGGAAGAAAGTAAAATTGAAGTAGCAGTCAAGGAAGTACTTCACTGAACTGAGTTCCAGAAGAAGAATCAGTTTTCAGATTGACAGTGTTTTACAAGTACCAAATACCTCGTACAGTGATAAAAATACACCTGCACTGTCATGGAATTAAACAGGCCATCAATGAAGGATCAGGAGTCAGAATAGTTTTAGATTTCTCTGAAGCAGAGCTAGAAGGTAATAGATGTAGATAATGCCTTCAAATTTTTTTCAAAGAAAATAATATTCAAATTAGGATGATTATTCCCAACCAAATCATTAACTGGGTATGAAAGTAAAATAAATACATTTTCACATATTCCAAAGCTTCAAGGACAATGTACTTCTTACATATTCTATCTTGGAAAACCTATGGAATTAAATACACAACATGTATAAAATAAGGTTTTTTTTTTTTTTAAATTTTTTATTTTAAAGATAAAAGGAGGGAAACATTAACAGACATACAACATTTTACAACATATCACAAGCACAATACAGACAATACAGAGTTACAAACAAAGTGGTAGGGAATTAACAATGGTGGTTGTATTACATATTGATATCTTCAAAGTGGCTTCTCATGAAAACAGATATAAACATGCAATACTGGTCAACCAAAGACTCTTTGACAGTTTCTTTCAGCATAGAAATAGAAGGCAGAAGAACAACCATGTTATCTATCCTGTATATACATACATACAAAATTTCTCCTTCGTTCCCTTCTCTTTTCCCCACATCCCAGAAGCCCTTTACTCTTCAGCGGTTTCCTATCATTTCACAGTGTCTATCATACCTCCGAGTTTAAATTAACTCTTTCAAGTTTTACACTAGTGACACAATGTGGTGCTTGCACATGTATGTTTGATTTATTTCACTTATGAGTATGGTTTCTAGTTGTGACCATTTAAATATAAAGGCCTCGAGTTTATCTTTCTTTACAGCTGAGTAATATTCCATTATATAAAAGTACCATAATTTTCTTATCCAATCCTCGGTGGATGGACATTTGGGTTGCTTCCACATTTTAGCAATTACAAATTGTGCTGCTATGAACATAGGTGCACATATATCACTGTGATATGATGTTTTTAGGTCTTCTGGGAAAATACCCAGCAGGGGGATAGCTGGGTTGAATGGGACCTCTAAACCTAGTTTTTGGAGGAATCTCCAAACTGATTTCCACAGTGGTTTCACCAGTCTGCATTCCCACCAGCAGTGGAGAAGGGTTCCTATTTCTCCACAGCCTCGCCAGCATTTGTTATTGGTTGATTTCTTAATGCTAGCCATTCTTACTGGGGTAAGGTGGAATCTTAGTGTTGTTTTAATTTGCATTTCTCGAATGACTAATGATAAAATAAGGTTTATAGTAAAGAAGTCGACCAAGAGAAAGAGACATGAAATATGGAAAATAGGAGAAATAAAAAGGAGATTTCCAGAATACTGTCTTGAATCTATAGATTGCTTTGGGTAGGATGAGCCTTTTAAAAAGATTACTTTTTCCAGTACATGAACACAAAATATCTCATTTTTGTGTGTTTGCTTTAATTTTTCATCTGTATTTTATAGTTTCACAGTAGAAGTCTTTCACCTCATTAGTTAAATTTATTCCTAAGTTTTTGGGGTGTTTTTGGTTTTGATGCTATCCCAGAAGGAATTGTTTCCTTAATTCCCCTTTGGATAATTCATTGGTCATCCAGAGAAATATGACTTATTTTTGTACCTTGATTTGGTACCCCTAGATATCTGCTGAATTCATTTATGAGTTTTTTCTGAGTTATCAGTTTTTGATATATAAGATTGTATCGTCTATAATCAGAGACACTTTTTCTTTTTCTTTTCCAATTTAGAGGCCTTTATTTCTTTTTCTTATTTAATTGTTCTGGCTGGTACTTTCAGTACCATGTTAAATAAAAGTGACAAGAGAGAATAACTTTCTCTTGTTTCTGTTTTTGAGCAAACTTCAAATTTTACCAGTGATATAATATTA
This sequence comes from Chinchilla lanigera, assembly GCF_000276665.1. NCBI lineage: Eukaryota > Metazoa > Chordata > Mammalia > Rodentia > Chinchillidae > Chinchilla > Chinchilla lanigera. Next base: position 4,252,163 of record NW_004955446.1, read on the forward strand.
GCTGTGTGCCCAGTGTGCCTCTTATATATGCCCTTTATCACTGTACATTCCTTCTATCACTAATTTGTGAAATGTTTTTCATCATGAAGGGGTAGTGGATTTTGGTAAATGTTTTTCTGCATCTATTGAGATAATGATTTGTGTCCTTCATTCTGTTAATATGATATATTACATTTATGATTTGGATAAATTCAAACATCCTTGTGTCCAAGGCATAAATCCCTCTTGATCATAGTGTATGATCCTTTAAAATGTCTTGTTGAATTCAGTTTATTATAATTTTTTGAAAATTGTGGCATATACATTCATCAGGTATACTGGTGTATAATTTTGTCTGGCTTGGTATCAGGGTAATGCTGGCCTGGGAAAATGAGTTTTGAAATGTTCCCTCTTCTTAAATCAGTCATAGTAGGTTGTATGTTTATAGAAATGTATGCATTTTTCTCCAGGTTATTCACTTTATTGGCATATAAATGCCATGACTCTTGGTATTTCTGTAACATAAACTCTTTCATTCTTTGTTTTTTCTTTTTTTTCTTAATCTACCTAAAGATCTGTCAATTTTGTTTAGCTTTTGAAAAACATTCATTTCTTTTGATCTTTTCTGTTGTAATTCTCTATCTGTTGTAAATATCTATCCTAATTTTTTATTTCCTGTCTTCTGCTAACTTTGAACTTACTTTGTCCTTTTTTTAATTTCTCAATATATAAAGTTTAGTTGTGAGACTTTTAGGGGAGAGGACAAGTTCTCACTAAGTTGCTCCAGCTGGGCTCTAACTTGTGATTCTCCTGCCTTAACTTCTCACATAACTGAAATTACAGGCATGTACTATGCCCAACTAGAGATCATTCTTCTTTTTTAGAGTATTCAGTTGTCACTGTATATCTCTGTAATACTGCTTTTCCTGAATCCCATTGTGGCATGTTGTTTTTTCATTTTTTTTTAAAGTTTGTTTTGTTTTAGTTTGGTTTTTTACTTTTGTCTTTGACCTATTTTTATAGGCCAGGAGTCTGTTTGATTTTCACATATTAGTGAATTTTCCATTTTCATCGTGATACTGATTTCCAGTTTCATACCACTGTGATTAGAAAGAACATTCCATATGATTTCAGTTTTTTGAATTTTCTTGTCTAAGATATGACCTATTCTGGGAAAATGTTATATGTTCTTGAGAAAAATATGTTTTCTATTTTTGAGTTGAATATTCGGTATGTATCTCTTAGGCCTATAATATTATTCAAGTCTACCATTTTCTTATTGATTTTCTGCCCATACCTTTGGTTGGTGCTGTGGATCAAACCCAGGGCCAGTGCATGCCAATCGTGTGCTCTATCACTCAGACACACCCCTCCTCAGTCTATCTCACTGATTTTCTCTGTGGAAGATCTATCTGTCTATCCATTGTGGAGAGTAGGACATTGAAGTCCTTTACTATTACTGTATTGCTATTTCTCCCTTTAGTTCTACTAATAATTGCTTTTTGTATTTAGATGCTCTGATTTAGTATGCATGTATATTTATAATTTTTTTACATTTCTTTTATTTTAAAGAGAAAAGAACAAAAACAAAATAACAAAAACAAAACAACACAAAAAGTAAGAAAATGATACAGAATTTCAAAATAAGATAGGAAATCAACAATAGTAGTTGTATTACTAATTGTTATCTTCAAAGAAGTTGCTCAAATTACCAGATAAAGGTATGCAAGATTGATCAAACAATTAAACATTAACTATTTCTTTCAGTAAGCCAATAGAAATTAGTAATACAGTTATCTTAGCTATGTTGTGTGTGTGTGTATATATATTTTCCTTCCTCTTTTTCTTTTCTCCTTTCCCCATCCCAGTTGTTCTTTCCTATTGAGCAGTTTCTTTCCCTTTCACGATATCTATTGTACCTTTCATTTTTATTTACTCTTTCAGGTTCCAGTTTTATTGGGTCCTGTATCATTAAAGGTGACAGGTTTTAGCCTTAGGGCTATTTTTTTATATAAATATGGTCACCCATGTTCTGTTTTGGTTACCATCTGTTAGCATGTTTTTCAATTTCTCCATTTTCATACTATGTGTCCTAAAGGCTAATAAAATTCTCTTTTAAACAGCATGTGGTTGGATCTTGTTTTTTTGTTCATTTGGCCATTCTGTCTTTTGATTGAGACATTTTGTTCACTTAAATTTAAAGAAATTATTGATAGGAAAAGACTTACTGTTGTGATTTGTATCTAGATATCCCCCTAAAGCCTCCCAGGCTAACAGGTAGGCATTGTAAAAGGTGATTGGATCATGAAGGGGCTATAGCTAAATGTAATGTTAAGGGTAGGACCTGATCAGAAGAGGTGGGACAGTAAGGGGTGACCTAGAAAGATGACCTTGGTTCCTTCCCCCACTCTCTGCTTCCTAGCTGCCATAAGGTCAGAGCTTTTCTTCAGCAGGCCCTTCCACTATCCCTTCCCGCCCTTGAGCTGGCTAACTGTGGACTAAAAACATAAGCCAAAGTAAACCTCTTCCTTGAAGTTGTGGGAGCTGGGTACTGTATCTTCAGTAATGAGAAAATGACTAAGACATTTACCACTGACATTTTGTTCATTATTTCATCTGTTTTGTAGCTCTTTTGTTATTTTTTTTCTTTCTTTGTAATTGATACTTTCGGTGATAGTATACTTTTATTCTCTTTTGATTTAGATCTGAGGCACCCTCTAAAAGCCTCATGTATTTGGAAGGAGATTGGATCATCATGGAGGCAGGTACACTCATCAGTGGATTAACTTGCTGATGGGATCATAGCTGGCTTGCTATTAGGAGTTAGGCCCTGGTCAGAAAAGGTGATCACTGGGGACATGACCCGGAAGGCTATATCTCCCTCCCCACCTCCTCTCTTTTCTCTGTTTCTTGGCCATCATGATGGGAACAGTTTTCCCTCTGACCAGGCCCTTCTGTGCCATTTTTGCCTTGAAACATCCCAGTAGGGACTGTAACCATGAGTCAAAATAAACCTCTCTTCCTTGAGGTTTCAACCTCACTGGTTCAAAATACTTGACTAAGGTGGCTAAGTCAAGGTGAAAGGTGACTAAGGTAGATTTCTTTCTCTTTTTATATTATGCATTTGTTTTTATGATTATCATAGGGCCTACATAAATCATCTTATAACATTTGATAGTTTCACTCACAAAAAGTCATACTTCTCCTCTTGCACACATTGTTATTCTTATCACAATTTACATCTTTTACGCTGTTTCTATTAATTATTGTTCTTATAGTTAGTTTTACACTTTTGCATTTTGACTTTTACAGTAGAGTTGAAAGTGGTTTATACACTGCTATAGTATTCTGTGTTTTCTATATACATACCTTAACCACCAAGTTTTATACATCCAGGTGCATTCATGTTGTTGTTTATCATCTTTTTATTGTAACTCGAAGAACTAGCAGTTCTTTAAGGCAGATCTAGTGGTAATGAACTTCCTCAGCTCTTGTTTATCTGGAGATTCTTTATCTCTCCATTTCTGAAGGACAGCTTTGCTGGGTATAATAATCTTGGTTGGCTGTTTTGTTTTAACACTTAGAATATATTATCCTACTCTTCTCTTCGTCAAGATTTTTGCTGAAAACTCCATACAGTGTTCTGGAGACCACCTTTATGTGGTGAGTTACTTTTCTCTTACCACTTTAAAAATTATGTTAATTTTTTACACTTCAGTTATGATCAGCTCAATGAAAATGTAAATTTAATCTTTTTTGCTATTTTTGCTTTGTAAGTCTGAGTATCTGTTTTCTTTCCTAGATTTAGGAAGATTTAATCCATTATTTTTTAAAATACTATTTCTACTACTTTCTCTTTCTCCTTTGGAACTCCCATATTGCATATTACTGTTCTGCTTCATGGATCCCATATCCCCTTAAGCTTTCTCTACTACTTTCCATTCTTCATCTTTTTTACTCCTCTTACTGGATCATTTCAAATGACCTGTCTCTAAGTTTGCTGCTTACTTCATTTGCTTGATTAAACCCCTTCTAGTGAATTTTTTAGTTACTTTGTTCTTTAGCTCCAGTATTTCTGTTTTGTTCTTTTTTGTTGTTCCTACTTCTGTATTGATATTTTCACTTTGTTTATATATGTTTGCTTGATTCATCAATCCCTGTCAATTTTAATTCCCTGAGCTTCCAGAAAATTAAGTTGAATTCTTTGTCAGGCAATTCATAAATATCAATTTTTCTAGGGTCAGCTATCAGACATTTATTTTCTTCCTTTGATTGTGTCATGTTTTCGTGCTCTTTCATGTTCTTTTAATGGTGCCATTGTGTCTAGACTTCTAAATAAACAATGCCTTTTTCCAGTCTTGTGGAGTAGCACCAGCTGTAAAAAGATGCCTTTGCCTTCTCTTTCGTTCCTGTTTCTGATGTCAGCCTTCTGGTCTTTCAGTGCTTGGTTTGAGACAAGACAGAAAGTGATCCTTCATGGAATATACCAAAGGGCCAGGAGACTTCTTCCCCCATCCTGGAGAAATCTTAGGCTAAAGCAATATTTTTGTATCTGAGACAAACCAGCTTGCAAGTAACACTTGCAGGCAAATTGGATTTACTCTTCTTACATGTGTGTTTGATTTTTCTCAGCCTTTTGTTTGTTCAAGGTGCTTCAATTTCTTAACAGGATTATGGACTTTCCTAAAAGTTTTTGGGTCTGAATGTCACTGTAGCATTTTCCAATGCTGTAAGCCTGTTCTATTCTTAAATGTTGACTTAAAACAAACGCGAAGTACTTTAAATGACAAATATAATCAATTACTGATGCAAATTAGAAAATGTAAGCCAGGCGTGGTGGCACATGCCTGTAATCCCAACACTTGGGAGCCCAAGGCAGGAGGATTGTTGGAGTTCGAGACCAGCCTGGGCTACAAAGGGAGCTCAAGGCCAGCCTGAACTGCAAACAGGCCCTGTCTCAAAAAGACCAAAAAAAAGAAAAGAAAAGAAAATGTGAGGGCAGGATTTAAATGGATAGGAAAAACACATTACTGCTAATTACACTGTAACAACCTAGGACCTATGCAGGCTTAGTTATATCACTTGTGCTGTGAACACAGCAAGATTAAATTGATGGATAGCAATAGTCTTAAGTTTTTGTTGCCTCACTGTGCGTGTGTGTGTGTGTGTGTGTGTGTGTGTGTGTGTGTGTGTGTCTATTTGAACATGCTTACTGGGTAATCATGCTGCAGTGCTTCAGGTAAATTGTTAAGGTTTTACACTATGTTTTAAACTTCCTAAGTAAACTTGCTTCTTAGTAGTAGTTATTTTTTGAATGAGAGTGTATAAAACCAGTGTTGATTCTTCAGTAAATGGTTGATGAAATTTTCTAGAGAAATATCTGGACCTCATAATTTTTTTGGAAATTTTTAAAATTCACTTTCATTAGTAGTTATAGAATTACTTATTTTCTTTCATATAAAGTAAGTTGTGGCAATTTTTATTTTTTAAGAAAGTAATCTATATTGTGTGTCAAATGAATGTTTGTAGGGTTTTTCATAGTATTCACTTAGCCTTTTGCTATCTGACGAGTCTGTAGTGAAATACTCATTTCATGTTAATATTAGTAGCTGGCATCTTCCATTTTTCTTTGTTTGTCTTTCTAGAGTTTTTCAGTTCTAGTGGTCCAGATCTTTGCATCATTGATTTGTCTCTGTTTTTCCATTTTCACTTTTGTTAATTTCTGTTCTTTATTGCTTCCTTTCTTCTACGTGCTTTGAGTTTTTCATCTTTTTCTAGGTTCTTGTGATGGAATCAGATTATTAGTTTGAGACCTTTCCTCTTGTGTAAGCATTTAGTGCTATAAATTTTCTTATCAGCACTGCTATTATATAGATTTTGATATGTTGTATTTCCATTTTTAATCATTGCCCTTTAAAAAATTTTTCTTTACACTTTTTCTTTGCACAGTAGATTACATATAAGTGTGCTGTTTAGCTTCCAAGTGTTTGGAGACTTACCTTTTACATTTCTCATCAGATTTCACTGTGACCAGAAACATGATCTGTATAATTTCAGTTAAATTTGTTGAGTTTTCTTTCATGGCCCAAGTCATAATTTGTAGGCATTGACCAAAAAAAGTATGTTTTACTGATGTTGAGTGTATTTTTGAAGTATCTACCAGATTCTATTGGCTGATGGTATTACTGACTTATCTTCCTATCCTTGTTGATAGGAATTATCATACATACAGATTAAACGCCAGACTAATGAGCCAAAAAACATACAAAACACATAAGACAATTATACTGAATCAAGGTACACTTTTAGCTATATTGTTCGTGCTGGATTACCATAATTTTTTTCCTCTCTTTTTTTTCCTATTGTCTGTCTTTTATTTTACACTTCATTTTATATTGGGTTTCTCATATAAGAGAAACCATGCAATATTTAAGCTTGTGTTTCTGCTTTCCTTCCCTTAATATTATGGTCTCAAGGCTCTTCTCTTTGTTAGTCCCCGTTTTTCTTTTTCTGCCCTCCTATGGGTTACTGAACATTTTGTAGCATTCCATTTTGTATTTTCTGTAATGTCTTTGAATGTATCCACTAGAGTGTTTTTAAATTTCTCTATGATATTTTATATATGTTTGTTAATGCTCTGGGTTATTTTGTCACAGTCTACTAGTTTGCTATGGTACCCATGAAATGGAGAAATTTTACCTCTCTTTATATCACTTTACCCTCTCCTATTTTACAGTATTATGGTCCTATTTCTTACACATACATTTAGAACCACATCAGAAAATTATTATAATTTATGCTTCTATCATCAAACGTAACTTAGAAAGTCAAGGAAAGAAGGGAAACCTATTACGTTTACCAATATTCTTATTGTGTTATTTCTTCCTTGTCAGTGTTGTAATGTTGCTTCTTTTATCGTCATTTTCGTCCTTTAGGGAACATCTTTTACCTCTTCTTTTAAAGAATGCCTGCTGTTGACAAATTCTTTAATATACTTTTATCTGAGAATGTGTTGATTTCTTCTTTATTCCTGAAGGTTATTTTCACTAGGAAGAGCAGTCCAGGTTGACATAATTTGATATGGCTTGAGAAGGTATCCCTACACTTAATTTGCCATTTTTTCTCTTTTCAAGATTTTTCTCTTTGTCACTTATTTTGAAAAGTTCATTTATGATCTATCTTGATGTGAATTTCTTTAAATTTACCCTGTTAGGGTTCACTCAGTTTCTTGAATATGTAGGTTTATGCCTCTTGCTGAATTTGAGAAATTTTTGCCATTATAAGATACTTCTTCAGCCCCACTTTTCCTCCTGTCCTTCCAAGATACTCCAGTGATACAAATATTAGATCCTTTGTTATTTCCACAGGCCCCTGAAGTTTTGTTAATTTTATCCTAAACTCTGTCTTGATCTTGATGTAATTAGGATAGACGAGCTTCAAAAAATCATTTTGTTCATTCTACTTAAAAATATCATAGTATCTCTCCCAGCATTCCATCGTAGTATTGTTTTAGTGCTTCTCTCATCCTAGAGAGAGACCTGGCAGCAGCAAGTGTTAACCAGTTCTTAAAAAGCTACTGGCAATAACTGACAAAATCTAGAGATAGCCTATAATACTTAGCTTTGCAATTTATGCATCTCCGTATGTGCACTGTCATTTGATTTTATGTGTGTGTGGCAGGAAGGAGGAGTGCCTGGTGATTGAACTCAGGGCTCATACAGTTCTACCACTGACCTCTGTGTGTGTGTGTTCTACGTAGAGTATTTCTGATTTTTTCTAGTAACTCACATCTTTATGTGTTGCGGAGACCATTAGTATATTATCTTTGCCAGCTGTGAAAACACGATGCATGCTTGAGGCTCCTGTCATTTGGCTTCATCATCTAGTCCCATTTTTGTTGTCTTCATCTATCGAACCAACAACTAAATTTTTTTTTAATGAGGTACATGCCATTATTGTATAGAGTGTGTGATTATATTTTTTGCTTTATTCCCTTTCCCCATAGGAATAAATGAAGAAGAGGAGAAGAAAAAAGAAAAAAGTAAAGAGAAAATCAAACTGAAAAAGAAAAGGAAAAGGTATTTTTTAAATAGCATGTTATTAAAAATAAAGTAGGATTGTGAGTACAGGAAGGATTCTAAGATGTTTTCATATATAGTTCATTTAGTTTAATGTTAATTATGTTCTTACTGGAAGTTAGATGTTGTTGTTTCAGTAAGATAGCAAAGTCCTTCAAAAATACAGTAATTTGGTGATCAAAAATAAAGTCTTTTATTTTTTAATATGATAAATCAAGGTACAACATCCCTTCTTCTTTTGCTTCTTTTATACATTCTGTTTATTTGTATTAAGAAGTTTACATTTAGAGTAGCAGCTAAACTTTTAATTGGATGCATTTAACTATACATGTATTTTGTTGCCTAATAAATGAAGTTGGAGCTGAAATATGTACATTCTAGTAGTATCATTACCATGGCTAAGAAATTAATTTAATTTATTGATGGAATTTAATGTAATTTGTCAAGCTAAAAATTCCTTCAGGTCTTTCAGAACTCTTATCAGCCATCTGTGAATTTTTTTCTGTTAACTCTTTTAATAGCTGATTAAAGAAATTGTAAGAGGCAACTTCCCTGGGTAATAAGGGAATAAATACACATATTTTTAAAGTACTTGGCCATTGTTTGGCCTGGTTTAGCCCCAGTTTTCTCACAAAGCAGGTTCTGTGCATTAGGTGTTGTTGCTTTGTAGCTTTTTTGAAGGATTTAATTATGTACATTTTAAAACTTGAGATATTTTATAAATTGGAATAGTTAGACCACTTTCAGGATCTGTGTGCTAAATAATAATCTTTAACATAAAAATTGCTAGGAACATAGAGCTCAGGATTTCTGACTTAGTGCATTGTTGAATTATTTGTGCTAAAACAGCATGTTGGATTGCTTATAGGAAACACGAGGTTATTTATTGTCTTCCAAGTTCTGATACACCTGTTTTATAATAAAAGATTATTTATTCAGTCCTCTATCTTGAGCCTCACAGATCTTAGACAAAGCTTGAAATTAAATGAACTTCTCTGTGTAAAGGTAATGCCACCTAGTAGTGAGCTATGTTACAGCCTAAAATATTGCCTTAAAAGTGAAAATCCAAGATCAAAAAGACAGAAAAAAGTACAGGCAGAGAAGCAGCTCTAGTCAGAATCTAGAAGTCAAGTAAAAGCTGCTCTTTAAAAAACAGCAAAGCAACGTAGGCACGTTGGTATGTGCTTGTAAGTCCTACCACTCTGGGAGGAAGAAGCTGGAGGATGAGTTGGAACCCAACCTGGAGAAGTTAGCAGCTTATTATAGAGAACCAATTGCAAATGAAAAATTTAAAAAGGACTGAGGAGGGGATGTAGCCCTGAGTTCAATCTCCAGCAATGCAAAAAGAAAGGAAGAAGAAGCTAAATAGACAAGATTTGACAATAGCAGAGCTGAAGAGGAAGCCAGAGAATACATGAGAAAATCGGCTTAGCACGTGGTCAGAAATCTATGAAAGCAGGCAGACCAGGTGGAGAAAAAGATACAGCACTGCAGAAACAAGGGCAGCTCGGAGCCGGGAAGTACACAGCTCACTCTGCAGATGTAAGATTCCTTGAAACCTTGTTGTCTCATGCACCTACTGTGCACCTGCCTTATGCCTGTGTTAAGATTTCTGAGTTGGAGTTTTAACTCCTACTATTAGATCATTGAACTGACTTTTAAGGTGCCAGTTTTATTTTCAATTAACACAGTTCCTATCTTTTCACATATATTTTGTATTTGGGCAGAGGTAAAATGTTATACACCACCTGTATGTAAAATCTGAAATGTTGGCCTTTTTTGTTCTTTTTTAAAAACTTCATTTTTTCAATATCAAGGAAAGAATTGTATGCTTTTACCCCAATTTCATGTTAGAGTCTTATTACAAAACTAAATTGCAATGATAAATCATCTTCGTTCATTTACATAAAGTATTCATTTAAAAGCTTTTCTATAGTGAAAATTGCTTTATAATGCAAGTATTCATTTGTATCACTGCATCTAGAGTGCAGATGACTTGGAAAATCAAAGGAATTATGAAAGTGCTTTTTTCATTAATTTTCAGCTTTTGCCTATTTATACTAATGTATAATTAGAGCCTTTTATATATATGTATAATTGCATCTTTTTGTGGCACTTTTAAGAGACTCTGCTATCAGGTTATTATACATGCACATGAGTTAAACATATAATAAAGCTTGACGACTACCACTCTTTTGATTTATAAGTTTTTAAAGGATAGCACAGCATAAAAAACTGAAAATCACAGAAAAATATCATCTTTACTGAATTGAAAACTCCTTACTAAAGTTGAGCAGAATAGAGAGATTAGTCTTGTCATTTTCTATGCCCAGTAGCAAAAATTCTAAATTCAGCATTTTAAGAGAATACAGTACACATATTGCATTTATGTTTATCTCCCCTCCTTACTCCAGGAAGAATTTCAAGTAACCCAAATCCCATTTAGATTTATCTAAAAGTTGTAAATACAATTTTCAGCCATGTCTTATTGCTCATAGGTCTTATTCCAGTTCCACTGAAGAAGACTCTTCGAAACAAAAGAAACAAAAATATCAGAAGAAAGAAAAGAAAAAAGAAAAAAAGAACAAATCAAAAAAAGGGAAACATCACAAAAAGGAAAAAAAGAAGAGAAAAAAGGAAAAGCACTCTTCTACCCCTAATCGTTCTGAATTCACAAAAAAGTAATGGAGACTTTGGCCTAAGTCATTAAATTTGTCATCTTTAAAAATTGCTTTTCCTTGGAATTTACTATATAATTATGCTTTGCAATAGACCCCAACCTTTTCCATATAGACATTTTTCATTGGTGGGACCATTATCCTTCTGGCTGTATGTGTTTAAATAAGTCTTGTTACTTGATAGCCTTGCCCCAAGTACAGATATTTGTACATACAGAGCACATTATTTTTGGTATTTGTATCTCTGTTTGGGTAGTGTTATTACTTCATAAGTTGAGCTTAAATGGCCCTTGTACAGTAACACAAATAATCTACCTAACCGTTAATGAGTAGTCCTGAATCAAGTGTCCGCCTTTCAGCAATAAAGCTAGATGGGGGTAATGATTTGTTGTTGATGCTGAAAAATTTAATAGCTTTATATACTGTGACATAATATATAAAGAGTGAAATTCTTTACTCTGGTTTTTAAATCTCTAGACTTTTTAAAATGTAGTATATGAAACTGCTTTACAGGTCTTGAGGTAGTAGTTTTTAAATGAATGGTATCTACAGGAAGATAATAATAAAAATATTTATAACAAAGTTTCATTGCTTTATGAAATTCAGACTTTTTAGTACCTGCCTCCTTTTTTTTGCAACAACAATTAGACATGTTTTTTCCTTGTTTAGAGACTAGTTCCACCTGTAAAAGTCTGGCAGAGGTGGTGCTGTGTCGGTCAAAGTTTTTAAGGTAGACTCCTGGGTTTTAGAAATGTGCCATATTGGCATATCTTATAGAGATACCTCAAAACAGCCAAATCTTCATTAGAACTGATGTTTATTGTATTTAGTATGTAAACATTATGAAGCTGATGTCTGTAATGTGGAAAAGTTTTATAAATATTAGCATATATGTGTATCTCTTGTGTCAAATGATTTATAGTTTTGAAGCAAGTTTCACACTTTTTGCTTTCATGCATAATAAGCTTGAGGTATTTCCCTCTTTTGTGTCAGTCACAAATATCAGTATGAGTAAAAAAAATTTAGAATTAAGAATTTTATTCTATATGTTTTAAAATTTATGAACCAGGGAGTTACAGCATGAAAGCCTTTATATAACAATGGAAATTTTCTGTGCGTAAGCATTTTCAGATGCTTGTTGGTAAATATCAATGTTTCTTACATTTTTAATTTCACAGTGATCGATATTACTTAATTTGCTTAATACTTAGTATTCCTGATACCAAATCAGTTAAACATTTATATTGTAGCAACATTGAAACTCAATCTGTTATCATGGGAAAGCACGAAAGATCCCAAGTACCTCATTGTGGTGCCCTTAAAAGTTTTCATGTTGGTAACCTACAGACATGGTTCCAAGTGGGTGAATTCAAGATGGTGATATCAATTATTTCACTTAACCTCACAAGCTGGAAAAAGTGACTCATTCTTCCTTCAGGGGGCACCCTTGCCAGCATGCCCCATACTCAAAACTCCAGCGAAGCTGCATCCACAGCCCTGCCCTGCATTTGAGCCTCAGAAGCCCTCATACCTCCAGCTTATTCCATGACCGCATTTGCTCGCTTGGTTCCCTCAAAAAGAAACTCTTCTTTAAAAAGTTCAGTCAACAGAAAAGCACAGAACTGTTAGATTTCTTAAGGGTTTATTTTGCCTTTGCTATTCATCTGATGAAAATACAGTCCTTTGGTTATCGTGATTTTTTTAAATTGGTAAAAAAGAAAAAGCCTTTTAAAACATGTTTAGTAGATACTACATACAAAAAGATGGCCTCATCCCCCTGTGTATATAACTTGGGAATAATTGCAGTACAGTTACTTGTTTTACTTCTGTTAATTGTAAAGATTATAAATTAACTCATTAGGTTTCTTTTCTGAACAGTGACAGAACTTATGATTCTGAAGTTATATAAAAGTCAGCCCTCATTAAGAAATATACTATAAAAAATAAAAGATTTTAGTGGCTCAATAATCTTTCCCCAGAAGTAATCTTAGAATTATTCTTGATTTACCATGTTAGCATAGTTTATAAAATATTTCATTTGAATAAAACTCCTTTACTAATTTTCTTCTGAGATGATCTTGCTGTTAGCGCAAATCTCACTATTAAATTTCAGGGGGAAATTCATGAAATTTCATCCCAGGCAGTATGCAGCAGAAGGAAAGTGAACTTTAATAGTAACAACTGAAGTCATAACTATTCTCACTAGATAGTCCAGTCCTCATAGTATAGCTCTGTACAGCCCTCAGCAAAGTCATCTAGCTTCCTTGGGCGTTCGTGCCTTTTACCTATAAGCTGTACTAAATTATCTGTGACATCGCTTCTGTTCTTCAGTGTGTTTGCCAATATTTTAGTAATATCCAGGTAATACTTTCTTTAGAAGTTGTGCAGAAGTTGTGCATAAATATGCAGCTAGTGTTCTATAGTAGTAAAAGTTGAATGTATTAATGCAGCTATTAAACATATGAATTTTTTAAAACATAAATACTTGCTTTGTTCTTTTCGTTACCACCCAATGTATGTCACTTTCATTAGATGCAGACAGTTTATATTTAACTTTATATTTGCATCTATAGCCACATTATCTGAACACTTTGAGGCTATTTGTAGGAGTAGAGCTACTGTCCCATATTTCTTCACTCTTTTCTCCATATCATCTGTTGGTTGAAATCTCGCAGGCGTGGTTTTAGTTTTTTACACATAATATATCTTTATTTACACCTGTAGTTTCCTGAAGCCAAAGCATCAGTTACTGAGAAGTAAAATAACAATATGCATCTATATTTGCTGTACTATCTAAAATTACATAGCTGTAGGTCACCTTCAGTGGTAAACCGGGCATAAGAGTTAGTAATAATGTTCATTAAAATGCCCTTGAGTCATCTCTTCAACAACATGATTGGTACCGAGTACCAACCATGGCAAATAATGTGGTGCTAGGTAGCGAGAAGAGTTCTAAATAAGACACATTTACTTCCCTGAAGAAGGTGACAGTCTCATTGGTGTGAGAGACACTAGGACATACCATTATGAAATAGTTTCAGTAAGGCCTCAAACATGGCTTTATAGAAACACAGATGGGCATCTAACCTACTGTGGAGAAATTGAAAGAGGCCACCTAGAGAAAGTAAAGTCTGAGTATCATTTTGATCAAAAGCAAGGGAGACATGGTCAGGGTGGATACTGGCAACAAAGATCACATGCAGTGTTACATTCATGTAAGAATTACAAGCAAGCCCATGTTGCTGTCGTGTCATGTTAAGCAGAAGTGGTAAGAATTGAGACTGCCATTTTAGATTCTTGGGCTCAAGAGAAGGTCTTGTGTTCCGTGTTTAGAGGTTTGGACTTTAATCTATAAACAATGAGACATTATCAAAGAGTTTTAAAGAAAGAAATGATGATTATTGGGATTTGGTTTTATCCATTTCATAAACCTACTTTTTTAAAGATAAAGTTGCTGTCATTAAAAGGTCCCATTTAAAAAAAACAAGTTGCCATAAAATGTCATGTGATTCTTCTGTGTTCTATTATTTGTACTTTATCAGGCTCACTTTTCTTTCCAAGAGCTGATTATTTTTACCAAAAATTAGTGACTTAAGTTGTCTAAAAACACAAAGTTCTGCTGTATTCTTTATCAGACCCATTCCCAGAATTATGTATCTAAACAGTTCTTGAAATTTTTTAAAATGATAGTTTATTTTTGAAAGGCTTAAACTATATCTCTATGTTTTTATTTGCTGGGCCCAAATAAATAATTTAAAATATACTTTTCAATGCATAGACTGTGCCATAATTTGATAAAGCTTCTTGTTTTTAATACTTTGTCTTATGAAGCACAACTACTTCAAAGTTACAGAGAAAGATGCGAGCTGGTCCACTGGAGGAGCCCTGGGGCCCTTCCTCAAGTAACCTAGTGATAAGCTACCTCAACAGGAGCCAGCCCAGGAGCCCCTTCTGACTAGTGCTGGGACACACACCTCCTGGGCAGTTGTCCAAGAACAGTATGCTTCTTATACCAGTGTGCCATAATCCCAGTTGCCAAGTCCATGGTCTTCCTACTGTACCTATTTCCTCTCAGCTCCTCCGAAAGTATTCAGAGTGGCAGAAAATTGGTGTCATCCAACCAGGCCCAGCCCCTTTTTGCCTGTTCTACAGGTGAGGAGGAGTCTTGGGGACCAGGAGCATTTTGCTGACCTTCAGTCTATGTTTCCTGCCTTGTGTCATGAATGGCGTATGGCCTTGCCCTTGAGCATCAAGTAAAACTATACTGCAGTGCCTTCCCTTTCTCAACTAGATTTTCACCTGAGACAATACAGTAATATATTACTTCCTATATATCAAACTTTCTGGGATATTTTAAAAATCAAAGCTGTATAAACAATTTGAAACACAAAAGATGTATGAGCTTTCAAGAAATAAATGAAAAATCTTTGCTTTTATGGCCTCATGTCAGTTTTATAATGGAAAAATCTTAACTTCCACATACATTCTAAGCAATTTTAATATTTAAACCTTGGGGAAAAAATGTATTCTTTTTGAATGTGAAATCTAAGTCAAGCAGTAGGATGTTGTGATAATGATGTGGGACTCTGCTGTCCATATAACCACATGTGGTTATTTAATTTTAAGTGGCAACTATAGCAGACAGTGCAGAGTAGAAAGAACATTTCTGTCATCAAAGAAACTTCCTTTGGACAATACTGGTCTAGAAGACATGCATAATTCTTGATAGAAATTTTAACGGCCTAATGATGAAAAGTTTCTAACCCCAAGCTTTGTATGCCAAGAACAATAGGCATCGTTTTTTTATACCAGACCAGAGAGGTTATACTCAGGCTATTTTGGAAAACTAGTCTTCTGACTACAGAAACTTTACACAGAGCAGCAGATGTGTGTAGTGGAGCTGGCTCTAAGTTAGTACTTTTTTCCTATTGAATTCCATTATAAAATCAGGTCTGTGTTCTTTAAATAAAAACCACATCTACGAATAAAATGCTTAAACATTCATAATTTGCAGAGAGTTTTGTTTCTAGATGTCTAAGTGGTATTAATATGATATTAGGTTAAAATCAGTGAACCGGGTGGCTTTATAACTTTCATTACAGGGATTCTTAGGAAAATTTATCAGCAAAGGCTTTCTATTATGGTTATGCCTTGAAATACAGAAAATACTGTACAGATTATGCAGTGTGATTTTGTGGTACTGGATATTAACTTTTATAAAGGTAATATTGTGTCCCCAGAAAGTCCTCCAAAAAGGTATGGGTTGATTCCTAAGACACTTAAGAACATGTCACCTCTTGTTTATAAGACACCCCTGAGATTTACATATCCAGTACTATCATCTCTAATGTAAAAATAATTCCCTGTAAATATCAAAAAAATTGTGAAATGTAATGTGATGTAAACTTCTCATTGTTTCTCACTGATAGGTTTACCTTATTTGTGTTATTCATAAATTCCTTAATCTGAAAAGTAGCATAATTTTATGTAATGCAAAAACATCAAATAAAAGTAAAACTATGCATGTGAAAATATAAAAATCTTAGTAAATGTTCAAATAAAGTTAGCCAGTCAAAAATGCAGCTGTTTCTTTTTTTGTAAGTGGGAAATATTTGAAATACAAAAGTACAAGCTACAGTTTGAAATGCACTCTTTATTTTTGTTGCTTCATCTCTCCAATGAGCTTTTAAAACAATTTTTCACTAGTAAACAATATTGATTTGTGCTGTACCCATTCCTTTTTCTTGAGTTATATCATCAGCTTCATACGATGTTTCATTTGTTGAATTTGATGCTGCATTTGAATTGAGGGCTCTGGCTTTCCTATTTAAGTTGCCTGCAAATACAAAAAATAAAATTGTTTGAAATTATGCTTTGAAATTTGACTTGTTAAAATGTGTACTTAAGTCGGTTTTCCTAACAGTATTGAAAGTATGATGTCCTGTAAATGCTAGGTAGATGAGTTATAATTGAGTCATTTATATAACTCGATAAGGGAAATATTTAGACACAGGTATACAGTAAAACTCATTTCCATACTTACCTATCTTCATGGTTCTGTGAGGAAACCAGATATTTGATAAGGAGATAACAATTTCTGGATCTCTTCAATAAAATATATAAATCATCCCATTTGGAAACTGAATAAACTGCATTAAAACCAATCATAATAATTTGCAACAATCTTTAGTCTTTGCCATCACAACCAATTTAGAGCTAATTTTTTAAAAGGACACATTTGTGCTACAATCCTGTTCACATACTGCATGTAAACATGAGTGCAAATGATCAAAAGCTTGGCTAACAAACTTGTAACAAAGAAAGCAATTGTCATTCGATGAACAGTTTCAGGAAAGTAGACTAATTGTGGAAATAGTGCATCATTTTACCAATATATAAAATTTTAGATATATTTTTTAAATGTAAATATGCAAAAAGCAGTGGAAAAAACTCAGAGACATCACTAATGACTTCTCTGTCCAGTTCACCATCATATCTGACCTAACAGCAGCATTTAGCTCCATTCCTTCCTTGGGCTTCCAGGTGCCACCCTTCTTTGACCCCTCCTACCTACCTCCCCATTCCTCCTTCTCAGTCTCTCTTGCCAGTTTGTTTTCTTTTCCCAGATCTCTCTTTAGTAGTGCCTTGGGACTCAGCCCTTGGTTCCTGTCATTATCTTACTCCCTAATTAATCTCAGTCTCACATTTTACTGTTGTGTTTTTTTCAGTATTGGCAATCAAACTCAGGGCCTTGCACGTATAAGCACTCTACCACTGAGCTACTCCCCTGGCCCTTCTTGTTTTTTATTTTGAGACAGTGTCTTGCTAAGTTGCACTTGCCATCCTCCTGTCTCAGCTTCATGCATATCTGATATAGGTGTGCACCCCCATGGTTTTAGTACCACTTCAATGGCTGATGACTCCCAGATACATACTCTAGCCCAGAGCTCTTCTAAATGCCAAAGTCAACTTCTAGTTCACATCTCCATTTGGATATTTAGTAGACATCTCCAACTTCATTCAAAACAAAGTTGGGTCGTTCCCAGAAGAACCTTGCTCCACTTGTCTTATTACTAGTAACTCAATGTCTCCAGTTGCTCAGACCAAAAACTATAGTCATCCTTGACTTCTTTTCTCTTAACACTCTTATCCAATTCATGAGCAGTCCTGTTGACTACACCTTTCAAATTCATCCAGAACCACTTCTCACCATCTTCACTATTACCACTACCTTCTTTTCAACTAAAACCGAGAAATCCTTTAAAAACTCAGCCACATCTTATCTCTGCTCAGAGCCCTCCATTTCACCCAAGTCTTGGCCTGCATGATCTCACACACATACCACTAACCTGCCTGACTTCATCTTTTTCTATTTCTCTCTGGTTCTCTCTAACTTCTGATTAAACATTTCAGGCATGTTGCAGCCACCAGCGTATTTCAGACTGACTGTTCAATGTCTGGCATGTTCTTCTCCCAGACAATTTACATAATAACTCTCTTGTCTCCAAGTCCTTTCTCAAAAGTTACCTTTGAATTGGACCTAACCTAAACACTTTAAAATTGAAACCTATGTATTCTTTATCACTTACATTTTCTGCCCTCTGTTTTTTCCATGATACTTATTTCCCTATTATAATTTGCCTATTTATCATGCCGATCACTTATTACATCTCTCTTTTCACCAAAATGTAAGTAACACGCCAAGAGATTTTGACTGTTTTGTTCATTCATTTCTAGACATTAATGAGTCTAGAAAAATACCTCACACAAAAATATTCAATAAATACTTGTTGAGTGAAACTAATTAATTAAAATGCTATATAAGATTTAAAGTTCAGTGTACTAAGAACTTTAAAATTGTGGGTGGCAAACAACAGAATTGAAAGCCAACTGGGGAAAATGTTTAGAACAAGTGGTTCATTTCTAACATAATAAGCTCTAGATTTTTAAAAGCTAATTTGTTGTAGGCACATTTTCCAGCTCAAAAAATAGCCTTTTGCCAAATCAGCAAGCAAAGTTGTTCAAGATAAATGTAGTAGCGAAAGTTAGCATGGAAGTATTGGGGACTGAATAAATTTTACAGTTTTTTTGCAAAAGATAGGGTTGAAAAAATATACTACATTCAAATTTAACTGCTAAACTCAATAATGGAATAAATGGCATATAGGGACCCTTAAAACTATTCCTCATAATATTTAAAAACCAAATTAAGATGTTTATTGGTTATTTTTCAATTAGCACTGCTTTTACACTTCAGGATCATACTAGGCAAAGAGAAAAGGTCAAAGATATAACATGTAAATTACTTCTATGTTTTCTGGGTAACATTTGCATCTTATACTAGCATTTATGTAAAATCTAAATTTTGAATATTCTATTGAAATTTCTAACAGCTACTTTGAGGCTCTAAGTTGCCTCTATTGTGACCGCTCTAGTTTCCATTATGTATTTCTCTGGCAACAACTGAAGCAATTTAAATTGTCTATAGCCCTCTGAGGTGTGAAGGCTTTCAAAATACATCCCAGAATTAGGGATTTTACTTCCAGGACTAGTACAGACTCATTCCCCAGTCTTTGATTCATTCTTTCACTCAGACTTCTAATCAGTGTAAGATATAAAGTTAATGACTTGGATTGGCTTCTTAACCCAAAAAATTGCCTAATAAAAGCACTTTGCTATGGGAACAAGAAAAGGTCTATTTTAAGCAGATCACTTCTTGTGTTCACCCCCTCCCCTCAGATGATCTTAATCCAAAAACACTTTCAATGGCTTTCCATCTAGTAACTTAGAGTTACTGGATACATAAAAAAACAAAGTCAGGGAGGGGAGCTATGGTGATACCAGAGTGTAGGAATAGCTCTTTAACATAATTTTAAAAGAAAGGAGCATCTCAACAACCTCTTGTTTTTCCTAGTTTTCATTTAATAAAATGGAACTAATTCTTTAACCAACAAAGTAGGAATAAAAGCAGTTGCCTGTCTTTCTCAAGCTTCCACATGGATTCAATTTTAAATAAAAATTATGTAATACCATGAACTCCCAAGGGATTTGTTACACACAAAGAATTTTTCTTTTTTTCTTTCTTGTTTTTCACTTTTTTGAGACAGGGTCACACTATGCAGTTCAGGCTGGCCTTGAACTTACTTTGTCATCCAGGCTGGCCTCAAACTTGCAGCAATCGTCCTGCCACTGCCTCCTAAGTGCTGGGATTACAGGTGTGCACTACCACACTCGGCTTAAGAGTTTTTCTTATTTGATATTTTAGCTGACTGCAAATCACCAAGGCCCACCATGACAGTTTTTTCCTTGATTGACATCAGTTCCCCTCCCTTCAGCTTGCTTCTCACTTCCTATTTTTGTTTCTGGCTCAGTCACTCTATGTAGATCTCAAGCTCCCATTAATCCTATGTCTCCCAGACTGGCATTTAAATCAAAGTTTTGGCTTTTGCCAAAATGTCAATCTAATTTATCAAACCATCTTTCTAACTGTCCTCATCATAAGTAGGTCGACATACTTTTCCTAGTAACAGTTGAACTTTGTATTCACTTTCAGAGCCATTCTTTACAGATGTGTTTACTCTATAAATATCAGAACTCTGTTCTTGATGTCTGATTGACTGACTGATTGATTAATTGATTGATTTTATTAAGTAAGTAGGTACTAACAATCAAATTCAGTGCTTTTGCACTGAACTACATCACCAGTTCAATTTTTAATTTTTTATTCCTTATTGTGAGACAGAGTCTCATAAGTTACTCAGGCTCAAACTACTATTTTATATTTTTAAAATTAGTGTGTGCTTGCTGTACACAAAGCTTACATGTCTCTTAGGGAATAGATACATACACACATAGCCTGATTCTTTTTTATTTCTCTTCACCTCCCCACCCATCTTCCTCCCTCTGTCTCTATATCCTCTGCTCCCATTTTCATTATTTTTGTTACTATTTTTTTATTTTATGTTTACAGCAGTTCATGTTTACATTCATTGTGGCTATTTGGTACAAGCACCTGACACATCTTTAATGTCTTTACTTCCTCTTCCCCTTCCCTTCTGCTCTTGTCTTCATCCTTGGTCCCCTGAACCCCTTCCCATTTGCAAAAGATCTATCTGCCTGTTTCCTTCTATCACTCCTTTGTTTTGCTCTTTATTTCTACTTTGCTTACTCAAGGGAAAGACACTTTATGATATTTAAGCTGTGTGTCTGATTTATTTCACTTTATATTTTCCAGGTGTATCTATTTTCCTACAAATGTCTCAAATTTATCTTTCTTTATAGCTAAGTAGTATTCCATTATGTATAGATGACATAGTTTTTAGAGCTAAAGACATTATCTTACAACAGCACATGCATACCAATGTTTATAGCAGCAGAATTCATAATAGCTAAATTCAGGAAGCAGCCTGTATACCCATCAACAGATGAATGGATAAAAAAGGTGGTATCTATAAATAATGGAATACTACTCAGCTATAAAGAAGGATAAATTTGGAATGCCATTTTAAAACATCAGAGAATGTTGGGGGCTTCTGAAAGCTTTTGTCTCCATACTATCTGCCAGAAATGTAATGGATTTTCTGCCATTGTCTGGCATATCCTCTGGCTTCTGTGTTACCATTATGAAGTCCTACAGAAGCTTTCAACTACTAATCTAGCTGGGCCACTCTTGCAAACAGTCTCAAATCTGCACTCTGAAAGTGTTTTGTTTTGTTTTGTTTTTAATTTTAAGAGGACATTCTGGGTAGGTATCTTCACAACCTGGGTTGAAACCTTTCCTTGTAGAATAGAAAAGGCACAAGAGGTGGTAAAAGTTTTAGTCTCAGATATCATCCCCAGATTTGGATTTAAGCACTTACAGTGATTATGGACCTTCCTTTAAAGCAGTGGTTACACAGGGTGTCTCTCAGGTACTGGGTAGTCTCTATCACCTACAATGTGCATGGTGGCCACAATCATCAGGAAAGGTAAAAAAATAAATGAGACCCTAAAGAGACATCTTCGTAAAATGACTCCAGAGACCCACCTACAGTGGCCTCACTTACTACCTTTATCTCAATCAAAATAAGGAATACACCTCAAATTCTAGGCCTCAATCCATTTGAAATGCTTTATGGATGTACTTTTCTCACTAGTGATTTTCTCTTCAGTAGAGATGCCTTACTAAAGGATGTCACTTCACTGGCTAAATTCCAACAGACTCTTCAACAGCTGATGGAAGCTTAGCTTAAAGAAAAGGTAAATCCCATATTCCATCCAGGAGACTTAATACTGATAAAGTCTCTTCCCTCATCATCTCCATCCCTCGGACCAACTTGGGAAGGACCATACACCATGATCCTGTCAACTCCATCAGCTATCGAGGTAGCAGACCAGGACGCCTGAATATACTGCACCTGACTCAAGTTCTGGGAACCAGAGACTTGTTGCTGACTGTGAGCAACCATAATCAGAATACTCCCGTGAACTCACAGAAGACTTAAGATCCTTGTTCAAGAAAATAAACCCCAAACCTTCAGATAAATAATCTAAGATCTTACTCTTAGCCCTTTTACTAATCAATTTACCACTTAAGGGAGAATGCAATTCCTTTCTAAGGTGGACATAAGAATATGCAGAATTGTTACAACAAACATCTTGCTTGATATGTGGCCTGCTCCCTTTGTCCAGTACATCTGGACTTCCTTGATGGGTATCCCCACTCCAAGGAGATTAATGGAATAAACTACAAGACTATATTGATGAGTTATGAAAGAGTTCAATGGTTCATAGTTTAGCCCACCATTATATGGTAGCTGAAGGGCCTATAAACTATACTCTTAATGATCCTGGACATAATACAAATTTTTCTAATAATGCCACTGAAGCCCCTTTAAAAGCTCTAGTAGGACCTTTATTAAATAAAAGTAAGGGTCCTATCCTGTGGGCCAACACCCATACATATCAAGATGGTTATTTTCAGATATGGGAGGATTATCTATGGTTAACCCCCATTAAGGACATCTTAGTAGAAAGGCCCCCTTATGTTGGGAACAGAAAAATCATTCCTATTATCATTGCTCTAACTCTACTAAATACTTGGGATGGACACCCCCAAACAATGTATACACACAATAACTTTACAGGTTGGTTTGCAACAAACTGGTTTAATCACCCCAGAATTAGATGGGAAGCTTCTTATGGCACTCATTAGTCCTGTGGAACCAATTTATGTCCCTGGCTACCTCATGGATGGATAAGAAGATGCATGCTGGGATTTGCATTGTTATAAGGCAGAAGTGTCAAAAGTACTAACAAACTTGCAAACTTGCCCTGCCTACAGCATCAGTGGTCTACAAATGTGTTTCACTGGTATGATCACTTGGCCTCTATCTTTATCCTTTCCCTAGGGTTAAAAGATGTCATGCAACATATCAAGGCCTCAACTAACTATATGCAGCATGTCTTAAACAATACCAGAGCTGCTCGCTTTCTCCTGAATGAAGTAAAATTCATGAGGCAAGCCATCCTCCAAAATCAGAAGGTATTAGACATTCTAACAGCAGTACAAGGTGGTACTTGTGCAATTATAAAAGCTGAATGTTGTGTGCACATTCCTGATCCTTCTGCTAATATCTCAATAGCTATTCAAGATATTAGATGACCGGTTAATGACATGTCAGATTCTGAAGTTCCCTGGATCTTCTCCTTATCCTCTGTATGGAAAGCTATTACTGGCTCTTCCTGGCGGAAAACTGTTGACTATATTCATAATTATCCCATTAATTTTATTATTTGGCCCATGTATATTAATTGCTTCTGTGGCCATGTCTCCTCCAGACTTAAAGCTGTGCGTTCACCCAAGACAAGAACACCCAGTGCCTATTGAGGGCCTTTAGATACACGCTTGGTGGAGTATTTCTGACTGCCGATCACAACTATGGCCCTCTTCAGCTGGAAGTAGCCTGATCGGTCTTCCATCTTTGCCCCCTCATGGCAGTGAGGGGTACTTCTTCGGTGGGGGGAGGCGGGTAAGATATCATAGATAGCTAAGATAGGTAGGAATGTTGTAGGCAGTCAGACAGGGCTGGGCCCTCAAGAGGTCAATGCAGAAGACAACTGTAGCTGGAGGCGTATTCACAGAAGGCCAAGCTTCAAGGAAAAGAGCTACTCACTCATATTCTTCCCCTAGGATGAACAGCAGTGACTGACATTCTAAGTAGGCATCAATCACCTTGGGGCAGAGCACCAAACCTCTTTAACCTACCACTTCCAGGAAAGTCCTTGTCTGCCCATGTGCACTTGCTACATGACTTGTTTTCCCATTTGATCCCCATTTGATTAATATTACCTTAGTGACTATACTTGTGGTATACTTATTGGTTGATCATAGTTTTGTTCTAACTCACATCCATCCTATGATTTGCCATTGCATCCATGTTACCTAAATGACTATACTTGTAATCATATTGATTGATGATAGTTCTGTCCCACCTTAAGCCCACCTCACCTTGTGTCTTTGCTCAATAAAACACCCTTGAGAAGTGGGGTTGGTGGTTCCCCTGTCTGGTGGACTTTCTGGGTCCCCTTCTGTCCCACTGAGACAGAAGCTTGCTTTCTCTTGATAAATCCTTAACCTCCTTTGTTTCTAAAATTCATACCTCAGTGTTAGAGAACACAAACTCAGCATTGTGGACACCAGCAGGTTGGGCTCTTCATTCCTCTATATCACTATCACCCTTCTCCTTCTTTGGGGGCCACATTTCCTCAAATTTTTCTCTCAGTTTTTACAAGATCATGTACAAGTGGTTACCGAAAGACAAATTGTGGCTCTGATTTCTCTTCAATATGGCTCTGTTCCTCAAGATGTTTCTCCCAAGTAGGCTGCCCTTGACACTCCATTTATCTCACCTAAAGTAGCCCTGAGAGGCTCCACCCTCTTTCCCCACCTCTATATATAATAACAAAAAAGATGGGACTGTCAGGCTTAACCTAATGACTTGAGAGAGATCTGGGTGGCCCACTACTGACAACAGGCAGCCCTAAGCAAATGAAGATTAAAGGCCATGAAGGAATTTAGGTTCCAAACTGATTCTTCCTGATGCCAGTTCTACACACTTGCACTGATTGTCCCTGCAGCTTTGACTTCAAATGTTTCATGCGGATTCTTTGAGACTATAACCCTAACCCTAAACGCTGTATATACTTAGCCTCCCCTCCAGATAGCTGCTATCACTCTGACCTCAACCTGCCTGTCTGTAAGTGAAATAAATCTGGTCTTTCCCACACACACAGAAAAGAGGACATTTCCCCTTTGATTTTAATATGATGCATGGGACTGGGTGGCAAAACGAGCAAAATTTTCCTAGCGACCTATGGGAGTATTTATTGACCTCTTCCTGTTCCAGTGAGCTGTCTTTTCCCTCAAATACATACACGTTTCTCATATAAATACAAGCCTGAAAACTAGCAAAGCCAGAATCTTTGACGAGCACCTTTGCTTTCCCCACCCATCAGTGACTGGAGGAAGTTCTACTGAGAAATTTTCTCCTATTCTACCTTTTTTCAGAATTGGTCACTTTCTTCATCTCTCTCCATCCATAAGTTCTTTCCATCTCTGATATTAACACAACTTACAAGAAATTTAGCCAGCATTTTAAATGAATATTTCACAACAAAGGTTGGCTTCTATTTTACTTACTGGTTCCATCCTGAGAAAGGAGTATCTGACCCTGCATCCTGTGGGGTGCACTCAGCACTCACAAGTGCTAAATACAGCAGGAGTTCTGCCGAGCGGTTTGATTTTCTACTTTCTAGGAATGGAAACAGTCATAGGAATTCCAAATTTATTTTAAATTGCGAGGTCGCTTTAGGAGGCAATAGGGAGTGTTACGGCGCTGAGCCCGTTACTCCATTTTCTACTAACACCTCTGCACGTTCTTCAGAGGCATACCTGAAACAGTGGTACTACTAAATAATTTGGCAGCTCAACTAAGAGTTCTGTCACTCAGGAGGCCGAAGCAGGAGGACTGCCACGAGTTGGAGGCCAGCATGGGCTACATACTGAATTCAAAACCAGCCTGAACTACACAGTGAGACGCTGTTTCCAAAAAAACAGGTTTTGGGCAGAGGTCTTGCTTTTGTTTTGTTTCTTTCTTCCTTCCCTCCCTCCTTCCCTTCCTGCTCTCCCTCCTGCTTCTCTCTCTCCTCCCATCTCTCCCCCTCTTCCTTCTCTTCCTTTCCCCTTCTCCCTCTCTTTTCCTGGAATACTGTTGAGTTCATTTTTAAATGTATCTTCTGAATTTATTTACAAATGTAGTACCAAGCCCGTCACAATATCACTTGACATTTCAAATTTTGACAATGTGATTCAAAAGTTTATTTGGAAACTTGAGCATTACAAACATAGCTAGAAACTCGTTTTTAAAAGCATAATAGTAGAAGGGAGGAGATGGAGTCTTGGTTCGTCAGATATTAAAATAAACTAGTAATGATAACTTTTAAAATATATTACTAGATTAAGAATAAACTGGTTGATTTAACAGAATTAAAAGTTTAAAAACAAACCATGGTATGTTAAAGAATTTAGTTTATGACAAGTGACAATTTAAATTGGCAAGAGAAAGATTAGTCAACCAATAAATATATGGTGACTAACTCATTATGCAGAAAATAAAAATAAAGCCAGGCCCCTAACTCACATTTTATGCCAACTGCTATCCAGAAAAAATGCTATTTCATTCTTCTTTCTCTATTTCCTCTGTGACACTGAATATTATTTTAAAAGATATATATTTTACTAACCCGTATGTGCCCACCCTTCAAGGAATTTGTCCTAGATATTATGCTAAGTAAATAAGTGTTCAATGTATGCATAATGAGAAAAAAAGGAAGTTAGTTCCAAGTCAGTCATATGATAAAATATGATATAATCAGACTTTGATTTCTAAACACCATTCCCTAATTAAAATGAATCATGCCTCTTGGAGAAATGGTAGATCCCTGGACTGAAACAGGGAAAGTACAACATGGCCTGTATCATTTTGTGACAATCAGCAAAGAAGATGCCAAATGATGGGCAAATTTCAAAAGGTCTCAAGATCCAATTTAAAAGAGCTCCCACAGTCCAAATTTGAGATAACTCATGGATGCGAATAAACAGTAATAGAATATTTTAGAATAAAGGATTTATAAGTCCATACTGATATTAATAAGGAAATGGTAATGCTATGGTTTGAATGCATGTGTCCCTTCAAAAGTCATGTTGAAATGCCAAAGAAACAGTATTAATGGGAGAGGCCCTTGAAAGGTGATGAATGTGAGAGTTCCGCCTACATGGAGGAATCTGTTCCCTTACCAAAAGGCTCCTCGGAACTCGCTAACTCCTTGTTTCCATTCCCGCCTCCCACCATGTGCAGACAGAGCAGTAAGGCACCATCTTGGAAGCAGACAAGAGCCCTCGCCATGTATTGAATCTGTCGGGACTTTTATCTTAGACTTCCCAGCCTCCAGAATTGTACAAATTAATTTCTGTTCTTTAAAATTATCTAAAGTATTTTGTAGCCAGGTGGAGTGTGCATGCCTATAATCCCAGTATTCTGGGAGGCTGACATAGAAGGACTGCAAGTTTGAGCCCAGCCTAACTTAGGGACTTAGTGAGACCCTGTCTCAGAATTTATAAATTTTGAAAAAGGACTTAGGGATGGAGCTCAGTGCAAAGGCCCTGGGTTCAATCCCTAGTACACCACAAAATGAATGAGAGCATAAACATTTTGTTATAGCTGTACAATAGACTATGACAGATAATGGGAGTGAAGAAAGCTCTCCTATGCCATGAAATAACAATCATCATCACCTCCCAAGGGTCTCAATATTGTTCTCTGATGTTGTTTCAACATAGGAATTTTGGAGTAACATGTATTTGAACCATAGCATTAACTATTCATTTATCTATTAATATCAGTATGGACTCACAGATTTGTATTCTAAAATATTCTGTTACTGTTTATTCTTGTCTGTGAGCTATCTCCATAAAGCAAATATAAAGGAATAACAAAGTTAGAAAAATTACCAATAACATAATAGTAGTTATCAAGAATCATCAATGACTCGATGAAAGTTGGAGGAACAGAATATTTTCTTGGTCTCAAAGTACCTCTCCACAAATTACTTAGTAATTGCAATAAAAATAGCAATTTTACAATGGATTAATACAACAACTACAATTTCAACTAAGCAATTCAACTTAATATTACTAATAAGGGAACAAATGACTACAGTATTGTGTGCTTTCTATAATGTCCTGGAATTGTAAGTTTTGTGATGTACCTGTCAAAATGTATAATCCCCCTCAATCATGAGAAAACATGAGACACTAAACTGAGTGAACAAAACAACTGGCTTTTACTTTTCAAAAATACCAAGATAAAGACAAAGAAAGGCTGAGAATCAAAGGAAATAAGAAAAGAAATTAATTATATTTTTCTACATACTAATAAGAAAGAGATTGGCAAAATTTGAATGTAAACTCTAAATAAGATGATATTACTGTAATAATGTTATATTTCCTGACTTTGATAAATGTACAGTGATTATATAAGATAAAAATCTTTGTTTTTAGGAAATACTGACATATTAAGAGCTAAAGGGCAGGTAGTTCAGAAAATACTCATAGAAAATTTCATGGGATGAGTGGGGAAAAAAATTAACAACAACCTGGGAAAAGGAATATAATGGCTATACATTTCTTAAACATTTTTGAAAGCAGGAACTCATATCAAAATTTTAGAATCATGATACTCCATCAAAATAATGAAAAGGATTTAAAATGACAAAGGCATTCATTTATTGGTTTTTAAAAAGATGCCAATATTGTGTAATGAAGAAAAAGCTTTATCCCCTTTTGTTATATACATGTATTTATAGAGGCATAGACAAAATCCACAAAAGATATTCACCACAATTTTAATATCTGTGGTTTTCACACGATGGGATTATGAGTGATTATTTGTCTCTCTATATTTTCTAATTTTCCTACAATAAACATGAACTGAAAGAAAAGTTCTCTTGCTGGGGAGGAAGCTCAGCAGCACAGTGCCTGCCTGGCAAGGGCAAGGTCCAGAGTTTGATTCTCAGTACAGAACAAAAACAAAGAAAAGTTCTCTTCATGGGGAAGAAAGGGTATCTTCTTAAAAAAAAAAAAGGAAATGTAGCAGACCATTCTAAGCTAGTCCAAGTCCCATTTTGCTCACAGACAGAGTAAGTGATTATGTGGTCTTCTGATTTATTTTCTCAGCGTTCCATATACATGTTTTCATCTATACAACTGTGCCTTACTGCTATTTACACTCATATTGTCTACCTTTACAAAGGAGTACAAAAACGTTATTATCCCTATATAACTGTCTTATTTTATTTGTGATAAACTGCCCTTAATATTTGCTCCTCTAATTTTTAACAAAAACCCTGGTTGAAGAACCTCTGTCTGCTCATTTCCCATGAGCTCCACAATGTCAGGTTATCAACGGATATTCAAAGCCATGGGATAAATATGCTTCATTCTTTCTGGAGCAGCACTTTTTGACATGGGAGGTAGAAAATGTCATTATCAGAGTAAAGCAAGCCATTATTGTGCAGTCTAATCGCCCAGTCACATAAAATTTAAAAACAAAGTGGCAAATTACAAATGATTTCAGTTCATGAGGCAGGCCTTTTTACTCTATCCCTTAAAATTCTGAGACATGAATTCATTTCTGATATGTTTGTTTCTGATATGCTCTTAAAGATTCACAGCTGGAAATGTTTGAGAAGCACGGATCTATGACACCCATCCCTCTGTCTATTAGCCATTCATTCTTCTCAGCCTGTGAAATGACCCCCGCCCCTACCCTCAGGACTGATGCCTTTCACACAGCCATCTTTTGCTCAGGAACTGAATGTCCTAAACCAGGACAATCTTTGAGCCATGGTATTCTTGAAAAGGTTGGCATTTGAAACATGTATAACCCAAAACAACAACATCAAAAATACCCCACAATTTACCTCCTTGTAAATATCCCACTGTTTACTTTCTTGATTTACTATGCAAACATTTTATGTTACTAATCTTTAAGTCATGCCTTAAATGCAATAACATACCAGATTTGATTTCTAAATAACTAAATATTGGTTTCTTTTGCTTGGTGGAAGAAACAGTAGTGTGAAACACACATATTTAAGTGAGGGTATGGCAATGTTTAATCATCATTGCAAAGGGCTTCTTCAAATACAAAACCGTTTTCTGTTCCTATTCCAGTGACATTTGTCACATATTTTGTTTTGGGCTTTCCATGATGTTTGATTTACTTAAAATCAACCCAAGGGGCCAAAATCACCTTATTTGGCAACAAGAAGGCACTGATTATAGAAAACCTGCCTTGCCAATAGCACATATTCAGGAAAGGTGCATTGAATCCATTTGCTGGCTTGATACATATAATATGTTTGAGAGGGTCAGAGTGGTTCATTGCAAGAATTCAGCCTTCTCTAACTTTATAGGAAGTGCATTAACAGACCTTCACTAAACAGCAGTTAAGACTGTAAGATTTGAATCAACAAGCCAAGTAATTTTGTTGCTAGGTTCTCAGAATCAATGTGAAATTAAACTTTAGAGCAGTCCTTGAGCTAAATCAGGAAGAGTAACCAATTTTGATTTAGCACAGTGTGTTGTATAGAAGACACACTCAGTGAACGTCTGATGGCCACAATGGTGGCAATACTCTGTGTTTCTCAAATTATGTTCCTTCGATTATCTACAATAGAAATGCAGGGCTAGTCCATTCAATTTATTCAAGAAATAATTGTTAAGGGTTGTAGGCCCAGGGGTTATAGCAACAAACACATAAGACAAAACTTCCTACTTTCCTGGAATTTAGTTTTTGGTTGGGTAGAGAAAGTTAGAGGCTAAGTAAGTAAAACATAATATCAATGGTAAATGATTCAGAGTAAGATAAAGCAGGAAATGGCTATGAGGTGTTGAAAGGAAGTTAAAAAGGCAGGTGAGATGTCCAGAGGACTCCTACTCCTGGGAAGGGGAATTTGAGTAGACTTAAAGATACAAATTATGCAGATATCTGAGGAAGGAGCCTCCTAAACAATGGTGATAGCAGATGCAAAGGCCCTGGTTGAGTTTCAAGGAATAGCACAGGGCCAGTTGGCTTGGCAAAAGGAAGTAAGTAAAATAAAGGCTTACAAAGCTGACTACAAAAGTCCTTGTAGTCACAGTAAAGAATTTTATCTACTGAGAGAAATGGGGAATGATTGGGGTTTTGAGCAAAAGAGTGACCCAACTCAGGTTTTTAACAGTCTCACTCTGGCTGCTTTGTTGTGAGTACACATCACACAAGCAAAGGCTAAAGCAGGAAGAGCAGCTACTTGCTTAAAAAGGCAGACTTGGAATTTGTGTTTTTAATCAGGTCCATAAGTGATTTTTAGATACAGTGAAATTTAAGATCTACAACTTGAAGTTACCTAAGCAATAGAGACAACAAAATGATTTTAGGGCAAGATTATTTGGTAATCACTAATGTATCACTTTGTTTTAGCACTGAACAAGCTGGATCTAAATCATTTGGACTGAATTCAACTAATACCCTATTGAGTTAGCCATGCAAGCTTCAGTTGTTTGGGAAAAAAATTTCAGAGGGATCTGTGGCATAGGACATTCTGAGAGAGGTTTCATGTACCAAAAAGTAGACTAATCACACAGTGGTGATGTATTTGTTAGGTTTCGGTGTGAGTATCCCAGAAGCATGACAAGGTTCAGCATTCAGCTAACACACAGGAAGAGATTTTTTTCAATGTTATTAAAAATATTTTCTTTTCCTTTTAAAATGGATACAATTAAGCACTTGTGTATCACTCTTTATAGATTCTAAATTTATATAGTATATGATATGCTCTAAACATACACATAAAATAATGATCAATGCTTTTTAATATATTAAATAGAAATCTATTTTCAAAAATTTTTCATAATTCCTTCTGAGTGAGAAATAACAACTATCATTTGTATAGTACTTAATAACCAAGGTAATAATAAGACCTAGTTCTACAATACAATACATAAAAATTCTTTCCACTTTATAGTCATACTACATGCACATATACACCCCTATATATTAACTGCTTTGCAATCTATTCAATAATAGAGATGAAGACTGTGTTCCATTTCTTAAAATTTTTGCATGTATTTGAATTATTTTATGTGCCCTTTCCAAATCCTGCACACAGTAGGCATACAGGTAAATTCTTAACTGATCATGGGCAAATCAATTTACAGCAAAGCAACACCAAGAATCAGTCATCAGGTATTTTGTTCTCACATTTATTTAAACTTCTTGGACTCATCCAAAACCAAAACTTAAAAATTTCAAGAGGATAAACCTTAGTAAATGAAAGAGACCTAAATA
Source organism: Chinchilla lanigera (assembly GCF_000276665.1). NCBI lineage: Eukaryota > Metazoa > Chordata > Mammalia > Rodentia > Chinchillidae > Chinchilla > Chinchilla lanigera. The sequence continues at coordinate 4,284,326 of NW_004955446.1, forward strand.
TATTAAAGTGGACTCACTGGACCAACAATTGATTTTTCAGGAGAACATTAACATCTGGCTGCTATTTTTTTCCCAAGGTTTTTGATCATTAAGACCTGATTCAGTGTCAATTTTTACAAAGACACATAAAGCAAATTGCATTTTTAGAGAGTATTCATTGTTAATAGTTGCCCAGGTACAGGCTGTTATTTTGGATAAATTATAGACAGCTGATTATAAATAATGGATACTGATTACCTTCTTGAGAGGAAGAAGGCTCGAGGTGCTGAAGTTTAAGGCCAGTGTCTAATCTCTGAGGCTTTGTGTACAGAAATAAATAGCAGAGGACACAGACGCTGATGACAAAGGCGAGTAAAACAAGGGCAGCAACTCCCAGCCCAATCAGAGCACCAATGCTGAGGAACAGAAAAAACATGAATTGGTTTGCATACAAAGGAGAAGGGTTAAAAACATCAGTTCTTGTTCTCAATCATTCACAACCAAGTTACATTTTAGCATAAGCAGTAGATGATTGAAATCTGTAGCTCACCTTTTTCTCTACCATCAAACTCTTATTTTCTTTTTTCAAAGTGTTTTGAGATTCTTTGAGATTTATATGTTAATATTAACAAGGAAGACCATGCAAATTCATCATATAGGCAAAAAAAATCACAAGATTCTCCAGATAGTTCAAAACTACCTCAATCAAATATATTTGCCATTATATTTTTGAAGGAAAGATCAAGTTCAACAACAAAAAAAGCAAATGGAAAAGTATTTGCTTTTGTGAAAATTGTACAACACATGTTTATCATAAATACAAAATTTCTGGAGACATGTATGTGAGATGCCATTTATTGATGCACAAAATTACAACTATTACAAAAGGTTTGAACTAAAGGAAAACAATGTTTAGAAAATGAAGTTCAGATTCAATCTAAGATTTTACTTTCCATGAGGGTATTACACCAAAGACCTCTAGCATTAAGGAAGAAAACCTGATACTTTTCTCTAAAATTAAGGTGCATATCTGATTGCATTTGCTTTGCACTAAATTTGCAACAACTCCTTTAATTAGCACCATTAAATGGGAAAAGGAACTTGAAAACAAACATCATCTTTGATTTTAAGAACATCATCTTGGAGACCTACTATGCAACATGCCATTTCTTGAACTATATGTATATATGTATAAATATTTTTAATTAGACTTTAAGCTACTCAAGAATATATTTTGATTTTTCCAGTGTTGTGCAGACTCATTAAGATTGTTTACATACTTAAGTTGTAGAAAATACTCAGTACATGAAAGTAAATGACAATTGATGGTAAATGATTTACCTCTAGTAAGTTGGAACACACATCCTCAAAAACTAATAATTTTTTACTTCATTACCTTCCTGCTTTGGCTTTAGGCTTCTGTTCTCTCCTGGGGATTAGGGGCCAGACAAGCAAAAGGGAGGAAAAAGAGAATCTGGCCAGGGGTGATAGGAGTATTGTAGCTTTGGGAGGAAGAACGGCATTGAAAACGAAGGCTACACTTATCCCACTTGTCCTTGTTTGAGGAGATAAAGCATTCCTGCAGATAAGAGACTGTCTCTTGAGCTACAGCATACATAGGGGTCCCAGAGCTCTTATGCTTGGATTGTTAATGCTGGCCCCATCCCTAAACACAAGACTGAGTACTTTATGGCAGAATCAGTGCAGAGTGACACATATAAACTTGGGGGTTGCCCTTACTTTCCTCTACAGGGATTGACTTTCTGTCTGGAGACTCTGCTTTTATGCTTGTTTGTGCCAAAGACGACTTTCGTAGAATCACTTCTCTATATACAAACACTTAGAAATGTGATCCATTTATTATTATTTAGTACCAAAGACAGCTAGGAGATTAGACATCTGGACAGATTCCTGAAATGAGAACTCAGTTATCAAAACATCTTTAAAGTAAAATAAAAAGTCACTTAGACAATTAAAATGTAAAATTGTTAATTTAATTAAATTCAACAAGTATATTGTGAACTTTAGCACACTAATTAAAAATCTACCTTAATGCAGTTCGAAGTAAAGATAAAAAGCATTCCATTTCTGCTTTCTGTCATGAAAGAACATTCTTCATAATCTGGACAATGCTATTTCAGCTATTACAGCTCCATTTATTACAGAAATACTACTTTTTATATGCAAAATCTAGTCATTAAATCTGGGTATAAATGGAGCTCTATGAGTCTCCTAAAATGTACATTTCAATAAATACTGAGTCTTCACTTATGAACAACTCTGTCTAATGGGCATTATTTTCCTAGGTGCTGGAGAAAACTATCAAAGGAAATTCAAAGACATGAGGGATTTATAAGAGGAGACAAGATGGGAGGGGCCCAGACAGAAAAGGGAAAATTATCCTTTCTTAGGGCACCAGATGGCAGTTGCTTTTCCAGTCCCAAAAGAAGGCCCCAAACTGCCAGCACATCACTGCAGCAATTCTCCTACTTAGCAACTTCGCTTCCTCCAGCAACTATAGGAGCTCAAGACAAGGACTGGTAACTTCTGGGTTGCTTTTTGCAATTGAATTGTTTTAAATTAGGAGTGAAGACAAAAGAACAGGAAGGAAGAGAAGCACTAATAAATTGACCTCCCTGTTGTATTCTCAGAGCTCAGTTACTGCCAGAAACCCAGGTTTAGCACTGCCAACTGAGGTCATCAGTTAAAGTCATTCTTCTGTTTCCCAGGAACTGAGTGGTACTGTCCATTTCCTCTGTGCTAAATGAAGACCACTGCAGGCGCTTCACTCCTTTGTGGCCTCATAAATCTTAGAAATGTTTTATATCCTCCGCTGCATGTCACTTCAGAGCTATTCAGGGAGCTAGACTCTCACGCACAGTTTCTAGCCGCGTTTGACTTAGGCATTGCCAGTCTCTGTTGGAGGTGCTGTGCCATTATTAATGCCCGCGAAGACGAAAAGGCGGATTACTGTTATTTTCCAAAAGGCCAGATAATATAGTAGTGTAACACAGATTTCTTCTCCAAATAATCTACTGGGGATAAACTGGCATTGTCTGTTTCTTTTCTTCACTATTCCAGCACAACTTTATGAGGTGAACTTCATAGAAGGTGGCAGTACCTTTTGAAACTCTTTTTGAAGCTTGCAATGCAGAAAAAAAAATATTGCTTCAAGAAATAAGATTTAGTCATGTGGTATAGACTCCAGATGTATGCCAAATTCTGGATCATGCCAGGAGTCTGGGAGAAATTCTTACTATCGGAATCTCTGTCTCTGTCTGTGTCTCTGTCTGGCTCTGGCTCTGGCTCTGGCTCTGTCTCTGTCTGTGTATCTCTAACTCTTGTCCAGAAACAAGCTAGTAAGTTTAAGAAACAATTTAAAACGGAAGTTTTTTTTTTTTTTTCCTACAATCTTGGGACCTCATTCATTTTCCAGGCAAACAAACGAAAGAATCAAGTTCAAAATGTTCAATCTTTTAGAGTGCAGGGTAGGAAAATCACTTAATAATAAAAGTGTCTGCATAAATACTAGCTGGAATAAATAAAATTACCATCATAGGAAACAGAAATATGAAAAACTCCACCTTCGAGAGTCTCTGCTGATTTTCAACAATGGTCAAGGACTCAAGGGTTGAGAAAGAAGGTGTCCTGGAAGGTTATGCAGTGTGTGATCGCAGCAACTAAATGCTGTATATTTGTGGGGTGTTTTTTGTTTGTTGCGGTGGAGTCAGTGTCAGATTTTCTAAAAAGAGTAAGTTATAAAGTCCGGTGTCATGCGCACAGCCGCGAAAACACACACACACACACACACACACACACACACACACACACACGCATCTTCTCCATCTTTTTAATATTTTGAAGAATACAGCCAAATAGTTCACACCCCCAAAGAGACTAAATAGCTTGATGCTTTAAAAAGTCCCACCGGAGCCTCCTTTCTGTTCAAATGCACCCAATGAAGACGATAATAATAATGATGATGATGGTGATGATAGTAATAATAATAGTAATAATAATAATAATAATAATAATAAAGCTCCACCCGAACTTCTCAGCGTGGTCACGCTGTCTGCCAGCGGGGTCCCCTGCCCGGGATCCCCCGACGGGAGTGGAGAGCAGTCTTCCTCGCGAGGCAGCGGGATCCGAGCGGGCCGGTCCGGGGAGGCCCCGGCGCGCCCGGGCGCAGCAGAGCCCGCGCTCCTCCAGCGCCTGCCGCGGCTGCCTGCTCCCGGCGGAGTTCGGAACCCGGGAGGTTTCTCCACCCGGCCCTCACACTCCCTCGGAGGCTCCGCGCCCCGTCTGAGGGACCTGACCAGGGCAGGCGGCAGAGCAGCAGGCGACCTCAGGTCTCCGGGGACCCTGCTCTTCGCCTGCCCAGCCCCGGGCCAGCCCCGCCGCGCGCCCCGCCCTGCCCACCTGAGGCTCCACATGTAGCTGTGCTTGTAGGGGAAGTAGCTGCCCGGCTCGCTGCAGCAGTACTTGAGGTCCGCAAAGCCGCAGCAGTAGCGGAGCGCGGCCCCCTCGCCGCGCCGGGGGCACTGGAAGGACTCCACGAAGGTGCGGTTGAGGCTGTAGTAGCCGGAGCACAGCCGGCTGCTCTCGCCCATGGTGGCCGGCGGACGGCGGGGCCACGCGAGTGCCCCAGGCGCCCTCGACCTCGCGACCCGCAGCCCAGCGCGGCTCTCCTGCGATCTGGGGTCCTGCGATCTGGGGTCCTGCGATCTGGGGTCCGGCCCCCGGGCGCTCCGCCGCGCCCTCCGCCTTCTCCTCCCCGCGTCCTCACGGTGCCCGGGCGGGGGCTTCACTCTCGCTCCGCTCCGCGCTGAGCGTCCGCGCGCCCGGCCCTGCGCTCTGCTCCCGCTCCCTGCCGGGACTTTTCTTTGCCTTCTGCAGACTCCACTCCCCTTGCCCTCCCCGCTCCAGCAGCCTGGGTCCATAGCCACCCCACTTCACGCCAGGAAGGTCTCGCCCGACAACTGGACGTTTAGGGCCCGGCTGCGGCCCAAGCAGAGGGACCAAAGCTGCAACTTCGTTTTCCCAGGGAGGGGACGGGCAGGGGAGTGCCAGGGCAAGACTGACAAACCCGCCCGAACTACAGACTCCAAGAGTGGGCGAGTGGGCAGAGGGAAAGACAGCTGCACTCCCGTGAGGGCGGTGGGCGTTTGCCTTCTTTGACAAATATACGTGAGACATTGCAATTTGACGATTTTAAAATAAAGAACAAGAAACTAAGTTTTCTCAAAACTAGTCATAGGTGTTTCGAAAATATTCTTCAGCTGGATTCTGAGTTCAGTTTAACAACATATAAATGGAAGGAAAGGCAAGAGATGGAGGTGAAAAAAAGGGAGAACTTTCTAGAAAGAGAGGCAGAAAGAGGAAAAGGTCTTCAATCAGTCTTGTGCTACAGAAACTACTCTTTCCCCTTTTTTGCTTGGTATTCTCATTTTCCTTATTGGTTTGTTCAGTCGTTTAAAATAGCAGCAGTAGTACATGCTTGTTATAATACTTCAAGCAATACCTAGGCGTGTAAAAAAGAAAATACTAATAACCTTTTGATGGGAAGGCAGGAGACGGACATTCATAGAGTTTTCAAGACAGAATTCTTCCTTCCTGTTTATCTTTTGTGTCCTTCCTTTGGCCAGGGGCTTGGTAGATGCCAGATGTCATGAACTTTACCATCGTTGCTAGATAGTTTTGTATTTCTATTAATATTCTTGAGCTCTGCTGTGGGATGCAGTTATTTGGAAACAGTACGATTCTTTCCCTTTGCTTTTAAGTGTTGTTAGGCAGACCTGAAGCAGTCTTTAGAACTAAGTCGTTTTCCCCTACATCGGAGATAACATCCTTCTGGGTACTCAATATTTGTGAATTCAAAACTTACCTTTCTGACTTGTGAGAACACAAACTATGCCCAGACCTGTAAGAACTCTGAGGATTGTTCTCTCTGTTCCTCTCAGGGGGTTCTTTTCCTGGCTCAAGTAGTTTTCTCCCAGGCATGCAATGATCAGTACTCAGCTGAACGCACTTCAGATCCCCAAAGATGGTCCTCTTCCGCCAACCCCAGCCTTCCACTTAGCTCTCCTCTGGTACTATGTCCTGCTTCCTGTAGCCTCCATGGCTTTCCTACACTCACAGCTCCCCCTTCTCAACTCGGAGCCAACTGAGCTCGATCTCCTTCTCCCTCCCTGCTCTGCCACCTGGAAATTCTCATCGTGAAGCTCACTTCTCCTGTTTCCTATCTCTCAGGGATCACTGCCCACACTACCAGCTATTCATGTGCACAACCCATTATGTCCTCTGTTTTGTTCATTTAGTTGTGTCAGGGAGGAGAGTAAACCTGGTCCCTGATATGCCATGGACTTGGCTGAGGAATCGGACCTGATACAAGTGAGGCCAGGTGGGGTCTCTGTCTTGTGACTGGAATTCCACCATGTGGACACAAAGGCACAAGAAGGTACAGAAAAGAGAAAAATGAAAAAGAGGAGAGTACAACAGAAGGGCTGAAAGAATGTTGATGGCTTTGCAATTCTTGTTCAAGTCTTTCCAGAGGACTAGCTTCTTCAAACACCTGTTACCTAAGGGTAAAATCCCCTTTGCTAGTAAAAGTGTATTCAAGTTTGTTTCTATGACAGTCATACACCACATAGGAACATGTTGGCCCATAATGGGCCTCCTACACAATGGTAGTCCCATAGGATATCACCTACTGGCATCATAGTTGTCGGCCTGCTGTCGGGAGAGATTTTCAAAGGTGAGGTCCCAAGGTTAAAGAACACATTTGTGCAACACATCAGCAACAACAGCAGGCAGCATGGGGCAGAGCAGAGCACAAGAGCAAAGAGCAACAGCAGTAGCTGCCTGCGTCTTTATTAAACAATTCTTATACAGATTGTTATATTTACATTCTTATATTGCTGTAACCAGCACATGTGTGTTTATCTGTGCTAAGTTGTGGTTACATAACTGTATCCCCTGTGGGTCTGCACTAGACAAGTGGGGTCACATCCTTAGTTGTCCTTACATGCCTCTGAGCTTTGAAGCATTCTGAGTGGTTCCACACAATAGTCATCTTAGGGCCAGGAATATAACTCAGTGGCACAAGCACCTGCCTGGCAAGTGCAAGGTCCTGAGTTTGATTCCTGGTACCAAAAAAGAAAACAATAGTCATCTTAGTTTGTGTAGGTCACCATATGAAGTTTGCCCAATGTCAAAACCATCCAACGATGCATTTACCACCATATACCCTTAGCTAGTGATGTAAGACTGTTCTTGCAACCAAAGGGTTCTAACTCAGACAGGACATCTTCTAGCATAGGTAAAGGAGGAGGCAGTTGAGAGGGAAAAACTGAAGCTTTTTAGTCAATGGGCAGGTTCCCTTGGAAGGGGAAGAAATAGCATGTTGTGGTTTGTATCCAGATGTTCTCAAGAGTCTTATACCCTCAGAAGGGGGGCTTTTGAAAAGTGATTGAATCACAGGGATGTTATAGTTAAATGTGATATAAAGAAGGGGGCCCTGGTTGGAAAAAGTGGATCCCTGGCGGGGTGACCTGGTAGATTGTATCTCCTTCCCTTCTCTCTCTACTTCCTCACCACCATCACATGAGCAGCCTTCCTCCCAGGCGCTTCCATCATGCTGCTGACCATACCAGGAATGAAACTTCTGAAACAAGCTAGAATGAACTTCTCCTTTAAGCTGTTGGTGTTGGGTATTGTGTCTCAGTGATGTGGAACTGACTAAGACGTAACGTGAGTGAACTTTTCTTCCTGTTGTACAAGAGTAAGAGAAATTTGGTGATTAAAAAGGAGGAAAGTGGGGCTGGCGATTTAGCTCAGCAGCACAATGCCTGCCTGGCAAGTGCAAGGTCGTGACTATGATTCCTGGTGCCGGAAAACAAACAAACAAACAAACAAAAAAAACAAAAACAAAAAAGGAGGAAAGTGCTTTTGGACACTATTGGTTGTCACAATGAAGAATACAAAAGTCTTCTATGGAGTGTGAGACAAGGTGAATTTGGGTGCTTGAGAAGCCTGGAAAAGACTGAGAACGAATGCTGTGGAAACAGGGCTGAGTGGCAGGTAGAGTGGGGCAAAAGGAGCGGGGTGATTGTAGAGGGGTCAGTTTTAGTGAGAAGCCATGGCTTTCTGGCAGAACCTCTCTAGCAGTCCACACTCAACCATTCAGGCCTAGCAGCAGAGGGATGACCAATAGAGTTGATCAGGAGATTCTCTGGGGATGTCACCGCAGTCACAGCAGCTCCTCGGCCCACTCACACCCAAACACACCGATACAGGTAGGAGGGCATGCCCACAGCTGGCACACTTACCAAGACTGAGGTACCTACAGGTCCTACTCACTCCTATTGCTTGCTTGAACTGGCCTACATTATGGTCCCACTCACCCCATCAGAACTCCTCCTCCCAGAGGAACACAAGGGCTGGGACCACAATGTAGGCCAGTTCAAGCAAGTAATAGGTATTTTTTGAACTACTGAAAGCATATTTTAAATTAAATATCTGAGTTAAAGCTAAAAAAAAAGAAAGAAAGCCAAGTGTCTTTAAGCCCATAAATTCCGTTTTTTATTTTCACCTCATATCTCAGTGATTCTCAACAAAAGTAGTGCTCCTCACTTAGGTAATAAAACACTTTTGGGTGTTTTAACAGGGTACATTAGTGGCACTGAGGAATGTGAGCCAGTGTTGGTGTAAACAATATGGCTTTTGATATAGTCATGCATGAGCATTTACATATGGAAATGCATATTTTATTTCAATTATATTTATGTATTTCTTCAGATACAATAAAGTCATTATATATAATTAGTATATTAGTTTCCTAGAGCTTCAGTAATAAAATATCTCAGAACAGGTGGTCTGAGCAGCAGAAACTTATTTTCTCACAGTTCTGGAGGAGGCAGCCTGAGATCGATGTGTCAGGAGGGCTGATTTCTTCTGCAATCTGGAGGGAAGAGTCTGCCCCATGTCTCGCTCCTTCTGCCTGCATGTGTCATCCTCATCACCTCACTGTGTGCATCTATGTCCTGATTCCCTCTTTTTATAAAGCCATCCCATTTTCATTAGAAATATTTAATTGTCCCCCTTACTATCTTGCAATAAAATTAATATGTAATAATGACGTACCTACCTCCCAATCCCCCAGCCAGGTCCATGGCATATAAAGAACCAGATTTGCTGTCCTCCTAAGGATCTGATGTAGAAAGAAGTGTCAGATTTCACCCAAGACCTGAAATGCTTAACACATGGTCTGGTCCAGGACTGAGCTGTAAAGGCTCATGGGCCAATCTACCTTCTCCTTTGTTATAAGCATCACTGTGGCAAAATGTTCAAGGAGTTTGTGCCCTCACATGAAAACTGCAGCTGTTGATTTGGTATAGAATTGGGGCCTGGAGACCAAGTCAGGGCCTTTGAAGACAACACTTCTTCAGGAAGTAGTTGCTGTGGTCAATAATGGTACAAATGTGCCGTTGAAACCTTGTCATACCATCAAACACTTGTGACTTAAGCTTAGAGTGGGTGCTTCCAGCTCTTCTGATCAAGAAAAGGATCAACTCCTGGTACAGGCTACTATTTCACAACACAAACCAGGGACTGGTTTGTGTTCCTCCACTTTTCTTGGAACTTTCAGTATATGAGGAGAGGGAGAAAGTCTCTTGCTCTATTGAGGAGACAATTTGGTTTGTAGTATGTTATTTTCTAGTCTCTGAGAGCTTTTCTTTCAAGTGTAGTACATTCATTAAATTATTAACTTATTTTAATAGTCACTATTTAATGTTCCATGCTCCTCCAAGACTAATAAGATAATTCCCATTCATTTTGCATTTACTATGAATCAGGTATTGACAAAAAGAGCAACTCACACTTCACTTTTCTCCCAGATTTAAGTAGGAACTGTCATTTGTTTCTTGGCATTTGGCGTAAATATGGAAGAAGCACTGCTGAGACTGAGACTAAGTTTGATGAGAATAGGTAGTCCCTGAACAGGTGAGTCCTAGAGAGTGGCAGAAGTAGGGTAGGGCTATGCTTTGAATGCTTCCCCAAAGAGTATGTGTTGGAAATTTAATTACCATTGTAGCAGTACCAATGGGTGGGACTCTTAATAAGTGATTAGCCCATAAGGGCTTTGCCCTTATGAACCAATTAACGCCACTGGGGTCATTGCAAAAGGACAACTTCAACACTTTTATCTCTGTTTCTGTCTCTGTCTTTGTCTTCTGCCCTCTTACCTTCCACCATGGGATGATGCAGCAAGAAACCCTCACTGGAGCCTGAATCTTGAGCTTGGATTTCTCAGTCTCCAGAAATGTGAGAAAAAAAAAAACCAACAAAATCTCAAGTATTCTGTTATAGTAGCAGAAAACAAACTAAGACAGATAGCTGACATATCTAGCCTTTGGTTTATGGAACTAGAAGTTTCCCAGGATAAAATTTATAGCCAGTCTCTCAATTATTTCTATCATATATATATTTATCATGTATGTTTTTATATACGGCTTGAGAAGCTAGTCTAAGCCACTATCTACTCAAAGATTCTGCCTCTCTCTCTACTAGATAATGTGGGACTAGGAATTGGAGGGACATGGGCACTGCTGGTCTGACAGTTTGAGTGCCTAGGGCAACGATTCACCTACGAGGAGAAATGATAGTGTCTTCTACACATTGGGACCTGAGGCTACCCTTTGGCTATCTCAGATTCCTTGGACCTCTTGTATAACATTCTTTCTCCTCCGCTCTGGTCCATGTTCTCAACTTTGATTGTAATCTCAAAAATAAATGTCCACAAAGGTTTCCCAGTTCAATCCTAGGCTGGGCCACTGCACAAGTACTGGTTATAGCACTGACAGCAACAGCTTCTTGGAGGTGGCATTTATGTGCTGGACAGAAGCAAAGGACCATAGTGGTAGCTTAGTTGGCATTGGCGGGCTCCAAGGCCTCAGAGGCAGTAGAAATCTTTGAGTTAATCAAGGCTGACAGGTTTGTTTGCAAGAATTAGCTGTCCCCTAGAATTCAGCTATAAATAAATATAGGTAATCAGATCAGTGGAAAGTGGCCAAAATGCTGAACTAAGGAGTGGAGCTGAAGGAAAGAAATACTTTTAATTACTATTTGTATAAAATCAGTTTATTCCTACAAGACATAAGCTGTGTCAGGGCAGCCTGAGTCAACCTGGAGTATTTTTAGTACCTATACATTTGAAGAGGGTAAAAATTATTTTTTCCTATTTAATGTTTTTTGATAGAAGAATTTTCTAGAAAAAGTGTCCTGAAGTTTTATGATGCACTTATTGTGTAAATTTTTGAAAAGTTGACCATCTGTTCCTATATATTGGAACAGTGGTTAGATGTTTTGTTTAGAAAAAAAAAACAAATGTTTAAGCAGGTAATATATCATCCGAACCAGATTATAAGAATATTGTTATAGCTGATTTAAATTTATAACATTCAAATGAAGGAAGGAAACATTTAAACATTTGTTAAAGTCAAATGAAATCTGATGTTAAGCATCAGTCTAACTGGCAGGAAATTCAATCTAAGTTGTATTTTGGAAGACCTTTACCTCTGCCTTAATAGTATAAATGTCCTGGAAAAAGTATGCAATTCAAACAATCTGTGTATACCAAGAGTAGGCTTATGCCCAGGTATAGGCATAAGAGGGTATATTTTTGCAGGTAAGCAAAACAATGAAATTATTCTACCTTTTTATTATCACCATGTGCTAGAAATTTTAAACAATGTCAGTGATAAAATGTTATGTTCTCTTTAAAAATCTATTGTGGGTCTAAATTCTAAATAACTGCTGTGAATATTGTTATATTTTAAGACACACATGCAAGCCTCAAATTAGCACCTTTATTACTTGTTCTTTAATATTTTATTCCACAGGAACTTTAAAGTAGAAGAGCCTTTAGTTTTTATTCCCATTTCACAGCTGTCATATCAATTATACATATTTGTTTAGCAATAAACTATTAAAGATTAGGAATTTTTGAGTGAATTTCAGTAGTGTTACATATTCCTGCACCTAAATAGCAGACTCAAAGGAAGCAATGATAACACAGTGATTGTACAGATGAATACACAGAACTTCAGTTACTTCAGTTTTCTCATTCTACATGACACTGTGGAATTCTCATTTCTGCTTAAAATTTAAAACAGAGCATCAGAGTACAAACTGCAATGCATAATATTTTTGTTTGATTCATGCATTTCCACTCATATGTGAGTCAACTGAGTTTGAGTACTATCTTTAAAAATTTATACTTGTACCTAACATTTTCAAATGAAGAATGAATTAGGAAGACAATTATTATTTTATGGTTCATTCTAAAAGCAAGCTTATCTCATGGTGGTAAAATATTTTAAAAAATTGGCTGCTGGTATCAAAATGCGCTGTTTCTGCTCCTGCCCAAGTATTCAGTCCACTACAGGTACCATGACTTTTGGCAACAGGGTCTTTTTAAAGGTGGCAGAAGCAGTTCTATCCAATATAGTCTCTAGGAGAATTTTCATAGCTCGGAAGCATTCACGCATTTACTGCTCATCGATAATATAATCACTGTCTATATGAGTACTGCATGCTAACTGGAGCTCCTCCACTTTCTGTCTTGATTTGCAATTCTGCTTCTTACCTGTAGTTCTGAAAACACATTTCTCTAAACACAACCCTGGGGCAAAGCAAACTCAACTGTTCTTATTTGTGTGTGTATCATTAGAAGGAGATGAACTAGGATGGTGTGTTGGTTTGGTGCTTATTTTGCAAGGGGAACAATATAATACAGGACACATACTTCATATGATTATAATAGTCACCCAAAGAACAGTATACAAAAGAATGCAGGGAATCTGTCCACACACCAAGACCAAGGAATCCAGCTGAGGGCCTGGATCCCACAACAATGTCCTACATGAGTTGGGCTAAATACCCAGAGCTCATAACAATGCCTCCCACGAATCCAACTGGAGGCCCAGATCCCACGACAGTGTCTCATGCAGGCCTGTTTCACAGATCCGCTGGAAGACCCAAAGGTCAGTAGTGGAATCTACAAAGTCTGTGCCAGCAGGATGAAGGACCTGTGCTAGCAGGCTGAGGGATCTGCACTGGAGCCAGGAAGTGATGCTCAGAAGAACCAGAGCTCCCCCAAAAGGTACCACAGCCATCCTCGGCAACTGTGAGGTCCCGAGCTCCTCGGATAATCAGGATGGCCAAGTTCCCATCAGGGAAGCCAACGCAGCAAGCTTTTGTAGGAGGCCGGCAGTGCACCATCTTCCCCTCCGGAACCAGGAAGCTATGCTCAAAGTGAGGACCAAAGCTACCCAAAGTGAACCAAAGCCATTCTCAGTGCCAGCGAGGTCCCGAGCTCCTCAGAGGATGAAAACAGCCAAGTTCATCAGGAAAGCCAGCTCCCCCCAGCCTCTCTCAGTTCCCAACAGCCTTGCTTCTTTAACAGCCTTGCTTCTTCTTCTCCAGGTCTGCCTCTTATGCTGCTGGCAACAGTCCTCAGGTGGGCCTCCCACACCCAGCACCACTCACTCAGTTCCGCTGGGGGTTACAAGTTGACCACCAGTTATCAATCCACTACAGATGGTGATGGAGAATTTGGAGTCACACATCTCACTCTTTGTTTTTAGATGGGGGATATAAAGCACAAGGTGATGGTTAATTTTATCTTATGATACAATAGGATGCCACCTGGATAGATGGTAAAACACCTCTGGGAGTGTCTGTGAGGGTGTCTCCAAAAGAGTGTAGTATTGGAACCTGTAGACTGGCCAAAGATTACTCTCAGTAGTGTGAACAACCATCCTGCCTCATCCACTGAAGACCTGAACAAGGTAAGATTGGGGGAGGAAGGGGAAATTCCTTGCTACTTTGGCTGGGGTGTCCAGTTTTTCTCTCCCCTTGAAGATCAGTGTTCTGATTCTTGGAATTTCAGACTGAGAGTACGTCTTACGCTGTTGCGCATTGTTCCGCTGTGGCTATCAAGCTTTTGGTGTTCAACTACACCATCAGCTTTCCTGGGCCTTCAGCTTCTGGGTGATATTGGTGGAAACCTTCTGTCTCTATAACCCAGAGTCAATCCCTCGTAATAAATCTCTTTCTAAATATATCTCTGTGTATGCTATTTGTTCTGTTTCTCTGGAGAAGCCTAACACACAGATTTAAATTTTCTCGGGTTATCTTGCCACATTAGTCAAGAGTACTTTTATAAAGAGCAATTCTTATAAGTATCAATTTTGAGAAGTAAAAATGATTGCATCTGTAGTACTCTTAAGTCACACAAGCTTAGAAATCTTATGCACCACTTGAATCACCAGATTTATTCAGTACAGTCTGCCTTTAGTTTTGCTGAATATTAACATTGTTCACTTGATTATATTATTGTTCTTTGGTTTTGTCAGTAAAATGTGTTATTATGAATAGTGTGGATGATAGTGTTTCTTTAAAGATAATAAAAGATCACATTTTTGTAAAATAGAATACATCAATTGAGCCATGAAGTTTAACTATGGGTTTTTCAACAAGTAACCACTCAAATGTGCACAATGTGATACAAGGTGTTTAACTCATTCTACAGGTTATTAGGGGTTCTGTCTCAGTGTATTGTCTTTTTAACACTGCCCTCACTTTTCATTCAGAACATGGTAGATATTCAGACTTGATGACTAATATTTCCTATGTCCACAAAGAAAGCAAGTTAGTAATTCTCAGAAGATGTCTATGGAGGTTCTTTCAGATCTGGAGTGTTCAGTCAGACAAGAGGAAGCCTCTTTACTGGCAGGACTGGAAGCCATGCCTGCATACCTCAAAATGCCAGAGCAGCCCTTAGTCTCTGACTCTACACTGTGCCACAACAATCATCAAAACCCACATGGCTCCACTACGGACTACATCCCTCATTCTGGAACCATAGCCTGGTTCCCTCAACAGCCTCTGTATAATGTAATTCTCACATAGCGAGAACTCAGCAAAGCTTTATTTCCTTCCTCTACTTTGTTTATCCCCTTCACTAAGAAGGAACAAATGAGTGAATTCCTATCTGTCTTAAGGCTGTTTTTCTCTGTTCCTTGGCCACATGGCATAACATGTCAGCACACAGTTCCTGAATTTTTATTTTTCCTCTAGGTATATAGGGATTGCCCAATTCTTCCAATCCTAGAATTAAATCTCTAGAGAGAGAAAGGTCCATCCTTTGTTCAATCTACTCAGCTCAGGTAGAGCAATCGAACTACCTTGATGACCCTAGACTACAAAAGCATGACTGAGTAGGCAGATGGGGAGTGGGAATAATTGCTTTGAAGTGTTTCTTTGAAGGTAATAGAGAGCTTTTACCATTTCTTGTACCTCTGTCTTCATAATTTTGGTTCTGCCCCAGGTTTTGTTCTGTCCAGATTTGATATAGCTAATCTTCCTATGACCAACTTGGGTCATGTTAATTTGCTATCTTTAAAGGTAAGTTTTTTACTTTCATTTATTTTATTTTATCGTGGTGCTGGAGTTGAACTCAAGGCCTTGTGCATACAACGCAAGTACTCTACCGTAGAGTTACACTCTCAACACTGTGTCTCCCTTTGAATAATCTTGACAAGTCAGATGTGAGGCTTCCCAATAAATAGTGTCTTCTCTATTTCTCCTTCCTCACCACCCAGTACCCCTACCCATCATCTCCTGGTAGTATTAACAGAGGTCAGTTTACTCCTAACCTTTCCCTTCCAACTCCAACTATATTAAGTCTTTGCATTTGAACAATGCTTTTCTTGTTCCACCAGCTCCTTTAGAAACCAGTGAACGTTTCCTTTCAACTGCTGAAGCTCAGAGACCTGGTTCTGAGAATTCTAGTTAAAACGCAAATTCCATCCCCTGACAAAACCAGTTGAGATAAAGCTGGAGAATGGTAAATTGTACTTCTGGTGCATTTTTCCGTCAAATGGACTTGTGGAGGCTGACATGAAAGCCCAACTGTAATTTATAATATTGACTTTGAATAACATGTTCCTGTACACTCAATTAATGACTTCTCTGTGGGAGTAAAACCCATTTATAAGTCATGAACCCTCTGATAATTCACATGCTCTAGGCCAGTGGTGACGAACCCATGGCATGTGTGCTGCCGTGGGTTGTTTGTTATCCCTGAAAGCCTTTAGAAGTTTGCTACCACTGCTTTTAACACTGCCCTCACTTTTCATTCAGAACATGGTAGATATTCAGACCACAAACACCAGAAGCCCTTTCATGGTCATAAGAAAGATCAAAATAAAGGGAAGGAATAAGTAGACAGTAGCATTGCATTTCAGGACTCATCAGAGCCCTGGATACTAGAACTTGGGATGTATGTTGGGAAAGGAGGAGAAAGGGAAGGAGAAGTGAGAACGGGGCCTGGCAATAGTCTCTCCATGTTTGGTAGGGAAAGAAGCCAGAAAATGGTCACTGTCTGTCAAGGTCAGGGGAATTTAGTGCTTAGTGGTGAAGCCAGGCAGGGTGACAGCTGGAGCTTACAGTTGCCAATACTGAGGTGTGTGTGTAAGGCTGGGGTTAAGATTGGGGACTGTAAATATAATCTCAAGAATGAAGATCTCCAACTGGAGCCACTAAGAAGCCAAGTCAGAGAAATGAAAATGTGTCAGGAAGGAAAGGAGAATATACTAGAAGACAAGGTGCTCACTAAAGCACAGGGACCCCATTATCAAACTAATGCCTCAGGGAAAGTAGTGATGGAAAGCTGTCAACTAGGGTGTTGGAGAGAAGCCAGAAGCTAGTGCTCAATCCCACATTCAGGGCCCCTCTGCACCTGTGTGTTGAGCTGGCCCTCTGAGGACAGGGAGTGATTGGCATGTCTTCTTTATTCGTAGCACGCTGCCAAGACCCAAGCACAAGGCATCCTGCCTTCCTCTTTGTTGCTTAGCAACGGCCACCTCCTTGATTACTCAAGTTGTCATAGCTTTTTCGGTAGCTATCTACTTTGAAACCAGGTACATGGGCCTATAAAGAACAAGACAAAGTCCTGGTTACTCAGCCAATTACAAGGTGTCTTGCCACTGAGCAAGTTCACTGTCAGTACCGGTTGCTCTGAATACTGGGAACGCGACTGACAGCATGCTGAACCCAAAAGTGAAGCAGGAGATGGAGGAAAAAGAAGAAGAAAGTTTATTCTGATTCTGATTCTGTAAATCCCAGAAGAGAGAGAGAGAGAGAGAGAGAGAGAGAGAGAGAGAGAGAGAGAGAGAGAGAGGGAATTTTAAAAAGTGTCATGTGGTCAGGTAGTTATTTCAAATATTAGAGAAGTGAAGGCTTCTAACATATTAGAAGATATGATTTAAAGTTATTAAAATAACTTTTCTTCATTGTTAAGGTTTAGATAAAAAAAAGTCCCTCTAAAGGTTCATATGTTCAGAAGTGGAGTGGGAAGGTAATTGGATCAGGAGAGTGGGAACCTCATCAATGGATTAATCCACTGATCTGTTCACAGTTGAATAGGTTGTTGGAAGTTGAGGTCGTGTTGAAGGAAGTAGCTCACTGAGGTATAATCTGGAAGAGTGTATCTTCCTCTTGAGCTCTCTCACACTCTGCTTCCTGCTGCCATGAGTTTAGCATCTATGCTCCAGTATACCTTTCTACCATGAGGTTCTGCTTCACTGCAGACCCAGTAATAAGGGAACCAGCGGACCGTAGACTAAAGTCTTTCCTCCTTTAGGTTGATTTCTCTCAGGCATTTTGTCAGAGCAATGGAAAGCTAACATATGCATAAGTCATACTTGTTCTAGTGTGAACATTATTTAATTCTGTCAAATGTAAGCAGCAAATATAGCAATGCTTATGGAGGATCAATTGACCAATCATCTTACAGAACATTTTTGAAACCATGAACACTTCTGAAACCATAATCAAGTTTTCAGCAATATCTCTGTAATTCCCTTCTTAAATAAGACAGAATCTCTTGAGGAAAAAGTATAAATTGTGAGCATCAAAGATTGCTTGATGGGGATCAACACTGCTTAAGAGACACCCAAAAATTCATGGTGTGATTTTTCCAGAACAAAGACGGGACTAGCAGCAAAAGCCCTTGTACTACTACTTCACCATGCCTTTCAACACAGGGAATGACTTGTTCTGCATGATGTGAAGGATACTATTCTTAGTGAAAACCTCAAGTGGTTTATAGTAAAGTGCTGCACAAAAGACTCACTATTTTAATACAGAAGATATGCCTTGCCTGCTGGGTGGATTACAGAAAAAAAAAAAAGAGATCAGTGGCTGTAAAGTCAGTGGCTGCCATTTTTTATATCATCTTTCTGACATCAGGTCCAGGCCATCTTATTAAAGACCTGCTTGAACTCCTTCCAGAAGAATTGAAGACAGCACTCTCTGATTGCTAGAAGCTGTTTTGTGTCTGGAATTTCCATGATTGACAGGTTTTTGTGATTGACAGACCACACCCAATTGCCCAGCCACTTCTCCATGTCCTAGTCTCTTGCCTCAGAAGCAAACATACCTGTTCCAGAATGCTGTTGCATTTAAGTCTTGCCTTAGCTGATTTTGCTCCTCACTGGAGGATATCAGTTTTTCATTATCACCTCTTTCTTTTGCTCCTTGCCCAGTCCCCAGCAACTCCAAAGTGTGGTGTTTAAGGGGTTCTTTGAAGCTTTCCAAGAGCAGTATTTTCATGTCAAACTACTCTGGGACTAAATGTCTTGGATATTCAATAAAACTATTTGCTAAATTTACACAGACCACCAAACACACCACATGTTGCTATGCACATATTCTGATAGTCATTAGCCCTGTAGTTACACTAACCTATAAAGTTAAACGATGGTTTAACTGAGATTAGGTATTATCTGAGATTTTTAATCATTTTTGATATGTCTCTAAAAGATATAATATAGATATGTTTTTATAATTACTGTTTATGAGATCCAACTTTGTTAAGGTACATTTTAAGTGTTTTAAAAATGCTTCTAGCAGGAAGTAATCTTTTAGTTAACACCTAAAAATGGTTACATTTGATCCTCAGTCTACCAAATCAAGCCATGGCCATGAAGTAGCTTTGTGAGTACAACTATAATCATAGTGAATTCAACGGAGTGGCTGGTTTGCAGTACTAAAAATCTTGTTTTGTAGGTTATATGTACTGTTAAAATTGGATTAGAAAACTATGGGGTGTAGTTTTCAAGTTTTGACAATTTTTCTGCTTCTCCTGAAAATTGTGACTATGTCTGTGATATCTATTACTTTTCTGTATAATTCATGGTGTTTCCAGGTGTTTTATTGGTCCTTGAAATATTGGTCAGCATTGTGGGTCACTGGGTCTTTCCAAGACAGTGGTTCCGTTCTTTCTCCTAGGTGTGAGAGCTGGGATTTTTGGAGCAATAATCAGGGATTTGTTCTTGATGAATCTGACTTTTCTTGCACTTGAAATTTCACTGTCATTATATGCATATAAATTCCAGTATGTTGATGTCTTGGTAATATCCAAGCTTCAGATATATACCCAACACATAATGTTCATAATATAACTCGTGCATGTTTGAATAGTTCTACATCCAGTGCTTTTTGCCAAAAAGAATACATCGTTTAACTTTATAGGTTAGTGTAACTACAGGGCTAATGACTATCAGAATATGTGCATAGCAACATGTGGTGTGTTTGGTGGTCTGTGTAAATTTAGCAAATAGTTTTATTGAATATCCAAGACATTTAGTCCCAGTGAAGGCTAAATGTCCCCATAGAAAGTGGACACAGTCTTGTTTAAATTATATTTAAGGTCTGTGGTAACAGTAAATATTGCCTGACAAAGCAGAAATCACCAAGCTTTTTCATTCTGAGTACTACCAAGAAATGTTAAACCACGAAATATGGTATCATTTGGAATATTTGCAGTTTTCTTCTGATGCATGTAATGTTTCAGAATCTCCACGATTTTAAAATAAAAATTAGAATATATTTTGAGGTAGTAGATTACTTATATTTAAGTTACACAGGCTCGTTTAGCCCTTCAGTAGACTTGTGAGGTTCAATCAAAAGGCTTTACTCTCACATATTTTTATATACTGTACTTTTAAGCCACTTGAAAGGAGTTTCATAACTGTATTATGAAAAGCAAATATTTTAAAATTGAAATAGCACTATATGAAAAGGAAGATTATATTTAAGGAACAGAATTGAAAAGATGCTCATACTTTTCACCTACTTCTCAATCTGTAAAAAATAACTCAGATTTAAAGCTCTTTGGCATATTTCATTTTCCAAATCTTTGGTTATGATGTTGGAAAAAATGTGTCTGATTCTACATTACTTTCTATTCTTAAATCTGACTTCCTTTTCCTTCATGTGAAGAGATGTTACACCTGTCTTTTTGACAATGAAGAAATTTACAGTGTAAACAGTTGCCTTATAAGTAGAACAATGATTTAGACCTTAATTTTTATAGGGAGTTTTGTGAGATGTTTTCTGAAGACGCAAGCAATTTGAGACATGTCACTTAAATATTATTAAATGTTATTTTTAATGCCCTGAATTTTTGCTTTCTGCCAAATATTATATTGAATTGAAATCTTCGTTTCAGTATTATTAAATGGGAAGTTTGCTTGACAACTGGAGTACAACTGCAACCAAGGAAGACAATGTAGAATGAAAAGAAGACATTTTTGTTTTCTTTTAAATTCTCTTGACTGGTACTATAGAGAAAGTCCTTTGATTGTTCTTAAAATTTGGGAAGTTCAGGACTGGGGATTTAGCTCAGTGGCACATCGCCTGCCTGGCAAGTGCAAGGTCATGAGTTCAATTCTTGGTACCGGAAGAAAAAAAAACATTTGGGGAGTTCACAGAAATTCTTGTTCAGCTGATGGCAGTATTTGATTTAAAGTAGAAGATAATGAAACTACCTTTATACTGGAAATGATCGGAAGTATTGATTTAGCTTAAATAGAGATCTTATGCCCTATAATTAATCTTTCAATGTAGACCCAAATACTTGTATCTTCTGATTTTGATAAAGCATAGTTTTCAGCCTTGGTACACGTGTTGCATTATGCCTTATATAAAGAATAAAGTTACTAAATTATTCTGTATGTTCTGAACTCAAATCACTGTTTGAGAAATACTCAAATTGGTGTTTTCATTATTTAATGATACATTTAGGCAAAATCCCAAACAAACCATTTGAAACAGGCTTTTCTCCATTGCAATATGTAGCAATGTTATTTCTGTACATGCAACGAGAAGGCTAAATAGCAGTGTTAACTTTTAATTTCTTATTTGAATCTGTGGAATCATACCTGTAAGCCAAGTCTAACTTTATAATAAACTTCCTAATAAATCTAGAGAAAGTAAAATAAACAAAATCAAACAAAACCCAGCAAATAGTTTGCCACTCAGGCAGCCTAAAACAGATTAAAATACTTGAAGATGTTTCTCAGGAATTGCAGTATATAATTAAAGGTATACTTTTTTTTTTTTTTTTTTTTTTTTTTGAGACAGGGTCTCACTTTGCAGTTCAGGCTGGCCTTGAGCTCACTTTGTAGCCTAGGCTGGTCTCGAACTCAAAACGATCCTCCTGTCTCAGCCTCCCAAGTGCTGAGATTACAGGCGTGGGCCACCACACCCAGGTTAAAGGTATACTTTGAAAAGTGTTGATACCAGGCATGGTGGCACACACCAGTAATCCCAGCACTGGAGAGGTTGAAGCAGGATAATATGATTGAGAGAGTTCAAGACCAACCTGGCTACACAGTGAAACTCTTTTTAAAATAAAGTAAAATAAAATAAAATAAAATTTGGGGAATTCTGCTCTTTGCAAGGTAAAGCAAAGACTAAATCATCAATTAAATGACAAATACCAAAAATAATTTTGGAAAGTCAAAGGTAAAGATCTACATGTTTTGTTCCCACTTGACAGATCATCACCTGAAAAACATTTTATGTCCAGTGATTAAATCTAAATGTGGTAGCATCACGCGTAGAAGAGCAGTGAGCTAAAGGATTCTGTGAGTCTTTTTGGTATCCGCCACAGACTTCAGACAAAAAAAAAAATGCCTCGTCATTTTTTTCTTTTAAGCTAGGGAGACAGAACAACAGTAAATAAATATATGAAAAACTGTTCAACATTACTGCTCATTTGAAAGATGCAAATTAAAACAACACTGAGATTTCATTTCACTCCAGAAAAAATGGCTGTCATCAAGAAATCAACCAATAACAAATGCTGGAGAGGCTGTGGGGAAAATTGTTGCCTGGCTTCCTTTTTAAAACTTAAAGTTTATTTTCTTTACTATGCTCCCTTTTTCCCCATCTCCTGCCTGACGGCGCCTGAGGGATCATCTACGGATGACTTTAAAAATGTGAAGAGTTGGTCAGTGTATGTGGCTAACAGCTGTAAAGTCTCTGCTCTCTGACTTTGAGATTGTATTTCACAAAACATACCAAGCAATGCCAACTAAAATGCTCTACCTAGATCCTTTCCCTTTAAATTCAGTTTCATTCTTTATCAACGTCATATGTATGGATAAATAAAAATTCAAATAATACTAAAAGGTTTCAAACAGTCATCCTTTAACCAGCTTCCTTCTTACCTGTCCCCATACCTCAATGTAATACAATGCTACTTCCTGGAGGCTGCTACTTACAAGAGGTTTTGGTTGTTAACTTTGATTTTTTTTCCTATATTTTAAAATATTAAACACTCAAGCATTGGTAAATGACAGGTATACATTCTGGGAAATATGTTGTTAAATAATTTTGTCACTGTGATAACATCATAGAACGTACTTATACCAACCTAGATGGCATGGCCTACTATCCTCTGAGGCTCTGTGATGTAGCCCAGTTCTTCCAGCCTGCAACCCTGTGCCGCATGTCACTGTGCTGAATACCACAGACAATTGTAGCACAATGGTATAGGTGTATCTAAAAATACCTAAACTAGGAAAGCTACAGTAAAAACAGTATAAAGATAGAAGGTGGTTCACCTATGTGGGACCCTTGTCAGGAATAGAGTTGCTCTGGGTGAGTGAGTGACAAGGGGGTGTGACAGTGGGACTTTACTGTAGGCTTTATGAATACTGTGCATGTAGCTTACACTACATTTATTTAAGAACATTTTAATAATAAAATAACTTTCTTTAATTTTCTTTAATAATAAAATAACTTTCTTTAATTTTCTTTAATAATAAAATAACTTTCTTTAATAATAAAATAACTTTAGCTTATTGTAACTTTTTTTGCTTTCCACGTTTTCATTTCTTTAAACTTTTGGGCTCTTGTGGTAACACTTAGCTTAAAACACAAACCCACTGTACAGCCGCACAAAACGACTTTCTTTATATTCCTATTCTTAAAGCTTTTTTCTACTAATTTTCTGTACGTTTTCAACTTTATGTATTTTTTGTTAAAAATCTAGATGCAAACACATGCATTAGCTTAGGCCTAGCTAGGGCCAGAATCATCAGTATCTCTGACTTTCCCCTCAGACCTTGCCCTACTGGAAGCTCTCCAGGGACATCAACCCATGTGAAGATGTCATCTCTGATAATAATGCCTCTTTCTGGAATCTTTCCCAAAGGACTTGCCTGAGGCTCCTCTCGAAGTGGTGTCAGTCTTTAGAGATATGTCTGTGGGGTTTTGTTTCTCTTTTTCATCATATATTTGCTTGTGAATAGAATGGACCGTCAAAATTTCTGTCTCTCGATGAAAACTTTAAGTGTTGGGGGTCATGCATTTTCCAAATTTTTAAGGAGACTGTTGAAGTCTGCAAAAGATTCTGTTAAATCCTTCAGTGTGATTTTCTTAGGGGTGTGTCTTTTTCCTCTTTGATAGATTCCTTTTCTCTCTCCTCTGCTTTAGTTGTATATTCCTATTACAATTCCAACAAATCTGTAATCGGTTCTCAGGAACCACATCCCGGAGCTCCGCAATGTCGTCCCCTTCCACACCAGGGATGAAGATGTTCGCTACTGCAATCACAGCCTGGTACCTTTGGTAACCTTCTCACCCTCGGCAGAGCCTTTGAAGTGAAGGTAAACCTCTTGACTGTCTTCTCTCCAGTGTCATTCACACACTTCTTGGTGATATCTCTCCAAAGCCAAGCAAGATTCTTGATATAGTCATAAAGGTTATAATATTCACAGAATTGCATCAGTGCCTTCTAACTGTCTTCCTCAGTTGCTTTAATAGTCTGAGATGCAAAACAGAATTGCACCAGTGTCTTCTTTAGTTGCTGTAATAGTCTGAGCTGCAAAAAGTTCCTCCTCAGGTAGTCTTTAAAAAGTCTTAAACTCTGAAAACTCCTTGACCCAATGGTTAGAACAAAGAGGTGTTGTTTGCAAGAAAAAACACCGTTCTGATATGGGCTGAAGATCACCAATAAAAGGAGCACATGTGGGGAATTATCAGCATTGAGAGAAATCTTGAAAGATGTGCTATTCTCCAGACAGTAATTCTCTTTTTCACTGACCTAACAATGAAGGAGGGCATAGCTGGGCCATCCAGGACCTCTTAGTGTTTCTGTAGTTCTCTGGTATTATGCGCTTCCTGATAATGTTTTAGAGTTGTGGGGTTCTCAGAAGGATTGTGCTAGGTCACAAAAGGATCAATTTTAAGCCTGGAACATTTTCACCAAGGGAGACTGCTGTCCTGTCCTTAGAAGCCTTGAGACTGGGCGTAAGATTGGCCTCCTTAGAGATGAAAGGCCAATGCATCAAGGCATCTGTTTCCAGAATAGCAAGGTTTCATCCACAGTAAAGATTTGCTCTGTTAAGTAATTTTTTCTTCACAACTTACTTTGAGTTCCCAAAAATCCTTCAGCTTTCTTCACATGGACGTTTGCAGACTCACCCCTCACCTCCACAGTATGTAATGAGTAAGGATTCTTCAATCGTTAAATCATCCACGGCTGACAGTAAATTCAAAAGCATACTCAGGCCAGCCTTAATTTCAATATTGCCAACAAACTTTTTACTTTGGTCTTGATTATCATGGTGCTGAGAGCAATATGCTTTTGTGTGTAGTCTTTACTGCAGGTCATTACAGTTTTTTTCTCTATATCTGACATAGGCACTTCTCAAATTTTTGTTAGTCTTATTTTCTTCAAGGAAGCAGATCTGTAACAGCTTTCAAGACTTTGCTCTTCTTCAAAATTGTAGCCGTGTGGGGTGGGGCTTGACTGACAGGAGAGTAATGACCATCACTTATTTTCCGCCTTTGCAGTCCTTAATCCTTTTAATTTTGTTTCCAGGTCAATTTCCCGACATGTCCTCTTGCTGGCAACATTAGCAGTGCATTTTGTGTGCTTCAGGGCCATAACGGGCAAAACAGTGTAAAATTAAATCAAGCACAGAGAAAATAATGCAATCAAGAGACATGGCAAAGACAAAATGTGTGAGGCTGCTCCAGTGTAACCTGGAACACTGTTCTATGGTTGACATTTGTTCCAGTAACTAGGAATAGTATACACTTAAAATAATAATAAAAGCATACTAAACCCATAAACCAGTAACATAAGCACTTACATAGTCATTATCAAGCATTATGTGCTATACATAGTTGTGGGTGCAATGCTTTTATATGACTGGCAGCATAGTAGATTTCTTTACACCACTATCACTGCATACTTGTGAGAAATGCCTTGAACTATGATGTTATGGCAGCTTCTACACGATTAGCTAATAGGAATTTCTCAGCTACACTATAATCTTTTGGGACTACTACTGTAGTTCGTCACTGACAAGTAAAGACAGATGCATGTCTGTACTTATATTTGCTGTTTACTGATTTATCCATTTTAGATGGTATCTATTGGTTCATTTATAGTGTAGATCATTTGGATTTTAAAATTTTCTTTCACCCTTCCTTTCCTTCCTAATACAGTTATTGTACTTGTTCTACCTTTACATAATAAAAGTAATAATATATAATTATATTCAATTAATGCTTAATTGTTATAACTGTTTGCTACTGATGCAAACCATCCAGTGTGATTATACTTTCTTTCTTGAAGATCTTTTATTCCTCATTGTACACTGTCTCTTCCATTTTCTCCCAAGTTGTCTATGTGTATGTATTTTGGTCTCTGTCTTTCATATTAAAACTTTCTTTAAATGTGTGGTGATATTTGATTCTGCTCATACTGAAATGTGCAGTGCTAAAAATCTGAACTGAAACTATGTGAGTTTTGTGGGTTTGCCAGATTTATATTAAGAAACCACTCAGTGTCATTTAGGGATCTCTCTCCTCTTCCTCTCTCTCTGTCTCTCTTTCTCTCTGTCTCTGTCTCTCTCTCTTTCTGTCTCTGTCTCTGTCTGTCTCTGTCTCTGTCTCTCTGTTTCTCTGTCTCTCTCTCCCTCCCTCATCTTAGTTACTGGCAGAGCAGATTGGGTGAAGGAAGTTATAGATCTTACCTTGCAGTGTACAGATTGTCACTAAGAAGCCCTGTTTTTCGACGCATGCCTCTCCTCCAGGTCAAGGTTCTATGAAACCTGCGTACAGACTTGACACTACCTGCTGTGTGAGTCTCAGCTTCTGCTGAGCTCCTACATATCTTGATGTCCAGTACATGCTGTGTCATCTGAGGGTAAATACCCCCCTCATGGCTAGAAGTAGCCTGTCTGCAGACCTTAGGTTACAGCTTCTTCAGTTCTACTGAGTTGATTTCCAACCCTCCATATATACTACCTGCTGATATTACCATATTTGATGAGGAATCCTTCATGAAGAGTGGATCAGGAATTAAAAATACAATCCAGAGACCACTGCAATGTATGGTATGTGCATAATTTCTCAGCGAAGCTGTTAAAAAATGATCTTACATAAAAAACTGGAAAAGCATTCTCAAAGCTGTTAAAAATGACTTATACATATAAAAATTGTGGAAAGCAAGCAAAAACTTTTTTTTGTTTTTTTTTTGGGGGGGGGTTTTCTCTGGTACCGGGAACTGAACTCATAACCTTGCGCTTGCCAGGCAGGCGCTTTGCCACTGAACTAAATCCCCAGCCCCTAAGCAAAAACTTTTTAATAAAGTTAATTAGATCATTATGTATGGATAAAATATTTTAAATTTCTTGTATGTATGCATAAAATAATCTAAATTTCCCTTTCATGTTGCAGATGAAGAAGAAAAATAGTAAAAAGTCTATAGTAGAGCAATCAACTGGGAGCAGTAAAGAAATTGATAAAAGTATGGAAACTTTTGTTTGAACTTCATAGTTGATATATAATGTACATAAAAATATGAGATAATATATACAGAGATTAAAACCATTTTATATTTAAGTTCCATTTTCTACAGAAACTGATGTCATAAAATTCATTCTGAAAGAAATTAAGGACCAAAAAAAAAACCCAATAAATAGAAAAATATGAAAGGCAATTCTAATGAGTATGCTAGTGGCATGTGTACATACTGTAGATGAGACACTGCCACTTCTTAATTTTGATTTAGTAAACTGAGGCTTTAAGTAAACCTAGAAAATACGTTTTACTAAAAGCTATGTCCATAATCATGTAATAATTTGTGAAAACTTGGATGCAGTATAATAAAAACTTTAGGCTCTAACATATGGTATGAAAAAATCCATCCCTTCTAAGTAGCTAGTTAAAATGAAGTTTAGAAAATTCTCTGTGAAATAAATAACAGGAAAAAGTTTTAAATCCTGGAAAATATGATTTAGGAAAAGAGAAGGGTTAAAATGATTAATGGTAAAGTATAGTCTAAAAATAGAATATACATTTTAAAGGACAAAAGCATAGACTTTCCCATGAAGTGCTGAACTCTATGCGTGTACTGTACTTAAGGACTTTTTTGGCATGAAGGACAGATTGTAGTTAATAAAGATACAAATAGTCTTATAATTTTAAGAAGAGGCAGAGGAAAATCTCTGATTTTTCTTATCTTTGTTCCTAAAGAGATGATAGCTCTCCTCCTTCTACAATGCCTCAAGATATCATCTTGATGCAAGGCATGCTGGTTGGACATCAGTGTGATAGAAACAGAGGAGGCCTGACTGGGCCAACTGCAAGCTCGCCTCGCCATCCTGCTCTTGCTGATCAAATTCTCTAGACAGAAAGTCCTTCTAATAAAAGTGACTGAGCATAGCTCCTCCTTGTCCCTGAGTAGTCTTCTATTATTCAGAGAAACCAATCGCATCCTCTTGCAGGAACTGTGGTGCACTCCATCCTCTTGACATTACAAAGCCTGCTCCCACAGCCTGTGGTCCATCATTTTGTCCCCACGTGCAATCCTCATGTGGCCCTGAAAGGCACACAGTATCTTCTCCCCTAGGCTCTGAGTCTATGTGATCTCATTTGTCCAGTGTTGGGTGTCACGCGTTTAACCTTCCCTGTAACCGGAGAAAGGGAATTCTTTCCTCCCCAAGGGGATGAATAGGAGGCAATTAAGAGAAGGCATTCCTTGGCTTTTGGAAATATCACTCCAACTTCTGCCACCAAGATTACATTGCTTCTTCTCTGTGTCCTCTTCCATTTGTCTCCAGTCTCCACCTGCATTTCTTTTATAAGAGTCTTGGCCCTGAATTTATGACCACCTAGATCATCCAGGATGATCTCTTCACCTCAAGATCCTTAATTACACTAGAAAAGATACTTTTTCCAAATAGAGTAATACTCAGAGGTTCTGGAGATTAGAATTTAAACTTACCTCTCAACTCACTTCAGGGAAAAAGAAAAAGTATGTTGATTGTTCCTTATAATATTTTGTTCTGTTAATTTCAGGAAGTCATTGCTATGGAAGAAACCTGTTAGAGCTATTACGATAAAAATCTCTGAAACCATTATAATTTGTGGCTTTTTGAAATAAATTTAATTATGTGGGTCCCTTGTGCTCACTAACAAAAGCAGGTTTCAACTAAGATGCTGAACATAATCAAATAGTAAGCATTGTCTAGAACACTATAATGAGACAAGCTGTGAGGTGTGTCTAGTCCAATAGGGAAGAATTCTGTGGCTGATCAGCAGTGCTTCTCAGGTGATGGAGAGGGAATGGTGGAAAACATACCTTGAGTTTTCAGTGTTCAAATTTATGATCTTTAATCACTCTTGCAAAGCAATTACTAGGTAAGTTCAGGGTCAACGACTACTTAAATGTTTTTTTCCCTAAAAGTAATTATTTTGTTATTCAAAGTTTGAGCAAAAAGCAGAATTGGAGGAGATATTTAATCAGGGGGATTTGTTTAGAGATTTGACATTATACAATTGTGCGAGCTGGGTAAGCAGTTTATGGGAGGTGGTATTCTGTCTATGGAGCCATACTTTGGAATCTGTGGGACAGACATGAAGGGGTAGGGGTGAGCGGACCAAGTGACACCTGAGAGAATGAGGCAACCCTTGGGGGTAGGCGGGAACCTGCACGTGTCTTACTGATACTAAGCCTCCAACCGTGATGACAGAATTGTCTCCTGGAAATGGTGTTTGTGACAGTTAATCTTGGGGTAGGGCTGGGGGGACAAGGAGCTAGGGATCGAGCCCAGGCCCTCATGGAGGCTAAGTACATGCTCTACCATTGAGCTTTATCTTCAGTCCAAACTGTTAACTTTATGTATCAACTTGACTAGGACATAGATAGCATTCTCTAGGCTCTTCTTTCTGAACTCTTCATTGGAATCATATTTACTGTCCAATTTCTACCAACATTCTCATTAGAGGAGCCTAGGTTTTTTTTCCCTAACATGCATGTCAAAACATCTCCAGTTTCAGAGCCACTTTCACGTTTTTAGGTATTTGTTACAAGAATACCCCTCTTCTGAGTACCAAAACCTGTATTAGTTGGAGTTCTACAGAAAAAAATAGAACTAACATGATATGTGTAGGTGTGTGTGTGTGTGTGTGTGTGTGTGTGTGTGTGTGAGGGAGAGAGAGAGAAACAGAGACAGACAGAGGCAGAGAGAACAATTTTAAGAACTTGGCTCATGTAATTAAGATTCTTGGTAAACTCCAAATCTGTAGTATAGGCTGACAGGTTGGGAACCTGGAAAGAGTTTCAGAATTTCATCTTCTCTGGGGGAAGCCTGTCTTTTTCTATTAAGATCTTTAATGAAACTTACCTACATTATGTAGGATAACTTGCTTTTTCTCAAAACCTACTAATTTCAGTGTTAATTTCATCTAAAAACACCTTTACAAAAATATTGCAAATAATGAGGGTTTTAAAATTTAGAAGAAGAAAGCTTATAGATTTATTAATGTGCATGAAGAAAATTACAGGAGTGTGACTGCTCCTAGCATAATATTTAATCATTGCCTAGCCTAGTTGAAACAAAATTAACCGTCAGAGTGATTTTTGCTTCAGAGCTCCTCATTAGGTTAGCTGAGATGGTCAGATCTGTGGTGCAGGCTGAGGGTCTCCCTGATCAATTTCAATTTAAGGTTCAGTGTGAATTGAACCTTGAAAATGAATCTGGAGTCCTGAAGGTAAACGAGGTTGGTGGAAAGCATTCCTAACATGCAGTCTTACAGGAAGTAGAAAGCAACACAGTGAAAGAGACCAGGTAATCAGGTACCTCACAAACCACCTAATGTGGCAGATATTTGGCTCGTAAAGAAGCTAATTGATGACAGTACTATATGCAAAGTCCTAATATTGTAACATCTAACTTATAGACCTCATGGGATTTGCATGCTCCATTACTTTTTATTCTTTTGATTGCTGAAAATATTGCCATGTTTAAATGAGAATTAACTTTCTTACAAGAGTGACTTTTACCAAATCAATGCTAATAAGAAATTGCCAATAGATAAACAAAAGAAAGTAGCACGAAACAGGGAGGAATCATCAGAGGCAGTTAATGAAATGAGCTTCATGGTGTCCATGGGTTCTTCAGAACAGGAAGGGAACACCTTGAAACTTTACAGACACTGTGAAATGTTGAGTGTTATTCAGAAAAAAAATCCCATGTTCATAGTCCAGTTTTTACATTGTACATCTAAAGAACCTGGGGACTGTATTTCTAAGAGCAGAATCTGATTAGCATCTAGCTTGTCACATGGGTTTCCAGGGCTAGTCTCTAAACTTCATTGAATCAATCCTACGTGAGTTCATTCAACAAGCACTTATCAAGCACAAAGCTGTGTTGGCTACAACCTGAGACCAAGATAGGAGGGGAGAAATAAAGGAATGAGTGAAGGGGAGGAAAGGAGGTATTAGTCTCAGTGATACCAATCACAGGACTTGAAATTACATAGGGACCCATAGAAAATTGAGTCTGCTGTCTTAAAACAAATGATTGATCTGAAAACAACAATACACAGTATACAAACCATTGTTGAACTCTTACCTTCTTGTATGGTGAAGCTCTGCATCATTTCCAATGTTGTTTTTTTTTTATTTGTTACTGTCTGTGATTGTTTGATCAATCTTACATTGTTATGTCTGGTGGAATGAGCAACTTCATTGAAGAAACAGCATGTAATATAGCAACCATTGTTAATTCCTACCATTCTGTTTTGAGGTCATGTATCATTTTTGTTGTTTTGTGTTGTATTGATTTTGTCTTCATTGTTGTTTTGTCAGTTTTTAAAATTTTAAAATAAAAAATACAGTTTAATTAACTAAACAGTAATAGTTACCAGTTTGGTAACTGAAGAATGATTTATAAAGGTTTGTCACCCTTGTATGCTCATTTCAGAAGATTGTAATGAGCTTTATGCAAGAAGAAATAAAATGTCAAGAAAAGTTCATAACTGATATGTTCTAACTAAAGTGTAAGGATGTGGCCAATTTTCTTAGTGTTGACATATTGTCTTTTTTCTTTGTTTCAATAAACATCATTCTCTTATTGATTATTAAATAGATAATAGTACCTAATTAAATCATTAGTAAACAAAATCTATTGAAGCAAATGTGGGGCAGAAAAATGTTTTTAGCAATTTAGCAATTGGTGCATTGGTTTCAGATATGTGGTTTTCCTTTTATCCTTAGATTCAAGTATCACTTTTTTTATAATGGCATTTGTCTTTCTCATAGTAAGTCACACAATTATCAACAAGATTAGTCAACTCAATTTTTCATATTTCAGCATAATACATTTCTTATTACTTCATAACAAATTATCATACTACTCAGCTTATGACAACAAATATTGTCTCAGAATTTCTATGAGTCAGAATCTGAGAGTGTATTTGTTGGGAGCCTCTGAAGTGGAGGTCTCCCAAAAGGCTGCAGCTCAGAGCAGGGGTGGGAACATCTCACGCTATTTTGGGTTCCCACACTCACAGGGCTATTGAAAGGCTTCACTTGCTTATGGCTAATAGTAATTCTTTGCCATGTAAGCCTCTCACAACATGGCAGATTTGCTTTTCCAAGAGTGAGGGGAGAGAGAGATTAATTGAAATTATAGGACTTAATTTCAGAAGTCATATCCCATCACTTCTACCATCATCTGTTTGTTAGAAATGGGTCATTAAGCCAGATGTGGTGGTGCACACCTGTAATCCCAGCACTCAGGAAGCTGAGGCATGAGGATCATTGAGAGTTTGAGACCAGCTTGGTCTACAAAGTAAGCTCAAGGCCAGCCTGAGCTGTATAGTGAGACCCTGTCTCAAAAAGAAAAAGAAAAAAGAAATAGGTCATTAGACCCAGTCCACACTCAAGGGGATAGCATTACACAAGTTGTAAATACCAGGAGGCAGGTATCACTGAAGGACAATTTGGAAACAGTCACCATATAATAAATTAGGTCTTTTTTCATTATTTTATTATTTGTGCTTTCAAATGTAGGTAACAACACTACATTGACAATGGTTTTGAAGTGGGGTTTTACGTTGCCACAGCACTGATAAACAATTCTGCCAGAGAGGGCGGGGCTTTAGCTTGCAGACAACTGGAATAGTCGATACGTTATTTTTCACAATCTCTGCTCCCCTCCACAACCTAATCACTGTGGGAAAATGTACTCTGCCATCTGTATCAATCAGCTTTTTGTCCCTTCTAACAAATACCAGAGACACAAATTTACAAAGAGATGTGATTCATTTTGCCTCAGTATTAAAGTTTCAGTCACTGTCAGTAGGTTTTGGACCTGTGGTGCAGTGGCACAAGATGAGCAGAAGTGTGTGGGGAAGGTAAGGCCACTTTCAGGACCAGGAAGTGAAAGGGAGGAAGAGGAAGGGGCTGAAGTCCCACTTTCCTCTTCAAAGGCATGTCCCCAGGGGCCCACAAAGCCCTACTAGGTCCTACCTCTTCAAGTTTTTACCACTCCCCAATAGCACCAACCTGGAGACCAAGACCTTAACAAATGGACCTTGGGGGATGCTTTTCTGAGCCATGTGCCAGGTCACCAACTTTAAGCCTGGTATGAGACTTGCTTTCAGCAATGGGACTTGAGGCATAGTTTTGAGCAGAAGCTGTAAGAGGCTTCAGGATTTCATTTACCTTGCATCCTTCTGCTTTACAGAATTTGAAACATAACACAAGAGACACAGAGCACAGCTCAAGATCTTAGCTGGGTGAGCCACAGCAAATCTGCAGAGGTGAAAGGGAGAAATGTGTGACTGGTGTTGCAAACCACTGAGATTTGGGAAAGTATTTTATTTCAGATGCAAATGGAGATAACAGGGCTAGAGCAAACATCCCAGAGATGTCTACCACCTTCGCTACTCTGTTGACAGATTCCAGTGAGACTGACTGAAGTCCAAGCCGCAAAAGTATTTGTAGCAGATAATGTAGTCTTTCAGGAGTTTTCAGTTCCCAGGGGCTGCTGTAGCACTTTTCTCAGGAAATATATGTATTTTTAAAACCAGTTGTTCAAACTGTTATACTTAATACCTAGTAAACATTTAGCTTTCTAAAATTTCTAGATATTTGTATTTCATCTCTCTGAAATTTTTTCAATTTTGTTTCCTTCTTTTTTATGAGCACATGTTTGCAGCACATAATTTTACATTCCTTGTCTGGAGTTGACACATGTGCACACTGCATCTTAATTCCTTTTCCATTCCCTTTCCTTCCCCTCCCTCCTCCTCCCCCATCTCTTTATCCCCTTTCCATTTGAGAAATATCTATCTCCCAACTTCCTATTATCTATCTTTCATTTTGCACTTTATTTATTACTTGGGTTTTGCATAGAAGAGAAACCATACAATCTTTAAACTTGTGTATCTGACTTATTTCACTTAACTTTATGGTCTCAAGGTCCATTAATTTGCCTACAAATGACTCAACTCTATCCTTTATGGCATACTAGTACTCCATTGTGCATAAATACCAAATTTTCTTTATCTGTTCATCTGTTAATGGACATATAGTCTGCTTCCAAGATTTAGCTACTATGAATGGTGCTGCTACCAACACTGGTATGCATGAATCACTGTAATAGATGTCTTTACTTCTTTAGGGAAGGTACCTACTAGGAGAAGAGCTGGATCAAATGGAATTTCTAGTTTTAGTTTATGGATGAATCTTCATACTGATTTCCATAGTGGTGGTACTAGTTTATAATTCCTCCAACAATGTAGGGAGGCTCCTTTTTCCCCACATCCTGTCTTGCATTTCTTATTATTTAATTTGACTATAGCCATATTTTCTGGAGTAAGGCGGAATCTCAGTGTTGTTTCAATTTGCATTTCTGTGATGGCCAGAGATGAACATTTTTGCATCTCCAAGCTCGTTTGCCTATAGTTCATCTAATATCTCAGTGAGATGCGCTCTCCTTTACCCCAAAGAACTTGCAAATGATGGTAACTCCACCTCTGAAAAAAAGTCATGTGCAGCTGAGGATGCAGCTCAGTGGTGAAGTACTTGCCTAGCATGCTTAAGGCCCTGTGTTCAATTCCCAGCATCAAACCAAGCAAAATAAAACAGAAAACGTCCTGTGGCCATTGGTGCATGCCTATAATCCAGGCTACTAGGCAGGCTAAGACAGGAGGACTGCAAATTGGAGGCCAGCCAGGGCAATTTATGAGACCCTTTTTCAAAATAAAATAAAAAGGACAGGCGATATAGCTCAATGTTAGAGCACTTGCTTAGCACAAGTCAGGCTTAGTTTCATACGCAATAGTTAAAAAAAAAAGGGATAAAGAAAGAAAAGAAATGAGAAGGGAAGGGGCTGGGGATTTAGCTCAGTGGCACAGCGCCTGCCTGGCAAGCGCGAGGTATTGAGTTCGATTCCTGGTACCGGGAAAAAACCAAAAAAAAAAAAGAAATGAGCAGGGAAGAAAAGAAAGAAAAATCATGGGAATGCTTTAGGATAATGTATATTAGAAGCACAATTGCACCAAGGCTGCAGGAAATTTCTGCTTTGAAACCTTAGAATCAATTAACCAAACCAAACCAACCAAACAAAAAAAAAACCCAAGAGTGCCAGGAGCCACACTATGTCAAACTGACCAGAGGTGGCTATTTCTGGAGACATCAAATGTCTCCAGAAAGGAGACAGTTTTATTAACGAGTATTAGCATGAGACTTTTCAGTCCATCTGACTGCTATATTCTTACAGTAAGTAAGTGAGTTGGCATCGCTTTGTTTGTTTTGGCTAATGTGAATTTCAGTGATAAAGTTTTGGTTTTGAACACTTAATGGAAATGAGGTTTTTGTCTGAGGCAGTCAGAGTAGGAGGTGAGACTCAGCAGACCCCTCACAGACCCCGTGACACTGCTTTCATCTCTTTCCAGGGTTTACGCCCTGCACTGAAGGAAAATCTTCCTAAAGAGCAATTTTGATTATGTCCTCACTTAACCGGAATTATGCAAATCCAACAAGAATATTAATCAACTGTTTCTAATAGAATAAGGAAACACCAAAAGCAATCAAAGTATCGCAGAGCTGTTCTTAATTGCCTTCTCACAGTGATAACTTTTAAAATTGTACAACAGCATTACGGTTTTTTAAAAATGAAGCATGACCCTATCTGTCTAATGATTTAATGTACTTTCCTCAAATTAGTTGTCATAATGAGTTGATTGTAGGCTGCCATATATTTTTTAGCTAATTATGGAGGGTGCATAGATTTAATTGCTATATTTCATTCATTCATTGGCTTAAGGAATACATCTTAGACACCATGGTCTTCAGAAGAAAACAAAACAATAGATTGAAAACAAAGGCCAGAAAACATCATTAAAAAACATTAGCAGCTTCTGTTGCCCATTGAGGTAGACAAGTTCAAATTCTGTTTCTTCTTGATTCTTTTCTATCTTTCTCTTTGCAATTAAGAAATTTAACTACCAGCCTCAGACATTTCTACAAATGAATTTTGAATAATTTAATCCTCAAATAGATAGGAGCAACACATAATTGCAAATGAAACATTAAAGCACAAAAGAGGAAGCTGACAGTTCAAGTTATTTGGCAACCAATGTGCAAAAAGTCTCAGGCAACAGAATTATCCAGGTGTGAAGCCTGAAAGCAATTTGATAAATACCTTCTGCCAGGGTGAAGGCAATAACTGTATAAATTCAATAAAGCACATTATTTTCACAGGCAGAAAGCACACTAAAATGCTGAGAACGTTTTTGCCATCTGAGTATTTTATTTTTCCAGACAATTAATGAAAAGGGAGCATGTGATTATTTTCCCCCTTGCTTTACAAAATCTGTCAAGAAGCTAGAGATTAGCAACTACAATAACTGACAGATCTCAGGAAGGTGAATGGAGCTATATGATATGTAAACAAGGTAATGTTCACTAACATTTACTCCAAGGAAAACTGAAAAAAAAGAAAAAATGAAATGAATCGTAGGTGCCAACTTTATTCAGGAAATGAAAGGATAATCATCTCTGCAAAGTATAACAATCGTGGTTTACCTCACCCCAGACACTTTGTGGTCCAGTTTAGGCTGTACCAACTGCAGCAATTCAAGCTAGCTCTTGTATCAGAGGCAATATTGCAATAAGATAAAGAGTTAAAATAAGTTAGCCTTTTCCATTTCCTTTTGCCCCTCTTTGCCCAACTATCAACTTATCAGAAGAGCAAAATAAAACTAAAACAGTCTCTTGATATGGGCATTTTATGAGTTTCCTTTTTGTCATTATTCTCCTTTGAGCAATTTTTTTTGACAACAGTATTTATCTTCTTTGCAATGCCTGGATTCATGGTCTTATGCTATCCAATTTTGCTGGGAAAAAAAATACAAAGAAAATTGATTTTGAAAGTCAATTTATAATTTTTGCATTTTAAACTTCTCCCTCAGTCCTCAAATTCATTTCAGATGTATTAAAAGACTGACTAATAAAATGCCAAAGCTTAGCTTAGTAAACTATAATTCCACAGTTTAAAAACTGTGAGGGGGTTTCATATATAAGAAGCTTAAATACAATAGATAAAACAACAACATCAAATATTGGCAGATTTGATTGCAGATAAATAATGACATTTGCACACAAAAAAAGAAGATTTAGTCTTTATTTTAAGGAGACCTACAAGAAATCTTCTTTGTTGTGGTATCATCAGATTTTTACTAGTGCTGATATTATGCTTTAAAGACCTCCTACAATATATTTTACAAGAGCTTTCAGTGCCAATCAAAACAAATGAATAAATAATAAATATAAATGAATTATTAGAGAGTGAATAAGTGAAAAAAATTTGTTTAAGTTGCTAATGAGCAAGTGTCATGAATAGTCAATGCTGAGAGCCATTTATTCAATAAACAGAAGAAAATATTTCAACCTCATTAATGAACAAAGAAATGCAAATCAACAGTGAGACACATTTTTCTACTGAATTAGAAAAAACTATATAATAATTGTTATGGTATGAAGTGTTCCTCAAAGACTCATTATTGAGGGCTTGATCCCCAACGAAACAGTATTCAGGGTGAGGCCTAGAGAAAGATTGGATCACGAGGGCTCTACCTTCATCAAATTGATTACTCATTGATGGGATCATAATTCAATGGCCTTATTGGTAGGTGATGA
Source organism: Chinchilla lanigera (assembly GCF_000276665.1). Classification (NCBI taxonomy): domain Eukaryota; kingdom Metazoa; phylum Chordata; class Mammalia; order Rodentia; family Chinchillidae; genus Chinchilla; species Chinchilla lanigera. The sequence goes on from NW_004955446.1 coordinate 4,322,175, forward strand.
AAACAGGAGGTAAGGCCTAGTTGAAGGGAGAAGATCACGGGCCTTAACTTTGTGAATTTTATCTGGTCCTCAGACCCCTTTTTCTCTGGTTCTCAAGCAACCTCTTTGCTTCCTGGCTGCCAGGAGGTAAGGACTTTCAACTGCTGCAACCTTCCACCAACAAGTTTGTGCTTCAACAAAGGCTTAAAAGCTATTGGGTCAGCCAACCATGGACTGAAACCTCTGAAGCCAAGAGATAAAATGAATCTTTCCTCCTTTAAGTTGTTTCTCAGGTAGTTTGTCAAAGTGAAGGAAAGCTAATACAATAATTACATACCTTGCTGATGACCATACAAAGTTGTGGACACTATGGTACATTCTAATAATTGTGTAAACTGCCTCAATGTTTTTTGACACCATAAATCAAGAGTTACAAAAATGTTTGCTTCTGCTTTTTTGCTAAGATGATGGACTAGCCTGGGTTACAGGCTCCCAACCACTAAAAGCACATCTGGAGCAACTGCAGAAGTGAGAAAGAACCAGTATCAACAGTAATTAGGAAACACAACCTAAGAAGGTGGAGGACTACCTTAAATAGTATGAGGAGTTAAGCGGGTCAGCCTAGAGTGGAGTGGTGGGCTGCTGAGTGTGGCAATGGAAGGGGAGGTGGGGAACAGTTTTAAAGTGTTATTCTTGCTTTTCCTAGGGTTGCCTTGGGAAAATTGTCATCTACCTTACCATCTCTGAGGCTGGTGCCCTGAGGACAAAATTGGGGCAGCCATTTTCCTTCCAGCTTCAGGTATTAACGAAAATAGGTGATTTTAGTCTTATGACATTACTCTTCCAATCTGTTAGGTCCAGAGTCTCAACCTCCTATATTGCCAACTTTCCTCTTCCCCTAAGGGCCAAAGATAGACAAAGCCTTGATGCAGCTTAGGAGACTAGCAGGGGTTTCCTTGTGCCCAAGGCTCTCCACTCTTTACTCATCTCTTCTGTTTAAATCTATCTGAATTGACAAGACTTTGGGTGTCCACCGGTGCACATACCACAGAAACTAGCAGATACTCCTAGAAGAACGTGAGTTCAAAGCTCCAAACAACTGATGATTTCAACTGTCATGGAAGAAAAAGAATAAATTAAACAATATTCATCTGAGTTAAAATATTAAAACAGAAATTTTCAAAATTTAAAATAACCTTAGTATAGATTCAGAGAATGATTGCTAACAAGCAAGATAATGAAGTAGAGAATTAGAAGAACCTCCCAGAAAACAGCAAGAAATGAGAAAAACAAAAAATGAAATAATGAGAAATTTAGAAAATAAAGACTATTATCTAGAAAACTGGGGACCCAAAAGGACAAAATAAGTAAAAATGAAGGGAAGGAAATAATTAAGGGAATAATTTTGCATAAATTAATAAAAAGATGAAAGGCTTCAGATAGAAAAGAGAAATAAAGAAATAGACATAAAAATGAAGTTTAGGAATATCAAAGATATTAAAGACAGGGATGGGGGTATAGCTCAGTGGTAAAGCACATGCTTTCATATGCAAGTCACCATGTTCAATCCCCAGCACCATCAAAAAAAAATGTGAAGACAAAGCTAGAGTTGTAGTTTAGTGGTAGAATACTTGCTTAGCATGCATAAAACCATAGGCCCTGAGATGCAAACATTAAAAAAATAAACTTTTATAAAAGAAAAAATTTTTAGATCTAGAATTTTATGAATAGGTCAATCAAGTTTGAAAGTATAATAAAAATATCCCATGTGTACGAGTCTCAGATGGTATGCCACAAAAAGACTGTTACTGAAAACACCTGTGGAGAAAGAACAGAAGGTCTAGAGTCTAGGGTTAAGGACTTTTGCTTCTCTCAAAGCCGTGAACAAAGATAATAAAGCAATATATTAAAAATAAAATTAAAATTCAAGATATCTTCATGATAAGCAAGAGATGAAGTAGAGAGTACTGCAAAGACACAAGAGTGTATTACCTGAAATTTTGTTGTTGGGATTAAGTTACTGGCATTGATAAGTTTATAAAATTGAGAGGGTTAAATAAAATAAATAATAGTTATATATTATAACTTTTAGATGAAAAAAATCATTCAAAAGTCATAATAAAAAAACAACAAAGAAGATAAAAAGAAACAAAAATAAAAAGTAATTAATGGTAATGTCAAATGACAGCATTACAATGGGCCTAACTGGCTTTCATGTATGTAGAATGGAGACTACAAAATGGCCCCCACTGGGTCATTCTACAAAATGGCTCCCATCGGGCTATGGCAGCACAGTGGGTTTCACACAATCGAAATGAAAAAACAGAACAATGCAGGGTCGTTAACATCAAGTTACTTTGGGTTTCTTTTCAGTAAAGGTTAAAGGAAAGAGGACTTTCTTATTTGCTGACTCAGAGCAGGATCTCTTATTTTCAGAAAAAAATTAATCTAGAGTCTGCCTGCCATTTTAAAGCTTCAGTTTGATTATTTGGCACTTACCATAGGTGAATCTGTTTTGATTCATCTGGTATGTTGGGGCCTAGGCCCAGTACAAAATAATGGAGCCTCTTAATTTTGTTTCACAGTAGTGTCATGATTTATATCAAGATGTTCCCCCCAAAGCCTCACACACTCATAGGTAAAATTCTGAGGAGGTGATTGAATTATGGGGGATTGATATTTATCTTAGTTATTTTCTTCTCATTGCTGAGACAAAACACCTGTCACTCAAAGTTAAAGGAGAAAAGGTTCATTTGGCTCATAGTTTGTAGAGGTTTCAGTCCATAATCAGCTGGCTCCAAGTCAGGGTGGCATTGGAGAGGAGAAACAGTTCATAGTGAGCAGAAGGTAGCAAAACAACAAGCTCTTCCTATCCCTCGTATCTTATCCACACTACTCAGGGTGGGTAGTGTAATGGCAAACAGAAACATGGAAATGACACCCAGGATTTGGAGGCAGATTTATTTAACATTGAATTGGCACTGACTAGGAAGCAATAGTTTCTCAAAATGTCAGACCCTAATATCCCGTGGTCTAGGGCTTATATATGATAACCAAGCAGAAAGTACAGAGGTAGAATGGCTTGTCATTTGAGGATTGGTTCTTATAAGATGCATCATAGTGACCTGCTATTTCTAAGAGACAGAAGCAATTGGAACTGCAAGAGGAACTACTACCTGGGCAACTAAAGTATACTGGCTGGGGGGCATTTTCTGCTACAGTAGCACTCACACCCTTAATCCTGGCACCCTAGCACTGCACCATGAATCAATCCCAGTATCACATATTTTAGATCCAGCCACCTTTGAAGAAGCCCCACCTATAATCACATGAGGCTTTGTGTGTGTGTGTGTGGGACATCTAGTCACAAGCTATAATAATATTCTTCAGTGAATTAGTCCACTAAAGAGTTTATAGCTAACTGTGGTGTTGGTAGGCAAAGTCTAGTGTGAAAAGTTGGGTAACTGGGGCTGTAAGGGTCTACCTCCCTTCCTTCTTCCTTGATATTTTTCTGCTTCTGGCTACCATGCTATGAGGCACTTCTCCTCTGTCATGCCATTTTGCTATGGTGCCCTGCCTTGGAGCCAGCTGACTATGGGCTGAAACCTCTACCAACTGTGAACCAAAATAAACCTCTTCTCCTTTAACTTGTGGTTGTCAGATATTTTATTCCAGGAACAAGAAAAGTAACTAAGACAACAGATTTTACAGCAAAACATTTTCAAATGTTTTCTTTCTCTTCTCTTCACTCCAATAAAGCTGCTGTTGTATACAACCACTTATCAGCTACCAATGACCTCTAATGGGCAAAACCATTTGCCTGTTTCTCAAGTTGAATTTTCCACACCTATTTCTTAAGTGTTGTATTAAGCCCTTATAATATTTACAGTTCCCTGTACTATTCCTGGGTCCAAACTCAACTCACACAATTCCATCAAGGTAAAAAAAATACATATGATCTTGATTGACACAATTTTTTTGCACAAAGAAAACTGGGTAACTTCCACTGAGAACTCTGAATCTTGATCTTAGGATCATAACAATAGACTCCAATTTCATCTCCTGTGGTGACAGTTCTTAAGAAGCCGGAATCTGAAGTGGCATGATTATACAACTCCAACCTAGTTGACAAAATTTTGTGTTAATTCATTGTTTGTGATCCATGATATATGGCATACTTAAAACACACCCTCTCTCAACTGTAGCTTACTAACTGCACCAAACAAGTTGAGACTCATCACACACTGTCCCTAAGGTCTGGTGGACTGCTTCATATATTGAAGACCCCTGCCTTTCAACTGGATGGCACGTGGCAGCAGCTTCACTGTATTTTTTTTTTTTTTTTTTACTACACATTGGTACATGTGGGAGAAGTTTGCATTTTACTCCTCTGTAGAAGAGAATTCTTAAATTCATATGGGAAACACAGAAGGGTAACAGTCTCTCACATCTGGATGATTGTTGGACACTCTTAAAAATTATTACTTTTTGTATAATCTGTAGTAAATGGTAAGAGCAACATTTCAAAAATTTGAATCTCCAGTGTTTCCCCCAACATAGAGTGCCATAGAATACAATACATACAAAGAATTAACATTCTACAGACAGTAGAATAATTTTAAAATGTGTGCTAGGAAACCTTATAACATTAAAAAATAGTCTTTGTACTAAAATTAAAATTTACAAATAATTCAGAACTAAATAATACTGAAAACTCTGTATGTCAATATTTGTACCATACAACTAAAGGAATATTCAAGAAGAAATGTATAGCTTCTACTAGTTTTATTTGAAAACCAAAAAGATGAAAAATAACTGAGAAATTAGCACTTGTAGTTCCAGCTACTCAGGAGGCCGTGGTATGAGGACTGTTTGAGCCCAGGAGTTAGAGACCAGACTGGGCAGCATAATGAGACCCTATTTCAAAAACGAATGAATGTGCCTGGTGTGCTGGCATACACTTGTAATACCAGCACTCAGGAGACTGAGGAATGAGCATTGTTGTGAGTTCATGGACCAGCCTGGGCTACAAAGTGAGCTGAAGGCCAGCCTGAAATGCATGGTGAGACCCTGTCTCAAAAAAAGTGAATGAATGCATAAATAAATAAAGTCAATGGCAAAGGGTTAATTTTTCAAAAATGGGTTTGCTCAATAGTAGAGCTCTTGCCTAGTATGAATGAAGCCCTGAGTTCAATCTCCAGCATGAGGTATGATGGGGAAGAGTTCAATCCTCAGCAAGTAACGAAAGAAAAAATAAATTGTACATCATCAAATCTAAATATTGCAAATATCAAAGGATGTTATCAAGTAAATGAAAATCAGCCTGTAGAATGAGAGAAAGATTTGCAAATCTGGTTTCTATTAAGAGTTTAAGTGTTCAAAATATGTAAAGGAACTCTTATAACTCAATAATAAAAAGAAAATGATCAAATTAATTAATTGATAAAGGACTTCCATAGATCTTTTTCCAAAAGAGAATACAAATGGCAAATGAGCACATAAAAAAGACTCTCAGTATCATTAGTTCGTTCAGGAAATGCAAATAAAACCATGTGAGACATCCCTTCATTGTGTGAATATAGAAAGATATGGAAGTTTATGCGATAGTTTCACCGTATAGTATAAGAATAGATTAGTTTATGCTATAGTAACTAAATAAACTCTGATCTCAGTGATTTAACTTGAGAAAATATTCCTCTCCAATTACATGTCCAGTACAAGTTAGCAGTGGGTCTCTGATAATTGTAATTGCTCAGAAATCAAAAAACCCTAAGACTTTATATCAACAAATGCTACTATGATGACTGTAGCAGTGGGGAAGAACATGATAATTACATAGCCCTAAAGTTTCTGCTAAGAAGCGACAAGTACTTCTTTCCTTTACATTTTATTGGCCAAAGTCAGACACACGACTACACTTCATGCTTTTATCTCCAAAGATTTTCATCTCCTAATTTAGAGAAGCTGTGGCTGTAATACATTGAAAAGAGGGATTAAAATTGCAGATAAGACAACATAAGCACAATATTTGATCCATTTTTCATGCCTACATCTTGTAATCTGATCAACTACTTTGAAGATAACAATATGCAATATATTAACTATTGTTTCTCTCCTATTATCTTGTCTTGAAATTTTGTACTATTGTTTTTCTCTTTTAAATAAAAAAATATAATTTCAGATAAAATTAGGGTTGTTAATTGGCTAACTTTAATTGAGACATTACAGATGCTTTGATCTTGGACTTACTAGCCTGTACTACTTTGAAAAATAAATTTCTATTATTTATAAATTACTCAGTCTGTGGAAATTTGTTATAGACTAAAGCACTTTTGTAGAGCCTCCAAAAGGAATGAAACCCTCCTGAAAAGGGCGCCTGTATCAGACATCTGAGCTAGAGATTGAAGATGGTAAATTTAAGTTGTTTGAAGCTACTAAACTTGTAGAAATTTGTTAAATCAGCAATAGAAAGTTAATGCAGCAGGGAAGTACAATCCTACCATGTGTCTGGGTGGAGGAAGATTTGGAACTCTTTGGTGAATGTCTCTAATGACTACCACAGAAGGGAAAAGATAAAACCACCATTATTTGCACAGTATATAATCCCTTAACTAAAAAAGAAAAAAACTGCAGAATCAATAGGAGGAACATATGAAAAATGGGGACCTTCACCAAGTTTACTGGATACAACAGCAACACAAAAAATTATAGCCTGTAAGAATTAGATATCATTCATAAGTGTTATTTTCTAAGTGTGTGTTTATTAATATGTTTTCATTCTTTTATCTCTAAAATAAAAAAAGAAGAACAAAACTACAAAACAAAGAACTAAATTTATGAAAGAATATACAAGAACTCTTTGGGGGAGAACTCTAAATCTCTAATAAAAGACATAGAAGACTGCCTATGAGTAAAGATATTTGGTGCTTGGGGCTGGGTGATAGGCGGTATAATATTCCCCCAACTCCCAGCTGTCCTCATCCTAACCACTGGAATCTATGAATATCTTACCTCACACAGCAAATTGGATTTTATACTGTTTGATTGATGTTTAGCAGTCTAAATCTTATATTATAGGAAAAACTCAGAAATTGGGCATTCAAGTCTCTTTGAATGCAGGGAAACTGTGGAATGAAAAGAAAACAGGTTTAGTCCTAAGAAGGTAAAATTTGGCCCCAAATCCCCTTTCCAACTCTTCACACTGTTTGTCCCCCATCACATTTGTTACCTACTTCTGTGCAATGAAATACCTCAAAGTTTCATAGCTCAAAACAATAGTGCTTTATTATTTCTTATATCTGTAAGTTGGCAGAGTGGTTTTTCTATTATCACTTGTGGGCCACTCTTGGCTGCGTTCAGTTAGGGATGGCTGAAACTCCATCAGAATAGTCTCAGGATGTCATTCTCATGGGTTCATTCATCATTTGGTGACCAGACTGGACTTTTCCTGTAGTTGCTGAGTTGCAACCTCATCCATGCAGTACTGTGACTTATGGGAGACCATCAATGTCACAGTCTACCATACTCACACTGGAAAACAACTAGAGGGTTATTTTGTTATTGAACTTGATGTCTAAAGCAAATAGCCTCATATGAGGGTAGAAGTTAATATTAATAGCATGGTTAGAATTCCAGCTGCCTTATCCTCAGATTTTTAATATGCTGGCAGCCAGACTTATTTTTGCAAGGTAAGAGCTTGGAGTATTCTCTGAGGAAATAAAGCAACATAAGGAAAAGACCTAGAAAGTGATATTTTCTAGGGGACCAATGGAATTGAGTCACCAAATGGTTATATCTTTCTACTGTTATTTTAGTTACATTTATTAATTATATTAAGAAAGAATTTTTTTCTCTTCAGTACATATTTTATGCGAAACTTTTGGATATTATAATCAATTGTTTCAATTATTATTTTTGATGCTCACATTTCCCCCCAAATTTGACCAGTGAAAGTCCCTGTGAATCTGCTCCTTGTCCCTTTGACATGATTCAACCAATTTTTGAGCACTTCGTTGCTTTGTAAGGTGACAAGATGCACAGTTCACCTTGCAGTTCACTTCCTCCTACACTGGAGTAACCCATTTCCTAAGGTGTGCTATTCCTTTAGGTGGGGAATGGAACCTGCAGCCCATTTGGGCATAGGTGCATCTGTAATGATGAAGTTTCAGGTATTGCTATTGGGTTTTTGCAAGAAACTTTCAGGAGTAGCCATGCTTTTCCAAAAGTCCCTCCAATTACACTGTAATTCTCTAATAATACTCGATATAACATTGTTCCTCAAAGGCATCAGGATAGCTATGAGCCAGGCACCATTTTGGAGCTACATAAAGCTAGATGAGATTGAGAGCACTGACTTAGCTACAAAAATGACAGGGAGAAAATTATGGTTTTTCTCATCTAACTCTTATTTATCCTCTGAGTCACTGAACACAGTCCAAAGATAAAACTTCTCCCAATTATCTCCCTTAAGACTCATTTACTTCACCCAGACAGTTTACATAGGGTAATCTAAGAAAATATTTAAGGTGAAGTAAGGGACAGGCTGAATTGTTCCAGGGCTTTCTTAGTCTCCAGGTCTCAGGCTATACCAGAACAAAGTTTTTTGGCCTGAGCAGGAGAACATAAAATCCCATTTTTGGAGGTGAACATATGCCATTTGTGTAAAATCTGTGTGCCATAAAGATCAACATATTTGTCATACTCGATGTAATTTCCTAATTTCAAACTTGTTCCACCTCTGCTGAGCAGACAGTAGTCTTCTCCCACCCTGAACAGGTTTGCCAGTCTAGAAATGGTCCCTTCATCTGCACTCAGAGTCGCTTTCTCAGAATTTAAACCAAGAAGCCTAGGGGATCAATGCAGTCATTACTGGGTAGTGTCAGATTGAGTCTCATGGCTATGTGTAAGGTGAGGAATGAAATAAAGTTGACTGTGAGGCTGAAACTACTGGACCAAGCTGTGGAAAGAAACAGGGATAAAGGAGACCACACCATCACTAAGAAATAGAGAATAGACATTCTTTCTGCGTCATTCCCTGTCCTTGGAGTCTGTGAAGCTTCTATATCCTTGAAATTAACTTATTTCTTTTGTACTGTTGGTTTGATTGTTCTTTGTGACTGACAAATCTTGGTTCTAACATTGTACAGCATAATTGAGCACATCTTTTTTCATTCTTTTTATATAGAAAACTATTGTGTTTTCAGCTATTCTACCTGCAATTATCAGATGAATAGGACATTGTCAAATATTTCCTGAGGAAAAAACCTGCTACATAAAATGTTAAATGAATGAAACATGTTCCTTTTTTTGCAATAGCAATAATTTTTTTTGCGTATCTCTACCTGTCCAGCTAAAATTTGTATCACTGTATCTATGAACAATCCAACCATTAGAACCCAGTGATGCCCTGATCGTATCACTGTTATGCAATATGTCAAATTACACTATCTGTCAGAATTTGGTACTTCAACTCCAGTTGTACCTATCATGGTACTAACCACCACCTATAAGAAAAGTAAATGTTTGTGATTAGTGAGTCACAATACAATAAAAATATTAACTATGATAAAAATATGAAGGAATATTAATTTTAAATTGAGTTATGGAAGAAAAAATATAAAGAAAATGGCTTTGGTGGGATGCAGCTTGATGTTCTAGTGAATCTGTCTAGCTCTAGAGCTTTCTCACTCAGCTCTAGGCCTGGGCACTGGGATCTTAAAGTCTGCATGGGGTATTGGATACAGTAGTAGATAGTGCTATCCAATACTCTCCACCCTTCCATCCTCACCATCAGGACAGTGCACCTGTCCTCCTCTGCTCTGCATGTTAATTGGTGACACCTCACAGTATACCCTTCTGAGAGTTGTCCTCTGTCAACAAGAGCTTCCTCACCTGGAAATATTTGGAGTTACACCTTCCCCTTTAGGGTGGAACACAGCCAAAGTGTGGCTGACAGATGAATACAGCAGCCTGGCCCTTTTGTGTGAGTTAGGATCCCTGTGGGGTCAAGCAAGGGCCTTATCTGACCTGGGCTTTTGCCTGGGTTCCATACTGCTTTCTTTATGCCTCTTCATTTCACCTGCGGGTAATCTCTCAGTGAAACACTTGCATAGGAATCCTCAGCTCGGTTGTGTTTCTGGGGAATCCAATTTAAAATGTCTAACATTTAACCTGACTAAATAAAGATTGTCTTCTGCTTTGCTGCTGCCAGTAGCTTATCAGTGGGAGGATGTGGGCTGACACCTTCATGTGCAATGAATTTTCCTTTGTGAGGATTTCTCTCCATCACATCACATATTTTCACCATTTAGTACTTGATACTAAGGAAAGATAAAAAGATGGATAAATTGATCCAGATAAGCATAAAGAAACATTTTGTGCTGGGGTAAATTAAGAAGAGTAGAGGAGTTGGGTAGAAGAAGGAAAGAGAAAATTATCAGTGGTAGAGATGTCAGAAGATATTTAGGACTGATGTTCAATATTTAATTGTAAGTTGTGTTGTATTGTTATAAAGAAAACTCTGCTTCTAAATCTTTGTCATAGATTCAAATTGGCAGGGGATGTTTAGCAGGGAAATAGAAAGTCTGGGCAACAAAACTGCCCATCTCATACTCACCTCTTTGCTGACAATCAGAGAGGAAGCAACATCTTCATAGTGGGCAGTGGGCCAGGTGTCCTGGTAGTAGTGAATAGTCAACTGAATAATGGCCCATGGAGAAGCAGACAGACAATGAAGCAACTGTGACATGAAATGGATTCAGGACAGGTGTACACAAATCCGTTGTTCCTCTAAATTTGTTAGAAAAATATAATTCAGAGGCAGAGAGAGAACAGCTGGTATGTGGAACACATACACAGTATTGTGGCCTCATGGTCTTTAATGAAATTCTGGCAAAATGGAACACAAAGCATTTAAATTTGTAACACAGTTATATAACCTTTATTTGGCTTTTTTTCTCCTTCTAGAATAAACAACATCAGTACCTCTTAGTGCTGGCCTTGGGAAGATTAAGTGCTTTTAGAAAGTGTACGCTGGTATAAACAAAAGACAAACACAATCTGGTAACTAAAAATGGTTTCCTAAGAGAGTAGACATGCACTTTTCCTTCCTCTTCTAAGGCCTACTGATTTTTTCATATGTCATCTCAAACATTCACCTGCATGAAGTGTCTACTAATGCCTTTCCCATCAATATGATCATTTCTTTCATCAAAGCCATCTGTAGCATATTGTATGCAGAGTTCTTAAGTTAATATTAAATTTTGCTATGTTCCATAGTTTTATATACAATTTAGACCCATCTGAGGAAATATAAATTAGCACAGAGACATTTGAATGGCAGAATTTCAAGAGATTTTACCAACCATATGGAATTCTTCACTTTGAAGGAAGTCAAGCCATGTGCCAGGCAAAACCCAATCTAGGGAAAAGATTTTATAATGGTTTTATAAGTCCCCAAATATACCAGCTAATATGTGTATGGCATATATTATAAGCAATTTTTTGCTCAAATTAACTAATCTAATTTTCATTATGATCCTATTATTCCTATTTTTAGATGAGATAGTTGAAGTACAAAGACACTAAATAGCTTTCCTAAGTAAGTGGCAGACACAAGATTATCCAGTCAGTCACCTGAATCCAAACCCATGCTTCAAACTTGTAAGCCATTGCTATGGTTTTGATTGAAAATGTCTCCTAAGGCCTCATGTGTTTGAAAGGTGACAGGGTTATGGGGGCATTACTGCTGACTTGCTGTTAAGAAGTGGGGTAATGAAAAAAAGGTAGGTCATGAGAGTGTGACCTGAAAGGGTAGATCTCCATTCCTGGCTCCTCTCTTTCTTCTCTGCTTCCTGACTGCTATGATGTGAGCAGCTTTCCTCTACCCAGAGCCTTCCACCAACCATACCTTCCAACCTTGGGGCCATCAGCTACGAACTAAAAATGAGAGCCAAAATAAACTTTTCCTTCTTCAAATTGTTGGTATCAGGTAGTGTATCCAAGTGATGAGAAAGTGATTAAGACACACTTCAGTACTAGGAGTGGGGTTATTACTGTGATACTACCTGACCATGTGGTTGAGAAGACTTTGGAAGTGATTTTTAGAGGAGATTGAAAGGGTTAGGAGATGCCATGTAGAGAAGCCCTAGCATGCTTTAAGCTGAGCTTAATGTGAGATTCTGGTCAGAGCTCAGCAGACTAGAATGTTAATAAATATGAAAATGATAAAAACCAGAATCAGAAGATTACAGTTGGGAACAAGGACTTCACAGGCCATTTGACTCAAGGCCATATGTATTATACTTTGGCAGAAAATTTGTCTACATTTTGTTCATGTCCTAAAACTTTTCAGGAGACTGAGATTAAAATTAGCAGACTAACAGAGAAAATTTCAAGGCAGTCCATCATTCATGTTGTGGCATTGGTAGTGTTGGGGGGCTGGGGGGTAGCTTTATATTGGGAATGAATAGCAAGTGGTACAGCTAAGTGATTTTAAGTTTCAGTTTCTCCAGAAAGGCAGCTCCTATAAAGTTGGGGGAGGACTGTAAAATTTTGACCAGGAAAACCTTGTTGCTGAAAAGACTAGCATTAAGAATAAGCTGAATACATTATACCAGAACAATAGGGAGGATGCCTTGAGTGCATCCTGGGAACTCACCAAGATCCCATCCTTCTCAGGCTCAAGGATTCACCAAGTGAAAGACTTTTCTTTGAGAAGAAAGCACCAGCGTATGTTGCTCAAGAAGTGCTGGCTAGGGAATTGGTGACCCTAGATTCCATTCACAGTGCTTTTACAGCTATGATTCTAGGGGACCTAGCTATTGCTTAAGAGCACCAGACCTTGGCATCATCCATGGGGTTCTGGTTTTACAGCCACACAGAGCTGTAGAGCAGGGAGGTTTCCATTCTAATTTTATGAGAAGTCCTGGGAGGCCAGGAGTGTTCCCCCAAGGGGGCAGTATATGAAGCTATGAGAGTGAAGCAGAAAGTGCAGTGCAAATCCCAGGAAGTCTGAGATGCCAGGAACTTGGATTGTCCACTGAAGGAGGTTGCAGGCAGTGAGTAAGGGAACCCCAAGAGAGAAACTATGAGTTCTACAACCTGCAGTGTTAAAGGAATGAGACCACCCACCCAAGTTGTTTGCAGTTCACATCTTTGCCCTGGGTGCTGGACACAGAACTACAGGATTTAATATTTGCTCTCTAGGGTTTTGTTCTTACTTTGGTCCTATTGGTTTCCATCCCCTGTTCCTCCCCTTTGAAATGGAAATGTTTACCCTGTGCCATAGTATGTTGGAAGTAACTTTCTTTTTGATTTTTATAGGAGTTCTCAGCTAAGAGTTTGCTTTGGATCTCAGAGAGACTTTGGACTTTCATTGTCAGCATTGCTACAACTGTTAAAACTTTGGCAATTCTTAGAGATGGACTAAATGTATTTTGCATAGAGAGAAGCACTTGAGTCTTTTTGGGTCCAGGGATGGAATGTTTTAGTTTAGATCTGGAAGGTCCACTCAAAATCTCATGCACATAGAGATGAGACTTATGGATGGTGAATGGATGATGGCAGAGCTACAGTTTACTTGAGGTTAGAAGGTGGAGCCTGGCTAAGGGTAGGTCCTTAGGAGTGTCACCCAGAAGAGATTTCTCTAGCCCTGGTTTTTCCTTTTTCTCTCTGTTTCCTGGCTTCCATGATGTGAACAGCTTCCCTCTTCCCAGCCTTTCCATCATGACATTCCATGCCAGCCATGCAAAAACTGATGTTCCTGACACTAGGTGCCAAAATATATGTCTCCTATTTCATGTTGTGGATGCCAGATATTTTGCCCCAGTGACAATGACAGTGACTAAGACACTCTTCTATTTTAATATTTTACATTTCTCTATAATGAATAAAACTGATCAGTATAATAAATCTGTCATTATTTGCATTTTTTTCTCTTTTTCCTTACTGGCTTGAACAGCTACAAGGTAAGACCGAGTCTTTGTAATCCCACATCACTTTGGACAATGTTTTGTACATAAAATATTTACTGAATTGGAGAAACTAAAAACATTAGGCCCAATGCTGATTCTGTCAAGGTGTGAGGAGGAAATAGAGCAAGAATCAAGAAAAAGAATAAAAAGGAAATAGAATAAATTTTTTAAAAGGACTACTTACTTTAAGGGACAGTGGTGAGGCATGCAGGGATGGTGTGGAATGAGATGTATATGTCCCTTCAACATTCATATTGAAATCCTGTGCTCCAACATTAGGGTATTAGAAGGTAGAGCCTTTGGAGGGTGATTAGTCATGAAGGTGGAGCCTTTATGAATGGTATTAGTGCCCTTATAAATTATACCCTTTCTTTCCCTCTACCATGTGAGCATTCAAAAAGGCACCATTTGAAACCTGAAGGAGACTCTTCCCCCAAAACTGACCAGGCTGGCACCCTGATTTTGGTCCTTCGGTGTCTACAGCTCAGAAAAAATTTCTGTTATTAACTATTCAGCCTATATTACCTTATTATAGCAACCAGAATGGCATAAGACAAAGTTAGGAAGAGCAGGAAGCTGTTACCTCCCCTAGGTCTGAAGGGACAAGAAGAGGAAGTGGCTATGGAATCCGGCAAGAACTATAGCCACAGAAAAAACATGCAGGGAGGCTGCCAAGAGCTGTGAATCTGGTTGGGTGACACAGCCTCTGCCAAACTGACCTGGTGGGAGAAAGCAAGAGCTAGAGGAGCAGACACCTTCATCTTTTCTCTTCCCAAGGTCACATTCTACTGACTGACCTAGCTGGAAGCCAATGGACAGAGCAGACAAGGTTGGAGGCTATGCAGTAGGGGTGTACATCAAGGCACAGTCATTTCATTTAATACCTACTGGTCATTCGCATGTGCAAAGCACCAGACTTTGTAACGTGGGAAAAACAAAGATGAAAATGACATTCTTCCTGTGAGATATGGTTGCTTACATTTTGGAAAAGATTCGTAATAGGTTGCAATTTTTAAAAAAAGGCTTTACTTTTTTAGGTTTTCCCAATAGTATGTGTATATGGTTAAAATAGACTTGTAACGGAAAGCGACATTTTTTTCTTTTTTCCTCCTCCCACCAGTCCTTCTTAGAGACCGAGTCTGTTTAATTCTGGAGGTAATCTCCATATTTCTAAAAATACCCTTCCAGTTTCACTTGGTTGAATAAGTGCAGACATTTAACTTCTGTCAGAGCATTTTTCTCTGGAAATTAATACCAAAGAAAAGACCTATATTTAATGACAGTTGCAAACTCCACCTCTATCCAATTAGTCAGATTTAAGGTCACCAACCAAGACACTCCTTCCAGACCTGCAAAGCCTCCAACCAGCTACAAGTATCCTTCCTTTTTTGTTAAATTCAATTTTTTGATAGTAATATATTAATGGTTTTAAAAAATCAATTACTGTCATATAATGAAAAAAACAGTTCTTGATCCCTATCCTATTCCATGCCCATTTTCTCTCCACAGAGCTATAGTTTTCAATCTTAACTCTGCTTCTGATGTTTATCTCTTATTTGTAAATATGTACTGCTCACATTTACATGAAATATTCATAGCAGTTATATGGATAATGTTACATTTGCAGAGTCTTTAATCTTTTATTTTACTTTATTTATTTTATTTTTAACTCCAATTTCTCCATACCTCCAGTTGAGGTTTCCAAATGAAAATTCACAATAGAGCATAAAGAATGTATCTTAAGGCCCACAAGCATTGAACAGATATATCCATGAGATATGCATCATTGCAAGGTCAAATTAATGTTGTTTCGGGGTAATATAAGAAAACTTTAGGAAACTTACTATTTAAAGAGAGACTTGTATATGAGCATTTTCTCAAAAATTATCTTGTTTTCCCAGATCCTTATTCAGCTGTATATATGCCTTATTCTTTTTAGTTTATTAGCATCTTCACTCAAAAATCTCCGTATTTATTTTACAACGTGCAACATGAAAGTAATTTTCTACATTTTTTTTTTTTTGCATTGTGTTTTTAAGGTCTTCCTCTAAGTGAACTACTCAGTCTCTTTAATCTCATTTGGATCTAAATGTATTCTACAGTGTAATACATTTATTTTTTTCCAGAAATATTTATATACTCTGGATCTGTATGCTTTGTTCAACAAATCTGTAAGAAGAATATTATGTTCCAAAGTTGTTTTTCAAAAAACCAATTCAGTTCCATTTCTGAATACCATATTTCTCCATCATCACAAACATCCCTTTGAAAGCATTCTTTCTACTAAATGGTTGGGTATGATGTCTATTTTAAGCATATGAGCAAGCAAAATTATTTCTACATCAGACCAAAGTATTTAAATTACAGCTGAAAATCCTATTCAATTTCATAAAACTTTGCTAGAGTGGATTTGGATGTCCTCATGATGGAATGAGGTGCTGAAATGTAAGAAGGACACCTCAAGAAATTTATGGTGCTTGGGGTGACACATAGATAAACAAATAAAATGAGAGGTATGGAGTTGAGGGGCACAATGTGTGCTGCAGGAAAGAAGTGCTTGCAGAGTTCCAGAAAGATCAGTGTGGTCTGACGTAGTTTATGGATGGTTTCATGGGGCTCAAGTCAAAGCTCCTTGAATACAAAGCTCCTTGAGCAGGGGTAGCAGGGTGGGATCCTGTGAGAAAATGACAGCAACAAACAGAGGTCTCTGAAAGACAGTAAAGACACTGACCATCCTGCATTGAGTTCAAGTAGAGAGAGGAGAGCTAGAATCAAACTACCCAGAACATCCTCAAGTAAGGCACTGGGATGATTTTGATATCATACTACAATGTCGCATGCTATGTACCAACAACAAAGTATAGCCACGAAAAAGAATTCCATGCTGTGAAGAAATACAAAGTTGCTGAAAGTAAACAGTTATCTTGAAGTCTGCAGAAGCCAGGCAAACTTGAAAGGAAAAGCTTGCTGTCAGTATTTCTGTGACTTTTTCATAGTATCAGTCAGGTTGCTTCAGAACTTTTTGTATCATGTGGAGAAGGAAATTCTTTGATTAGAGAGCACTGAGGACACACAATGATTTTTTATTGTTGCAAAAACGAACCGAAACCTTTCGCCTGAAGATAAGAGTGTATTTGAATTGCAGGAGATCCCTATTTTTGAGTCTTGCCATGCACTGTAAAAATTAATGGGAAGTAAAGACGGTGATTGTAGTGGATTGACAACTAGCGGTCAACTTATAACCCCCAGCTGAACTGAGTAAGAGTGGTGCTGGGTGTGGGAGGCCCATCAGGGGAGTGTTGCCAGCAGTGTAAGAGGCAGAATTGGAGAAGGAATAATGCTTTAATTACTAAAACTTTTACTATCCGCCCATTTGTATGAGCTACGCCCTTGGTTCTCACTCAATAAAAGGTGACTGAGATTGGTAATCAGAGCTGCAGTTCAAGAGGCTGTAAGCCCCCTGATCCCAGACCTTTGTCTCTCTTGTTTTCCTTGTCTCTCTCTTTCTTTTCCTTTTCATCCACAGGAACCTTGTTCTTGGGACCTGTCACCCTCGATAGAACAACAGTATCACCCAACTTCCCCTGCTTCTCCCATCACCCCATTTTCCTCACTTTTCTTATTTCCTCTTTTGCATTTTGGTCATGCTGGGAAAACTTCTGGAAAGACTAGAACAGTATTTGGAGAGCCACTTACCCTGGATTTGTGGCTGGTCACGTGTGGTTCATTAGAGATCATGTTTATACCAAAATAGTGAAGCTTCAGGTGCTGATATAAAACCAATATAAATGTACCTTAAAGTATTCCCAACTGGTGCAAAATTTGAGTGGTTAAGACTACTTGGAGTCAAAATAAACATAATGGGAGTGGAGACCGTAGGCTGAAACAGATCACCTCACTGAAAAGCAATTTATTAAAAGACCAGTTTGCTGAAAAACCGATTTGCTGAGCATCACCTTGCCAAATAGTGATTCATGGACTTGCAATTAGCTGACTGAGTAATTTACAAAAGGAGCTATCTGCTTAATTGTCAATACACTAATAACATCTTTCTATTAAGTGCTACAGTAAAATGGCATATATGCTGAACTGATCAACAAAAATCCAAATAAAATGTGGCTATTTTACTTTTCAACAATTAACCTAATCTTTCTTGTAAGCATAACTCTCTGCTACTCCTGTCCTATTGAGTAGTATGGGGCAGAGGACTTTCAAGTAAGGATTTATCATTATTATTATTCCAATAGTACCTTTTTAGGCCCTGTCTTTGCAGGAAGTGTTTAGGCTTTTCCCTCTTCTCTGTCTAAATAAGATGGATTCTGGGGTCTTGGCCTGACTGTGTTCTTGAGACATGGTAGGGGAGGGGAGAAATCTATCGCATGTGAGTGGATTCTTGTGCTCCTCCCTGATTTCTAAGAAAACAATGTCCTCTGTCCAACTTATCTTTTTTTTTTTTTTCTGTCCAACTTATCACTGCTGTCTCTGCTGGCTGTCTGAGCTGGAGCCATCAGTTTGGCTTCTCTGGAGTAATCTTGTCCTGGTGACTTAGACCGAGCTCTGCTGTTGGTGCTGCTGTCAGCTCTCTGAGACCTCACTGTGAAATCCCATCGGATTCTTGCCCTGGGTCGTGGTCCTGCAGACATGTCTTCCATTGTAGGATGATCGGGAGAAACTCACCTTCGGCAGACATCAACTCCTTTGTGTTCCACCACAGTCCATGTGGGGGCTGCCAGCAACTGTTCATAGCACCAGGAGCACCTTTCTCTTCAGCCAGTCTAGCTTGCCCTTCTTTACTGGCATCTCAGCCCAGAAATCAGCAACTGGACACTGAATAGCTCACTTCGCTTCCTCTGAGTTTGTTCTCTTCCCATCTCCACAATCTTGTAGTGTCTTCCTTCCTTTTTAGATCTTCCCTTCTATCTTGTCCTTCTTCCTGAGGGGGCTTTCTCACTTCCGGCCACCCTTCCTTGAGGCTTTAATGACAAAATGGCTCCTTGCATGCGAACTCAATTTATTGGAGAAAAATAAAGATAAATGATCAGCTTCGTGTTTCCAAGTCTTCATTTTTCATTCCATTTCCTTTCTAGTCTCCTCTCTCTTTATCTTAGCTGAATCTGCAGGGCTGATTGCTTGTTACTGTGAGCAAACAGGAACTACAGCTAGACTACTGGAGGGAGGTGGCGAGCGGAGGTTGGGCCAAGTCGGAAGAGGGGAACAGGAGACCCTAGTCCAACTGGGGAGGATTTCACACAAATTCCTTAGCCACAGATGTCACTGCAGCGATGCAACACAAGAGAATGAGTACAGCAATCATAGGTCCTATCTGCTCTGACACAGCCCATCGCCCCGTAGGATACATATGGAGATGCCGTCTTGGTGATGAAGCTGAGGAGGAACAGCTCAGAGGCAGCATTTCCACAAAAGCTGATACTGAATAGAAGTTATAGAAACTGAAGATATGAAGACATGTCAGAGTTCATGAAGATTAGAAAAAGAAAGCCATTGAGTAAACTCATGCTGCTACTTTAAAAGTTTATAGCAACTTACTTTTCATAGATATTATCCAGTGTTTGGTGTCCTTTTTATAATAATAATTCTTGGATATTTTCAATTTCAGGAATTTTGTACAAATCACAAACGTTAAGGATTTTTTTTTAAATGAAGAGATGAGTTTCTTTCTTTTGAAGTGTTTTGCATCTTGTGTGTATTAGCTTTCTGAGTGCGCTTAATTTTTCTGCATAGGGTAGGACAAAGTAAGGTAGAGTCACAGGAGTTGTGCAGGTCAGATTTCCCATTGCTGGGGCAAAATGCCCAACTCCTGCAAATTAGAGAAGGACAGATTTATTTTAGCTCAGAGTCTCAAAGTTTTCAGTCTGTGCTTATCTGGCTCCATGGCAGAAACATCATGGCAGACGGGCCTGGCGAAGGAAAGCTGCTCAGTTCATGGTATCCAGGAAGCAGAGAGTAGAGAAAGAGCACCAGAGAGGAAGGAGCGAGGGAGCAGACACAGTCCCCAAGGTCACTCCCACAGTGCACTGTCTCCCCCTGGGTCCCACCTCCCATCGCCCATTCAGCTATGATGGGGTTGATGAGGTTGGTGCCACCACAATCTCACCATCGTCTCTGCAGGACTCTCCCAGTCCCATCAAACTGACAAGCGAGATGAACCTCCACAGTGGTGTACGGAGCATTGTGTCCAGGGCTGTTTTCTCATGTTTGTGTGCATACCATATGTGCTAGCATGTTTGCACACACCTGACTCCTTCTACTCCACCTTTCAGAGGCCTCACTTTGTTCCTATGTCCCCAGGGGCCTGTTAATCTTTACAGTCACAAGACGGTTTGGAGGGAAATGAAAGAAAAGGCTAGTCACTTGTGCATAATACCTCCCATACTTATTAGAGGTTCAAATCTCTGAAAGGTGAAAGAGCTTGGTTTGTTTTGCATTGCATTAGAATAGTAGCAAAATATTCTATTCTACATGCAATATCTTTGAGCTCTCCTCTTTGTTTCTCCTTCTCAAAAAACTACCTTTGAAAAGAATATTAGAATGTCAGGGCTGTGAGTAAAGGTGAGCATTAGAGGCTTGCTTAGTGTGCAAAAGGCTTCAGCATCAGCAAACAAACAATTTTCAAGGAGGTTTGAACCACATTGAGACTAGGTGGGCAAGTGGTGCTGAAATGGGCTGTTGCCTTTGAATCAACAGGAGTAAATCCAAACATTGTGTCTTACCTAGGAAGCAGCAGGAAAGTTTTCTTTCCCCCACTGAACAAAACATAAAGCTAAGGTACAATTTCACCATCATTGAATAGAATTAAGCAAAAGGCAGGGTGCTGGATGCCTCTGGGCAGAGTTTTCACAGAACTGTTAAACAACCTAGGTGAACAGAGAGCAGGTCTCTCAGGGCACTCATTCCCAGATGTCCTGGTTTGCTTCGATTGAGGCTGGGAGCCTTCCCAGAATATAGGACTTTCAGAGCTAAAACCAGCTAAGTTTCTGGCAAAACAGGATGAGTCGATCACTCTACTTGTAAGAGAACAAGAGCTCTAAATTTTATGATTTTTAATCCCAAGTCTCTGTTGGACTATATTAACCTGTGATATTTAAAGTAAATTTTTGGGTCTGTAGATAACTTGCTTTTTTTCCCCTAAGCAGAGATATGAAAGAATTTTGAACTTTGGAAAACTAGTTCTACTGATTTACTAGCTAAGTAATTGAATTAGCTATAATTAATCTCTGTATTTTATTGTATAGAATGAAAAATCATGATACAGTTGCGTTGTGAGAATTAAATGAAATATTTTGATGTTTTGCATATTTTAAAATACTATGTAGATATGGCATACTATTTATTTGCAGACATAATCCTGTAGTAATAATGGAATACTAAAAATATAAAAAATCCATTTTCTAGTCTCTCTTGGTAAAGTTTCCATTCAATGTGTTTTATAATTTAGCAGAATTAAAAATATTTGAAGACACGATGGAGTACTAAGTGTTATTGTACTGCCATCTCCAGGACATATTTTGAATTACACTGATGTGTAATTGTTTTTCAAAAGCAAAATGTTACTTGTGCTTTAAACGTTATTGGCAATGGTTATTACTGCTACTGGTACACAGTGTGCAGGTCTCAGTAAAAAGCTTCTAGGTCAATCGATCACAAGGAATTGAGTCAACTGTCACTAACACCTGTCACAGATCAAACTCACGACCTTGTGCTTGCCAGGCAGGCGCTGTGCCGCTGAGCTAAATCCCCAGCCCCTAGAGCCATGCTTTTTGAAGAGGCTGATTCCTGGAATGATTACTGTTAAAGCTGGAAGGGACATTAGAAGTGAGTCCTTGCAGATGGTTTCCTGTCTGCTTCCCCTGAGGAGAATTCAACCTGGGGATTTAGCAACAGGAAGTAGAGCAGATTTCAGCCCTGGGAACTGTTCGGGAAGAGGGGCAAGGCAGTCTCTAGTACAAAGGAGAGACTTTCAGGCTCTACCTACATGCATGATTTATGTGAGCAAACAGATGAGTGGGCATGTGAAACTATTATATCAGAGCTCATTCCTTTCTGAGCCTGGGCTCTGTCTGGGATGAAATCAGAAATCAGAGAATCAGTCTGCTATCCTGGGAATATGAGAGGTGTGCTTTTTAAAAAAGCCACCTGGACCTTTTGTATCACTTCAGTGACATTTAGAGCTTGACACAATTCTTCACTTGGCCAAACTTTAGAGTGGCTTCCGAACTTTCTCTGAGACCCATCTGTGAGTGTACTTTATTACAAAAATCTGGTTTTAGCACAGAGCCCTGCTAAATCAGTTTAGCAAGCGTTCCCTGTCTTTGCTATCTCATCACTCTTGATATCTGATCAAGTTCTTCATCCTCTACAGAGGCCCTGGCGCTGTGTGATCACCCTGGCTTGTCTTCAACAGGAAGAATCCTGTTAGGTTTGCTTAGCCAGATCTTCCCGTTCCCCAGCATTTCCTCTTAGTAGTTTTCTGTCTATGGACCCCCCACCCTGCCTTGCTCTTTGACTATAAATTCTGACTTGCTCTTGCTATAGAAGGAATTGAACCCAAACTCTCTCCCCTGCTGCAAAATTTCACAGGTCCTTATACTTGTCTCATGGTTCTACTAAAGTCTACCTTACCCTGCATTAACAAGTATAATTGAACAATTTTATCTGTAACAGCCTTCAGAGGATGTGGGTGACTTTCCCCCAGCACTCATTTTCTTCCCAATTTACATGCAACCCTATCTTTACTGCCACCTTCCTTCAGGATACACCAGCCTGCCCCTCAGGACAAAAGTGCTTCGGTCCAGCCCCTTCTTGTCTTCTGCCTTGCTCTCTCAGCCTCTGGCTGCAGGTCAGTGGCATCTTTATTTCAGGACTTGGATGTTCTGCCGGGAGAAGGGCAAGTTCTCATCCTGCAGGAGTGGATTAAGCAGTGACTGTTCAGGACCTGTTTGATTTGCTAGCTTCTTATCAGAATCAAACTTATTCCAAACATTTGGCTATGTGAGAGATTGGGTATTCCTCTTATTAACATAACTTGGACCCTATGACTACTCTAGAGACACTTAACTTCATCTCTAGGTTGGTTTACATTACAAGGAATCACCCTTCCGACTGAGGGATGCCTCTGTCAGCCTGTTAGATTCCTTTGGAACATTATAGGTTAGGGCTACAGATCCTTGAGAAGGCAACCCCCTCCCCAGGGCAAAAGCCCTCAGATGCAGTAGTCACTAAATGGATGCCACCTGCACTGTCTCAGAGAGCTCGACAACTTTATAGGTACTGTACTAAGTTGTTGTGGTGTGGCTAAATGTGGTAGGTCGAGTGTAGACAAGTGATTTAGGAAAGTCTTCAGAAATATTCTTTCTCACACTCACAGGATTCTCACTCTCGCTAGTTAGTTGTCAGCCAAAGAAACCAACAATAATTATTGGCGAAGATGTGGAGCAACTGGGATGCTCTTCTGTTGCTGTTGGGAGTGTAAAGTGGTACAACTGTTGTATAAAATTAGTAATTTCTAATACAATCAAACATAGAATATTCTGTGATTCAACAAGTATCTTACTATGTACATCTTTATATATCTGGATGTATCTCCAAGGGAAATGGGTCCATATGTCTACAGAAACACTGACACCTGACACATAAAGACTCATAGCAACCTTATTTCATGAAAGCAAACAACTGGAAACAGTTCAGATATCCATCGACTAGATGGTGTATAAACAGACTGTGGTGTATTTAGAAGTTGAACTTCTTGACAATAACAAAAGAATAAACTTCTGATGCATGGAACAAGGATGCTTTTAAAACATATGAAGCAAAAAAAAAATCAGATGCATGAGTTCCTGCTGCGTGATTCCACTCACATAAATTAAAGAGCAGGCAAAATTAATCTATGGGTACAGAAATTACAACATCAGTTACCTTTGGGAGAGACACTGACTTTTAAGATGAAAGAGAGGAATTTTTAGGGATGATATCAGTGTTTTTATATTGTAATACAGTAGTGATCACACATTAGTGTAAACAAATGTGCAAAGTTAGTAAGTAATATACATAATACTTGTACATTTTTGCTTTGTGTAAATTATGGCTCTGTGAGGTACTGTTAAAATCTTCTTCCTCTCCTTTCACTCCTCCAATTAGAATTCCATTTGGGTTAACTGGCTCTTCTTTTTCTATTATCCCTGTGGGGTTAGGTCACTCTGGAGCCTCTTAGTTTGAGGAAGCTGGTGGGAGATAGGAAATTTCCAAAGGCAACCGCCTCCACTCTGTAACCTTACTCAGGAGTCAAGCGGTGGCAAGCTATTCAAATGTCACCGAAGAAAATGTCCACCTACTCTTTGCCTGTGCCCGGATGGCTGCGGCTGCAGAAGAAACACAGCTGTGCTAATTTAGTCTCCTATTACATTTATCCCACAAATCTCAAGAGGGCCCTCTGCAAATCCTTGCAGTTCTATTATATTTCATGAGTAAATTTGCTTTCCTACTTCCTAAGATTATTTCACACCATAACTGTCTCTCTTCAGATCCAAGATAGTACTCTCCCAGCTGTGAACATGTTTCTCATGTCATTAAGAAAATAGAAAATTGTGTTATTTTCTAATTACCAAGTTGATCAGACTAAATGCATTTATGCTTCCACAACCAGCCTTTGCTCCTCCTGTCTTAATGCATTAGTTATTCTCAGCACTGGCTATGCATGGAATTTAAAGTGTTCATGCCCAAGTCCCACCCCTGGAGATTTGGAATTAATTAATCTGATATTGGACATCTGTTTTTTCTTTCTTTTCTTTTTTTTAATTTAGGGGAGTTCTAATACACAGGAGGGAGTTAGAACCAGGCATTTAGAATGTCTGAGTTCCTAAGGATCATTCCCTCGCTTACAGAATAGATCTCATGCCCTCTCACCTCCTCAAAACCTTGCAAAACCTTCAATGATCCCCCTTTTCTCTAGATGGCTGGTTCTTTTTTCTTTACTCATACAACATACAAATGTGCTCTACTCTTGTCTTATTAACATCAGTTCCTTGACACTACCTCTCTTTCTGGTTGCTCCCCTTCCAGAAAAATTCCTTTGTATAATTGCCTATGCTGATGTCTTCTACCCCATAATCTCCAATTTCCTCATCTACCTACTTTTACCTCTGTCCAATGTTGAATCATCCACATCTTACATGATGGCAAACCCAATGAATCCTTGTAGGCTTTGGCTTATTCCACTTTTCAGCAGCATTTAACACAAGTTTTTTTTGAATACCCTAGGCTGGGACACTGTCCTTTTCTTTCTTCCTTACCAGTGTTTCTCCTTGGATTTCTTTGCTAGTGTTAGCTCCTCTTTTCCAAGCTTTAAACCCAAGATGATCCTCATCCCTGATGGCTCAGTCTCTGTTCCTAATATCGTGCAGCCACATTGTTTCTCAGGGTAATCTCAGGCAGCTCCATGGGGGTGGTTCACATACATGAGTCTTGAATTCTCATCTCCTTTCTAAGTGCCTGGCTCGTACTCCATTTCTCCAAGATAACAACATTCACACAAATCCTCCTTAGGATCTGCTGCTATGAAATCCAACATAAGATACCGGGTACAGAAGGATCTTGGGAAGCTGAGTCCAAGCCTGGGATAATTCACCAGACCTAGGACAGTGAGGTCTCTAACCTCGACAGTAGGTGGAACATTGAACCGTGCCATGTTATAGTAGAACAAGACCTAAGACATTCATCTCTGAGGAATTTGCCCACTATACAAAGAAGGGGATACACTGGATTTGTCATTGGAGAACCAGCCATTAGGAGGGTTGTGGAACTGGGTGGTAAGTGATAAGGGAAAATTAACAAACCCATGGCAATAACAAATAATTGAAATCAATGAGCGAGAGTCACAGGGTCTCTTGGGAAGATCTAAAAGAGAGCCTGGTCTTCCATAGCTAGAGGCCAGACACATCTGAAAAAGATACTAGGCTTAACTAAGGGACTGGCAGAGTTTCACAGTAGGCTGAATTCTCAATACCTCAGTTAGGGCTCCATTACAGATGCATATGTGGGAGGTAATTTCTAAGTGTTTTTGTGTGAGCATCTTAAATCCCCTGATTCTCTCAAACCTCTGGTCCTGCAGACCTGGCTCTCTCTACCTTGTAGAAGATAGAGGTGCCATCCCCTCTTTGTGAAGCAATTCAGACCCTTGGAATGAGACTGGGACCCTGTAAGATGTGGCTGGTCTTCCTCAGGGCCTGCCTCCACTTTCTTTTCTAACTGCTGGATCAATAACTAGGGTCAGATTTACAGTGTGCATCTGCTGGGCTATGGAGGGAGGTGATGAATTATACACCAAAGAGCTGACTCACATGTACTAGAAGCAACCAGAAGAGCACGCTGAGAACCGAATCCTACGACAGATGAGTAAGGAAGTAACAAAATATAAAGCCGAATATGGCAGTGCTCTTTTATGACACAAGATTTAATACTTTTGTAGGGGCCTTGGAAGATGGATTTTGTATGCTCTTATGATGACACTTGAAACTTGAAAAAAATGATGATCCACTTTAAACAAAGGTGGGATACCAGAAGTACCATGGTGGCATACAGAGAAAGGGATGAATAGGCTCAGAGGGCCGGGGATGTAGCTCAGTGGCACAGAACCTGCCTGGCAAGTGCAAAGTCCTGAGTTCAATTCCCAGTACAAAAAAATGGCTCAGAGATGTGGGAATGCTAGAAAGGATCCTGGAAAACCCACTCTGGTTCTGTTCCTTGGGAGGATCCAGAAGATACTATTTTCCAGGACAATTCCTAGTGAAGGGCAGCAGCATCAGTGAGGAGCTCAGTGGAATCCATCTTCTGCAGACCAGGGCTGACTGCACTCCTAATAGCAGTGTGGATGCTTGGACTCTGGATTGTCAGTCCTTGCAGTACTTACAGAGTTTATGCAGTAGTGATCCCCTTGCCTGCCACAACCCAGTCCTTCCCCAAAGAGCCTGTTGTCCTTTCAGTCAGGTAACCAAATAATGAAGAGAGAGGAGTATTTACATATTTCAAGGGCTGTCTCCGAGATCTAGGGACCAACCTCTGTTAGAGGCAGAACAAATGGTGTCCTGTCCCAGATCATGATGGGCCAAGCTACATTCATGGATCCCCTTGTAAATATTTTTCCCATTCCCAAATATATAATCAGAATGGACATACTTAGCAGGTGGCAGTACCAACACACTAATTCCTGGCCATTCAAGGACGATCTAGTGTAGCAAGCAAGGCCTAGTGCAAGTTCCTGAAACACTTTTCTGTCCTCACCAAGAGGAACACTGTTACATATCAAGGAAAATAGGTGACACTCATCCACGGTGGTTCTTCTTACATTTCCGCTGAATTCAACAGTTTGGTTCCTTCAAAACCTGGACACCTTATCACAAATGCAGTGAGTAGACCGCCACAGGGTTATCTAAGAAGCCCCGACACTAGCTGCTGTGCTGATGCATCTTTGCCTGCAGTGGTTAGCATAGCCTCATGTATGTATGAGAGTTTAACACAATTCCAAAGATCCCTCCAATTATAATAAAATTATTGTCAAAAAGATACAAGAAATTTGAAGAGGATCAGGATTATAGAGATGCTGTGAGTTTCCAATAACAATTGCTGCTTTTATCTTTCCACCAACAAATAAGAGTCCTCTGCCGAGGTTTTTCTAGGAGCAGGTAGGGAAGAAACACCTAAAAGATCAGAGTGAATTTTATTGACCAGCAAACTTATACATGTTTAAAAATCATGCCTTATTGTTACAAGCTCTTACCTAATGTAAAAACAGCATTCTAAGTTCTTACTACATAGTATTTCTTAGCAGCTATATACCTGGGGTACAGGTTAACTCCATGCCCTCAGGTGACCTTGTGGAACAAGGTTTCTCCACCCCTAGTAGATCTCACGTGTCTACAGCACTCTATGTTCTCATGGTACAATACATTTTTAAATCACTGAGTACCTGGGTTATAGCATATAATTCCATGTCCACAGATGATCTTTTGGGACCAGATTTTTCTACCTCTACATTATTCCTTACTGTGCCTTGTGACAGCACAGTCTGAGCCTATTGATCTGAGTGTTCCTTAGAGAACATCACATTTGTCCATGGACCCAATGGCATCATGTTAACTGGATTTGGTTAACTGGATTCCCAGAGGAGAAGAGATGAACCTTGCAAAGATTAAGGGATCTGCCTCATCAGTGAAGATTTTAGGGGCCCAGTGGCTGAGACATACTTTCCAAAGTAAAAATAAATCAATGTCCCTTAAGCCTTCTATCAATATGAAAGAAATCTGAAACTTGGTCAGATTCTTCAGGTTTTGGAGGGAGCATATTTCACACTTTGGTATAAAGCTCTGGTTCATTTACCAGGTAATGTTAAGAGTGCTAGTTTTAAGTGGATCCTGGAGTAAGTAGGAGCTCTGGGTCTGCAGCAAGCTTAGGCTGCAGCATAAGCATCTGTATCACATTAGTCACATCATCCAACAAGCTCTGGTATTAGAGATGTTAAGAGATGTTATGGAGACTCTAGTAAACCTCAAGAAGAGAAATAGCACATTTAGGGTTTTGAAGCAAGGCCATGCTTTCTGTAGTAGAGAATTATATACCACTCAAAAATCAGTTCCTGGTAGAGGTGAAGGTTATAAATGGATCCTACAGCATTAGTTTGTGATCAGCGCAATACTGATGGCCCCAAAGGTGTTTGGATTCTGCTATGGTTTAGATCTAAAATTATTCCCACCGAACATCTCATGTGTTTTAGAGGTGGTGATTGACTCATGGGGCACTATAAAAATTATTATTATACTTCTGAGTGGATTAAGCCATTGATAATTCATAGCTGAATGCACTGTGAGGAGGTGGGGCATAGTTACAAGAAGTGGTCAATGGGAGTGTTGCCTGGAAGAGTGTACTCTTGTCCCAGCTCCTTCATTTTCTCTATTACCTCATTGTCATTGGGTGAGCAGATTTCCTCCATGAGGCCCTTCTGTCATGATATTTTTTGGGTTGGAAACAACCAACCATGCACTGAACCTGCTGGAAACTGTAGCCAAGTTAACTTTTTCTGCTTTACCTTGTGGATGTCTGGTATTTTGCTCCAGCAATGGGAAAGTGACTAATACACACCCTAATCTCTGGAACTGTAAATATGCTATTTCATATGGCAAAGGGACTTCGCAAATATGATTGTTAAGGATAATGAGATGAAAATTATCCTGGATTATCTGGATAGTCCAATTTGACAGCAAAGGAAAGGGAGGCAGAGGCCTCAGAATCAAGGAAGGGGAAGTGATAATTGAAAAATGAGAGAGAAAGGAAAGAGAGATTGTGCACTTTCATTACTTGCACTGCTGGCTTGAAAATGGATTGAAGATGGAAGATTGCCATGAGCCAAGGATTGCAGGAGGCTTTTAGAAGCTGTAAGGAAAAAAAAATAGATTCACTTCTAGAACTTCTGGAGGGAACACAGACCTTACTGATCCCTTGATTTTAGACCAGTGAAAATGGTCAGTTGACAAAATTTGTGATATTTTAAGCTACTAAGTACATGGTAATTTGTTACCACACCAACAAGAAACTAATGTAGGTTTTTCTCTTCCACTAGGAAGCACCCAGCCTTCTGAATGTCTACCCTGTTGGCAAACAGATCAACAGCATGCTCTTAATACAAGAACAACCTGCCACTTCGTAGCAACTGAACATCATCTACCCTGTCAGGGATGAAGCTGTTTTCTACATATGGTTTGCCTTTTCTGTTTGGAAGACATTGGCCAGCACCACTGTCACAGAATGTCTGATCTACTGACATGGGAACCCACATGGAATTGTCTCAGACCAAAGGCCTCACTATGCAGGAAAAGAGGAGCATCAGTGAGAACGGTGAGCCACTGTTCTGCCACACTCCACTCTGCAGAAACTTGTCTTGATGGATAGGGACAAGGCCTTTTGCACTGTTAGATGTCACCCCTCTGGATGACGTATGCTCTTCAAGTCAATGCTCTCTCTCTACATGTATGTGGCACTAATATAAACAATCTATGGATCCAAAAATCAAGGGATAGAAATAGTAGAGGTCTTTGATCCTGAAAAATCGATTTCTTATTTGTAAAACTGTAGAATCTGTAAATCTTGGGTTTTACAGAGCAGAAAATGAGAGTCCAATTGAAGTTCAATCCTTAGCCACTGCTGGCCTCTTTAGATTCCTCATGCCAGCAAACATGTAGGGAAACAGAGAATCCCTATCCTGACAGAGGCAATTGGTCCTGATTATCATGGAGGGCTACTGAAATATATTGAGGTCATGGAGGTGTACGTTTGGCATGAGTCATCTCTTGGTATGCTCAGGCCTAGGTTTAACAGTAAGTATGAAATTACAGCAACCACAATCCTAAGGGCATGGTAAATAGGACCTCAGACCACTCTATGGTGAGGGCCTAGCTATCATACCTGGCAACTCAGAAGTGATGGCCTATGATGAAGGAAATCTAGAATGGGTTGATAGAGAAGGGAGACCTGAGTATCAGCTAGATAGTCTTGAAACAAAATGTATAATTTAAGGCTATGGTTTATCTCTTTTTGTAAGTGTCTCCAAGAATCATGACTAGAATTTAGAAGAAACTATATCTGGATAGAGTGAACTTAGTACAAGAAGTAAGTGCGTCTGGGAAGTACAAGGGATGAGCTCCAGGAGACACTCTGGGGCCTCTTTGATTTGTTTCATGGACCATGGCATCCATCTGTCAGCAGCTATGCATATCAGTTGCTATTAGCAGTGCATGTTCTTTTATACTTAGCTTTTGTCCACTCAAATTATAATGATTATATCTTGACATGTGGTTGTACATACAAGGAATTAATTTCATTTTACTTCTATATAGCATCCAATTGTATGAATATATCACAATATACTTACCCATTTTTCTATTAATGGATCTTTGAGTTATTTATAGTTATTATTACAAATAATGTTACCATGTACTTTTTTTTTAACCTATCTGAATATACACACGTTTCTTTTAGATAGCTACCTTGGAATGAAATTATTGGGTCACAGGATATATAAGTGTTCTATGATAGGAGGTAATGTTAAACAGTTTTCCAAAGTGGTTGTGCCCTACTAGGAACTATTTCACAACTCTGTGTATGTGAAAACAGTTTTATATTATCTTCTGGAAGTTTGGTTGCTTTTTTTTACTTTTATATCAGTAACCAACTTAGAATTGATTTTTGGGTATGATATCTGGCAAGAGTCAATCAGGCTTAGTGTTTTTCTTTTTTTTCATATTGAAATCAATTCACTGTTTGATTTAAAAATAGATTAAAAGTTTTTCTTTTCCCCTGTTTTCTCCAACAGAGTATCATGTGATGTTTCAATTGTTTGATTTTTTTTCTAATAAAAGAACTTTCATTTTAAGTAATTAGTCATTTGGCTGAGCCTCTTGTGACGTTGATACTACATCCTTTTATTCTGAGGAACCTGAAGCTTAGATTGTACCCAGATTCTTTTGTACCCAGATTCTTTTGTACCCAGATTCATCTTATTTTGTACCCAGATTCATCTTATTAAGTCCATAAAGGAGGTAGAAGTTATTTGACTGACTGGTTGATTGATTTTCATAAGTGTAAGTACAGAGCATAGTGGGTCAATTCCTCCTAAAGATAAGTTGTCCTTCTGTAGTTCCATTTCTGGTAAATAATTCCTTGAACTCCCACAGCCTTGTTCTCCTTGCAGCCCAGAGGGATGAAGAGGAGGGAGTGAAATGCGTACACCTTATTGCAAGGATATCACTGGGAAATCGCACCCCTCCACTCACACTATTAGTCAGACTTCACATCTACAATGAAGGGACCCTGGGAAATGGAGTCTTTACTTTAGGTGGCCAGTGTTTCCCTGAAATCTGGGGTCTCCATCACTAAAGAAAAAAGGAGAGAATAAATGTTCAAACAGCTGGCCATAGTCATGTACGTTCTGCAGCACATCTGAGATTCTGACAGAGGTTTGTGTAACTCCTGGCTGTAGAGCACAGCACAGCCCTTGAGAGCTAGCTGCTCTGACAGTTCGCTTTTCGAAAGCTTCTTAGGATACGTTCCTGTCAGAGTTTAATGCTTAGACATCTCCAGATGTGTGTGTGTGTGTGTGTGTACCTTTTATTAGAAAATATAATTACTTAATTTGATGCATTTATTTTTATTGCTGTGATTTTCAGATGAACTAAATTGAGAAACATCACTATTACCAGTGAAAATGTTTCCAAAGCCTGTTTTATTCCTTCCTCTAAAAGAAACTTACCAGTTTCTTTCTTTCTTTTTTGAATTTTCTTCATCCTTCTATCCTTCCTCATTCCCCTGCTCTCCCCATTTGCTCCCTACCTTCTTCCCACAACCATCTCTTTCTCTTCTGTCTCCAAAAGTTGTGTTGCCCTAGTATTTCCCCTCTGTATCCGACGTCACACATTTGAGCAAGGAATAAGCCAAGCAGTGGTGGGGTGTGGTGGGGGATCAAGAGGACAAGTGGTGAGTCAAACTATCTCTGACATTGATATATTTTTAAAACTTTTATTATTAGTTTTTATTACACAAGTAATACATGTTGATTGTAGAAAAATTAGAAAACACAGCAAAGAAAAAAGAAAAAATAATCACCCATAATCCCACTACCCATAGATAGCTGCTATTAACATTGTAGTGTATGTCCTTCTAGCTTTCTTATGCATATATATATACATATATAGGTATAATTATATATAATTTTCTTTTTTACAAATATTGTATCATACTATATATATACTATTTTATAATATTTTTTCATTTAATGTATATTGTGAACATCATTGTTTATTCCCTGAAAAAATTATACAGATATTACATGCTCGTTGTGGAAAAAACTAGAAATTACAGATATGCAAAAAGAAAAAGTAATTGCTCCAAATCTCACCTCCCATAGATAAATGCTGTTATACATTTGGCAATTATCTTTTCAGACCCTTTAATGTACACATGTATATACATATGTCTTTAAAAAGGGACCATACACTAATATTATTCTGTAACTTCCCTTTCATTTCACAATAGCTTATACATTTCATTGAATACACATGACGTTTATTTTTAATTGGTCCTCAGTATCCCATTGAAAGGATGTATCACATTTAACTAAGCATATAATGTAGGATTATTTATTTTTTCTATTTCTCAAATAATGCTGCTATAAACATACCTTCTTACATAATTTTGTGAGTAATGAATAAAGGCATCTTAGCTCATTTTTTCCCTGGAACTTCTAAAAGGAGAGAATCTCCTTAATGTGGAATTACTGGGCATGCAGGAAAACTATAGTGCCAAAATATTTTTCAGAGAGGCTGAATCAACCTACACTCCTGTTGAGTGTAAGGGAACATTCATTCCATTCTGTCTTGCTGTCTCTGGGAACTTTAATTCTTCATGGGCTCTGACTTTTTGAGTTTCAAAAAGGAGTTTATTATAGTCATCTGTATTTTTATTACTTATACATTCAAATGCTTTCATAGTTATTATAAGTGAATTATATTAGGTTGTGGTGCCCTATCATTTTATGTCCAGAATTTCAATGTTCTACTAAAAAGTTGGATTCTTTTTGAGTCATAAAATATAATTTATGCTATTCATTCAATTTTCACTCATTCAGTGAATATGATTTCAATATTTGTGTCTAGCTCTGTATTAAGATCTAGAGAAATAACAATAAGCAAACTAGATAATGCTTATTGCTGTCTGTGCTTCCTGTTTAGTGGGGTGAACAGACAAAAAAGATGAAGAAGCACAGAGACTGTAGATGAGGGAAACTTTCTCAAAGTGGTGATTTTTAAGTTTTTGATATATGTTAGAGATTTAGACTCTTTGCTCCATCTACCACACATAGTACTTCCTCTTAATTTGGTTTATTTTTTACTCTGTAGAAGTTTTACCTTTCTAATTAGTCCAATCCATCCATCTTTTTAGTTCTCTCCTTGAGTGTTATGATTGAAAGGCTTTTTCCCCCACCCTAAAACTATGAATTGACTCATATTGCCTGCTAGTTCTTTTGTATGTTTATTTATGTGCTCTAGCACTTAAACTTTTATTTCATCTAAAATTCATTTTGATGAAAGTTATGAATATAGAGCTAATATTTCTCCCATAATAATCTAACTTAATCTAACTTAATAATCTAACCTTTTCTCAGATTTGAATTGTCATCTTGTAAAATACTCAATTCTTTTACGTTGTTAGATAAATAGTGGACTGCATATTTAATTCTAATGATTTATTCTGAGGTGAATAGTACAACTGCTTTTTCTCATTTGATCTACTGTTACTTGAAAGTTGAACATTTTCTGCTGAGTGACATTCTGGAATACGGAGAAACAATACACACTGCTTAGGCACAGACGGGAGGGGCAGGAAGTTAGGCTGAGTGATATCCTTAATCCTATCAGTGTTGAGGCTTTCAGAGTCTGAATCTTTAGACTGGATCATTGTTAATCCAGCCCATTTGCTCGCTTTTTTAAATAAATTACGAGGTTGTCCACTCCTGTGTATTGTTTCCTCTTACTCTGAAGCTTAGCATTCGGTAGATGGCACTATTGCCAAACTATTTTCAGAGGAGCGCGGAAGAACTTACTGGCCAACAGGATTTTAGACTTTCCCCCAGAGCTTTAATTAATTAGAGGAGGCATTTGGGACTGTGCTATTTCATAACTTTCTTTGTACCCCCGAATAAAAGCACGACCAGAAGTTTGTAGTGAGCTTACACTCAGATGCATACAAAACATCAGCAGATATTTAAAATGACACATTGGCAATGTGAACATTTTATCTGTCTTATCTAAAAGTGCCTTTGGACCTAGTCCCTTACTGATTTAAAGCCCAAAAATGTAGTTTTAAACAATAAGATTGTGGTGGGATTCAGGTGATTTTAACTTTTGTTATATGGTAGTATTTTTCAGATTTACCACAAAGAACATTTATTGTCCTTGTAATTTGGAAAAATAACAATCAATATGGGTTATGAAAGACTGGAGACAAAATGAGTGTGTGCCCTGTTTACATCATTTGCCATTTCAAGCACATGGGTACACACGAGAAAACAGGTTCACTGTTTTCTCCTTACCTTTAGAGATCAGCTCAGTTAATTGCCAATCTCAAGGTAAATTACTAGAAGGAAGCTAAGACAGCAGAATTTTATCTCATGGAACTATACCTGAGAATGCCCTTGGAAGGTGGGAGGAGAGAGGGGCAGCTCCTAAAGGATGCACTGGCATATCAAATGGGGATGGCGAATCACCTATTGCAACCATGTGCCAATGGAGATTATCAGAACTTTGAGTACTAAATGTAATTTTAGGATCTGCTACTGAAAGAACATCTATAAATCTTGGAGTACGTCTATGGGAACTATAAAATTGATCGAAGGCTGGAAAACAGGCACTATGAATAAAATATAAGGTGGCTGAATATATTATCTTAGACATGGAAAGTCTGGCTAGGTAATTAGACAAATTCCCATCTCCATGAATAGCTACTACAGCCTTCCCAGACATGGAGGTGAGATCTGAATTTATTAACAGTCTTTAGTCGTACAAAGGACAATTGCACATAAGATAAGTGTTACTTTCACACTGAGACTAAGGCGAGAGTGAGCTCAAATTAACCAAGCAGAAATGATGTAGGTCAGGCATTTAGAAGAACGTGCTGAATATCAAGGTTGGGCTGTTCAATGAATAATTTTGCATGGATTAATAGGAACAAGACTGAGGCTAAGGGTTCAATATAGTCAAAGGGTAGGAGAGGGCCGAGGCAGGAGAGGAGTGCATGCCAATTTGGCCTACTTCATAATCTGGACAACAATGACCCTTAAGTGAAATAACATTGAAAATGAGCCTGATTCAGAAAAGAATATTAAGCTTAATTAAGGTTGATTTATGAAAATCAAGGTCAGCAGACTAGGTGAATCCAGGAATGGTTACTTGTAATAACATACTATCACAATAGTTTCACAAGTTTTTGATTTAGAAAATTATGATTTTTCTCATGTAGCTTGTTCAGGGTACTTCCTTTTGTGAAGCCGGGCAACCTTGGCACTATGCCTTAAATACCAGTTTGCTGCAACCCAAGCATGTAAGTCAAGAACAAGGCCAAGTGACAGCTGGTATAATTAAAGCAGGGACCTGCATAGCCTTTTGAGATGTCTTCTAATCTTTTAATTATTTTACTTTCACTTCAGATACTAGGGGGAATTATCTGAAACTGCCGTTTTAATAGAGCAAAACAGTCAAATATCAGCAATTTCATATAATTCAACCTAATATAATAATTTTTCACTTTCTCC
Source organism: Chinchilla lanigera (assembly GCF_000276665.1). Taxonomy (NCBI): domain Eukaryota; kingdom Metazoa; phylum Chordata; class Mammalia; order Rodentia; family Chinchillidae; genus Chinchilla; species Chinchilla lanigera. The sequence goes on from NW_004955446.1 coordinate 4,358,493, forward strand.
TTCTTCATTTAAGCTAAAAGCATTAATACATTTAGTTTTTAGGTCAAGATATTAGTGTACATGTAAATGCCTGTGCAGGGTTGGGGTTGAAAATGAGTCTTATATAAACCGCATGTAGGCTTCTAGCTCATACTTCTATTGTGCTGGTGCCTCCTGTCCAGCTTGATTTTTCAAACTATAGAAACAAGAAAAGAAGTGGAAAGACTTGATCTTTCCAGTCATGGGAAATTCTGTTTGGGAAATGGGTCAAAGGTTAAAAGGGGGAAATAGAACAAAATTTGAGCCATGTTACAAGTTTAGTGGAGGAAGACTGCAACAAAGCTGTGAGCAGAAAAACAAAGCACGTGACTTCCTCCTTTCTAAAATATAGTATTGCTTAACGTGTCCTGCTGTCAGTACTCTAAGCGGAAGACAAGACACCAAGTACACATTGGAAAAGTCATATCTGCATAGTCATCTAAAATGAGACAAGCTTAGCTTAACTAAAAACATTTTTATTAATAATGTAAAATGTTAATATTTTTACGATCTGAGCTAATTCCAGCATGCCCTATAAGTTAACACTATGCTGATGTGCAGACACCATGCTTCAGAGTTCAATTAGAACAAAATGTGATAATATTCAATTTTACATTTGAGGGTAATTGTATATGTTACTACACCATTTCCTAACTGGATAACTTCATTCTCCGAGAAGCTGAAAAAGACACCATTGGATCAAAGGGAAATTAGTTGCCCATAAGCATTTATATGAAGGTATTAGGATTATTATGTATTTACAAAACGTATTTTTTTCATATGTGACTTTTGTTGCATTATAAATTAGGAAGATATTTTTATGGTGAAGGTTTAGATTCTGACAGAAGGGAAGACTAAAAGTAAATGAGTGCAAAGAAAGCAATGGGTGAGGTGGTACATGTTTACTTATATTATTTCTAATGATATTGATAGATTGGTTTTTTAAAACAGTTTTATAGTTTTAATTAGATTTCTATGTTTAAAGACTTCTTCCATACATGATAAGGTGTTAACATAAGATCACCAAGCGCTACAGATACATTTTTATATGTGAAATAATGCTCTCTATAATACACTTAAAAAATCTTTAAATAATTTAAAAATCATAAGTCTTGCATCTGTCATGGCATGGTTTGGAGCAGACATGCACAATGTCAACTTTAAAAATCCTTTAAAAAAACAGCCTGCTTTTTAAATCTGTTCCTTTTTTTTTTTTTCCTTGATGGCAGGTGCTTTCAAGTGTAAAATCATTGAAAAGGGCAGGGAGAGGTGGGTAAAAGTAAGAAGGAAGCATAGAAAAACCAATCACTGTATGGTTTAGCTGTCTGGAGGTCCTCGAGTTTTGTGATTTTTTTTTTTCAGGTGTTCCCAGCGGTGAGTTTCCCGGAGAGCCGCCTAGCTTGAGACGAGACAACACAGCCCAAAGAACCTTCTCTTCCGTCTTCTAACCAGTGGATAGGGAGTTAGATTCAGAAGGCTGCTGTCATCTGCGAGGAGACAGAATGTACACAGAAGTGAGTAACAGATAAAACAAGATACTTTTTAAAAAGTGGCTTTAAAAATCCACCATGTTTCGCTGAACCGATATTTCGCAGCCTCAATACTGTTGACATTTTTTCATCCTGGAGATTGAACCCAGGACTTTCATGCTGAGCTACATACCTAGTCTTATTATTATTGTTGTCATTATTATTATTATTATCATTATTTTTAAAAATTTTTCATTTTTTGTCAGACAGGATCTTGCTTAATTGCCCACGCTTGACTCAAACTTGTGATCCTTCTGCCTCAGCCTCCCAGAGGGTTAGGATTACAGGCATAAGCCACTATGCCCAGTTACTCTTGACCTTTTGGGCCCAATACTTCTTTGTTGTGGGAAGCTGTCCTAGACTTTGCTGGATGTTTAGCCGTCTCCTTCTACTCACTAGGACGCCAGGAGTACGTCTCTATCAATTGGGACAACCAGAAGTGTTCCCATCTATGGCCAAATGCCCTGGAGAAAGGGCAAAACAGCTCAAGGTTGAGAGTCACTGCTTCGAACCAAACTGAGACTGCTTAGAGGTAGTTTTTCAATTGGGAGATGTAGGTATTTTATTAGAAAGATTTCATGTTTTGGAGTAAAGCTGGTTTGATTTCTAAGCTCGCCTCTGCTATTTACTAATTCCGTAACTTTGAACATGGGACTGAAGCTCACTAGGCTTCAGCTTTCTTGTCTGCAAATTAGGGTTTTATAATTAAAGCTACTCACCTTTGATGAGGATTAAATGAATAATCTATGAAAAAATTTAGCTTGGATGGATTGCTTAATGCCTAACATGGAGGAAGCATTCAGTTAATATTATTAACTAAGAGAAAGCATTCAGCTAATACAGTTACCATTAACCATTTTCCTTGACATAGGACCATTACCTTGGTTCCATTTACTTCCTTCATGACTCCAAAAGAAATTACAGCTATTCTCCATTCAATCTTTCTCTAACATTTTTTTGTAGAATTTGTACAGAAAGGCATTCAGAGACAGATGATAAGTGTTGAATATATTAGTTTTAGTTTGGGATTTTTAGCATGATAACAAGTGAAGGAAGAAATAGACCAGGAAACCAAATCTGGTTTAATGGGTTGAGTTAAAAAAAAATAGTGTGGTATGAAAGAGGCAGGGTAGAAAGATCTTGTGGGAGTAGAACTGGCCAGTTTGGGTCTCAGTGGCTGGAGAAGACCTATTATATAAGGAAATAACCCAGAAACTGCCATCTTGGGGAAGTCCTAGTACATGACCTCACTGAGACAAAATGGCTGGTGGGTACTGGTGACTGTACCTTGGAAGGAACCTTCCAAGGCTGGGGTAAGAGATGCTCTCTTTTTACAAACTAATCTTAAATGAGACAGAACCTTAGCAAAGCACACAGAATTAGTAGTTAGATGAAGAAATGGATAGAGTGAAGGAAATGCCTCACCTCAGTAGAACTAATTTTTTCTACAGAGGGCTTGATTACTGAAATTAGATGTTTAAGGTAACTGTCAAGAGCAAAAACATGTCCTGACTTTCTGGTCCTCTTACATTGTAATGTAACAGAAAATGCCCTCCAGCCAGTTTGTTAGTTGCCCTTGTAATAGTTCCTGTCACAGTTCCTGTTACTACTGTCTGCCAGAAACTGCTGGTCACTGTGATGCATAGCTGATCGCTATGATGCATATTGTAAGAATGAAACAAAGACAGCCAAGGACTCTGCTTCTTGCTTACAATCCCATAAAAACTTCCCTCCTTGAGCCTTCGGTGCCTGAAATTTTGAGGAATAATTGATTCCTAGTCAGTGCCTGACCAACATTTAATAAAGCTGCCTCCAAATCCTGGGTATCATTTCAATGTTTCTGCTTGCCATTGCAATGTTGCAGTTAGTGTCATCGAAATGCCTGGTATTTTCCTCTCTGTCCCTAAAGGATTTCACATGTCACATTTAATTGTAAATGAGTATCATCCACCAGACTTGACAGTGGTCCTTGGAAAGATGCATTGTGCTATTTATCTAGGAAGGGCTTGCTGTGTAAGCCCGTATCAGGAGCAAATGGGTGCCCTCACTGTGCATATCAAACAAGTAAAAACACAGGCCAATCACCAGTCTCCTCAGATTAAAATTCTCTCTCAAAACTCAAATTCTGTTACCATGGAGAAAAACAGGACTATTCTCATCCTTTCCACAGTGGAAAATAATCTGGGAATTAACATTTTGAGAGCTAAAATTAGGACATCTTTCTTTTATAGTTACCTTGTCCCCAAAGAATTAAGACACTGAAAAGAATGTCCGATAATATACATGAGCCTTTTTTCTCAGGAGGATCTCTCATAGATGAATTGTGATATATTTGGAACAAAAATAAACCATACTTCACTTTTTCATCATGTGTCTGACTTTTATTTTAATCACTCAGTGATCAATAAACTTAGCATAATTGGATACGGCAGATATACAGCTTTTTTTGAAAGGTAAAAATTTTTATCTTTTATCCTCCTTTTGAATGTTGACTACATTTACTGAAACTCAAGTTTGCTTGCAATTCAATGTTTTCCTGGAACAGAGTCATCAGAACTAGGGAGGTGTTTATAGGGAAGAAAGATATTTCTATTTCTATTTTTTTTTAAGATTTGGAAGATCTATTTTCTAAATTCCTTTCTTCATAAAAACACTATGGAGGTGGGACTTACCTGGTCTTTATATATAATAAAATACAATTGTAATATATATTATTTCCACTGCATGAGAAAATATCTAATCCAATGTTATATTTACAAAGAAAAGTATAGTGTGTATGCTTTAGTTGTATGTGTAGTTCCATTCTCTCTTTAAAATATATTAAAAGCACAAGGTATTATATACAGATATTATCATATTTTTATAAGGACTGCATTTTGTATCTGTTTATTCATTACAGTGGCTCAAAAAGCCCTCAATAGTACTGTCTTTTAGTAGTAAAATTCTTCTCTCTAAGCCTGATTATCTATCTATCTTTGCATATGTGTGTATATGTATATATGTATGTTATACACACATATGCATATATATATATATGTGAACACACACACAAATGTCTCACTCGCAAGTGGACAGGAGTGTTAGGATTGGTGGAAAATTTTCAGACATTAAGCGAAGTGCAGGCACCTATTAAGGGTGATTGCTGGTTTGGGGCAGTTTTGTTGTGCATTTGTGACACTTTTGCCCAGCCCAGAGCTTGTCTGATCATCACTTAGGGCCAAGGAGACATGGAAGCTCAAAAATTCTTGGCAGAAATTCAGAGCAGTTTTCCACACCATAGGAGGCTGATACCTGCAGTAAACACAGAAATTTACCAAGCAGCAAATATGCCTGCAATTGTCTGAAATGAATTCCAAGGAAAGACATCTCCACATGGATTGAAATCTTGTCTCTGAAGGGCTGTGCTTGGAATGTGAGCAAAACTGAACATTCCCCCACTTGCCCTAAATTTTCTGGGTTAAACCACTTGAACCTGTTGGGTAATCTTGGGTAATTTTATGTGAATGTTTGTTTGGATGTGGCTCATTAATTGGAACTTTTATAGCATCTTTTATCCAAAGTGTACAATCTGAGGAAAAATGTAACCAAGGACATCTTTAAATATGAAAATAAAAAGTGGTAAAGGGAAAGAGAGAAGAAACCCATAGGAGAAAGGGAAAAAAGAGAGTAGAAAATTCAACCATCAGTAAATACAGACCTTACTCATTTGATGTTTAATTCTTGGATACTACTAAAACAGGAACATTGGAATCTCCCAAGATACAATGATGTTGTATCTCTGTTGCCTACATTTATTTTCGGACAAAAGATTTCTTATGTAGATGATATGTTGAGAAAAAAAGAGGAACATGAAAATGAGTTTTCTTCTTCCTCTCTCTCTCTCTCTCTCTCTGTCTCTCTCCGGTGTTTTTGAGACAGGGTTTCACTATGCAGTTCAGGCTGGCCTTGAGCTGCAATCCTCCTGCCTCAGCCTCCAGAGTGCTGGGAGTACAGTCATGTGCCACCATGCCCAGCTGAGAAGGTTTCAAATAATAAGCTGAGTTTAAAGCCATGCTTTTAGATATAATTAAGATAAATGCTTGTAATGAAACAGCAGTTACAAGTTTCTACTCAGGAAAAAATAAAAAAAGAGAATTTAATTGAACTCAGCAGTTCTCAAACAGCTGCTTCATCATCATCTGAAGCCTCCTTAAAGCACAGATTGCTGGCCCCAGCTCCAGAGTTTCTAGATTAGTAAGCCAGAGAATCAGCATTTCCTGCAGGTTCCCAGACACGCTGTTGCTGCCAGTCCTGAGATGACACTCCCTGAAGACCTGGTAAGGGCAAGGCTTTTTGCTGGGTACCGATGGCAATACCAAGATGGGTCCTAAGAGAAACATGGTCCCTACTGCAAGGATCTTTCCAGGAGTAACTATGAATCTTCATTAAAATGCCATTAGGGAGACACAAATATAGTGCTATGAGAATTCCTAAGGGGTAAGAATGAAGGGAGATTTTCTCCCATTTAGAGAAGAAGAAAAACGTTTCCGGAAGATCCATGAGGCCTTGGTGATCATTCTGAGTTACAAGGAACAGGAACTTGGATGCTGTTGAGCGGGATGGGCACTCTGATAAAGGGGGACAGTATAAACAAAGACATGGAGGTGACCAAAGGCAGCTTAATGTGGGTCCAAGTAAACTGACCAGTCTGGCTGGAATGAGAGGTTTTTAAAGGAGTGGATGGTTCAGGACAACTGCTTGGAATTCCTTAAATATGCTCATGCTGTCCCTTGCCTCCCTGGTATTACACGTCCTTTCTCCATGGAAGGTCAGCCCACCCTCCTTAGACAAGGCAATCTGCTCTTCAGCATTAGCATAAGCTTTCCTGCAGAACCTTTTCTGATTGCTTTATGCATCTGCATTCTTTCCTGTTCCCATCCCCTCTATAAACAATCGCTACAGCACTTAGCACGTTGCCACATCCAGTCCTATCTTCTCACCACTCCACAAACAACTCTTCGTGACAATCTTCACGCACTTACCCTAGCTGCCCCAGATCTCCTTCATCTCCCACTCACTTCCAACTTCCCTCAACCAGGCTTCCACCCCTCAAATTCCAGGTGAGTGGTTTATACCAACAGTGCCACCGAGTACCTTGCTGCCGAGTCCTGCAGACTATTTCAGTTCTTATCCACTTTAGTCACCCTGTACCACTAGCCATCTCTTCCTCTCTGTCTTTGATTTATTTCATAATGCTCCTGTGATTTTATTCCCAGGCCATTCTGTAAAGTGCGTTTTCCCCCTCTAACCTTTATTTTTCATATTCCAGGGTTCTTTTTTCTGCATACTCCCCATGGGTGGTCTCGGCTATTTGTAGGGCTTCCACTGTGGTACAGATCTCAGATCTGTTTCCAATCTTTCTGGACCACATCTCACCTTGGCATCATCATCCACTGAGCACTGCTCTTTGCATTTCACCATGTCCCAAACTTTAATTTTTCTCTACCTCTACTGCTTCCCCTTCTCCCTCATTTAAGGACTGACACTAGCATTCCCTCATTTTCCAGGTCGGAATGCAGTTCCAATCTTGACTCTGCCTTTTTCTTGATATTCCACGTCTAGCAGGCCACATTCTCCTCCCCAGTCTCCAAGCTTTAGATGAGACCTTAGGCATTTCTCACCTGGATACTGCACCTACCTCCTAACTGAATTTTTCCACCAGCTCCAGCATAAAATGCAACCATCTTCATTTCACTTACAGGGGCCTTAAAGGTATAGCCCACCTACCTCTCTCACCTCTCTCTTTAGTCTCCGTCTAACCACTTTCCCAACTACTGGAGACTGTAGTTTATAAAAATGCCCTGCTCTTTAATCTCCCCATGTACCTGCTCACATCCAGCGTCTTCTGCCTAGGCTGTCTTTTTTCATCTTTTTCTTCTTTTTTTGGCAACTCCTACTCATTCTAAAAAATGTTGGCTCAAAAACTTTCAAAAAGCAAGCTTGAAAAATCTTCCATTTTCAACTCAAATCTGGGTTAGGTGACAATCGACTATGTTCTTGTAGTCACCTATGTCTAATTGTTACAGGGGTATTTATGTTCTAAATGCTAATTTCTGTGTCTTTCCAATAATGTATGAGGGTGTGTGTGTGTGTGTGTGTGTGTGTGTGTGTGTGATTTTCAGAATCCACCTGCCTTCCCTGAAGGCTCACCACAACCTTTGTGAGGGGAGTCATTTGTCATTTGGAAAAGCTTCCCAAGAGATTCTCATCTGATTCTTCTCTGGCAAGAGGGACAGCTTCCAGGGGAAGAGACATCTTAGCCTAGAACTTGTCACATCACAGGGGGCTCTTACATGTTGAATGATGATAGGGCCATAGATGCTGGGGAGAGAGGTTTTGCTTTTTCTTCTATTGGACAATGAGTACACATTTAACATTTGTGAGTAGGGACTCAGGATGGTGAGAGTAACGCATTTGGAAGTGACGTGTGAATTAGACTGGAATGGGGGGATTTCATGTATCATACTGAATCTGAGACAAAAGCCACTTTCACACAGCCACTGGTAAAACTGTCCAGAATGGCCTTCTGATACCAATTGGAAGCATAGGAAATCTTCATATGATGCAGTGGGGAAAGGAACTAAAAGGCCATCTCTAGGATAGAAGGTGGTCTCACTCCCAGTGTTCTTTAGCCAAGCGTCCAAGGACTCTTGCATCTGAGCAGCCACATTGGTTCTGGATATGGAGTGCAGGTTGGAGCAGAGGGGGTGTGAGTCTGGGACAGGCTTTGGTTGACCCAGTTTAGTCTGGAGGAGTACTGTCCCCAGGAGGGCATCCATTCTAGAACAGATTCAATTTCTGACTTACCTACTTCCAGACCAATTTCTAGGCAAGACGGAATACACCAACACATTCCACAGCAGTCATTAAGTCAGAATTTCCGAAAAGGTGAAACTGACTTTCAGACTTAATTGATTTCTGCCGATTTGTTTTGTTTCATAACAGCGTGCATCTAGAAGATGCTTGTCCTTCACTTTCTAATCTCCTTTTAGCCTTTGTCAGTAACCTTGTGGGCTCCCCACAGGTGGTTCCATTTGTAATCCATTTGACACAGCAAGACGATCATAATTAATAAAGCTCCCTACAGCATTGCCAGTGACCCAGAATCTAGGACAGGACGTGGCAGCAGGGGAAAGAGCAGCGGGCCGGGAGCCAGGAGACCTGGACGCTGCCCAGAGCCTGCCGGGGAGCTGCAGCAGGACAAGGGTGGCCTGCTCTTCTTCTGTGCCCCTCTTTGTCTCCAGTCTTACACTGGAGGGATGGGAAAGCGAAGGCCTCGTCTGTGACAGAGGCCACACGCCTAACCATTAAAACTGCTGCCCCGGGCTACCCTCCTTTTCCTCCTCTGAAAATCAATTTAAAGTAAACTTCTATTAAACGTCAATGTGTAGGAAAGGGGAAAGATACGGTTAAATCTTTAAATGCTGAAATCAACACAGAACACGTTCTGCATGAGAACCGAGACACAGTGCAGAAAAGAGCAGAGTCCGAGCAGGCAGATCTCACAAGGTCAGGGCTCAAGGCCAAAACACGGGATCAGAGCTGGCGTCTCTCCCCGACCCCTCTCTCTGCTCCCACTCTGTCCCAAACACTCACACACATAAAATAAAGAGAAAAGGGAACTAAAAAGCCAGAAAGGGAACAGATGGCTTTTTGTAATGGATTTCAACTAGTAAAAATCCTGTTTTGACAATAACATTCTGCAGAAAAGAACTAGAATAGTTTTTCCACAGTTCACCCCACGCCATTTCCCACACCTGTTACCCTAGACCGGTATAACAAACACATCACCTGAGTGGGGAAGCCTCTACGGTGTGTCCTGATTTCTGCCGTTCTGGAGAAGAATCTGGATGACTTGTTCATTAAAATGGCACCATATACATCTGTCAAAAAGTGTTTCTGGGGGGATCCCAAGAGTCCTGTCTCCTGCTGCTGGTCTTCTCCAGGGCCCTTTAGTTATCCCCCCGCCTCAGCTCACAATGACTTGCTGGGGTGCGCGTTAAACAAGCATGGAGCAGGGATGATCTGCACCTGTTCAGGGCTTCCATTTCTCCCCGACATGAAGAAACTTGAATTTCCAACAATGCTTTACTTTTACTTTTTCATTATCATTAACATCTTATTGTACCACTTCTGTCAGAGCAGTAAGTCCTCATACCTCCTAGCCTTTTCCTTTCTATTCTCCAAGTACATGGAGGACTTGAGACATGGTATCACTTATCTGGGTGACTATTCTCTTTTCACTTATACTTTCCCTCACAGTATCAATGTCGATTATTATTCTCATATTTTAAAAAGTCTTTAAAATTGAAATACCTTTTTGTTTACTAAAGTAAGATGAAGTTATAGAAAATATTTATATTATACTTTTTATCAGTATAAAAATGACAAGTGAGATGATTTTTCCATTAAAGTGTAATTCAAATCCTATTGGATGAATTATTACTATATGTGGAGGAAATATTTAAGAAGGTCTGATGTAAAAGTATTTGAAATACAGGCTGGGGGATCCTGGGCAGTCTTTTTCTGGGGCATTGGAATGGGAGGCTCAGCCCCTACGGGTAATGCATTAAAGCACTGAAGAATCTTCTGACACGATCTCCAAGTCTGAAGTCTCAGGACCAGTGCTGTGAACTGCAGGCTGAAGGCGAGCCTTACATGGACTGGGGACTCAGTCTCCTCAGGATGGGTGGTAGCAGGGACCGTTCTATTCTACAGTGACTTGGGGTTTCCCTGAGCAAAGCTGGGTGAGCCAACTAATAAATAATATTAGTAATGACAGTAGCAACAGAAATATAAGACAGCATCTGTCAGGCATTTTTCTCTGTAAGGTTGGTAATAGGCATACGGGCATTACTTCATTTAATCCTGACCACAACCCTCTGAAGTAAGTAAAACCATTGTCCCTTTTCTAGGGAGGAGGAAACTGACATTTTCAGAAGTTAAACATTGGTTCTGGAGTGTAAAGTGGGTGAGGGGCTGAGCCAGTGTTCGGACCCAAGGCTAACCTTAGTTCAAGCCCTTGGATCCTAAATACCATGCTTATTTCTAGTAACGACCTGCTATGCTGTGATTGGAGCAGTCTCTCATTACAGCAGCAAGTTGTCTACTTTCTTTGCACACTACAAAGCACTACACTTATGGCTCAAGCCAGTTGGCCTTGGCGGCCAAGCTCTTTTGGGATACGTGGATTTCCTGATGTACCACATTCCCTGCCTCTGATTCTGACCCCTCCCCATGCAGTTCAAGCCACACTGCTCCTCAGCTTCTTCGCTTGGTGTTCTCACTTCCACCTCTACACCTTCTGCTGAGCTCGTCCCTGAGCCAAGAGGCGCTTCAGCTCTGCTGCCAAGTTCTCCTCCTCCCCTCCTCCTCACTCCCAGGCAAGCAGCACCCTGTCCTGCTTTGCTCTGTGGAAATGAGAGGAGCTTCTTTCTTGCTTCTAGAAAGCCTTTCCTGACCTTCTCTGTACCACTTTCTGAAGCTGATGCTTCCCCATGGCTGCCCTAGCTACCTGTGCTTAAAGAAAGTGCTTATTGTTCTTGTTTTTTTGTATCTTAGTCCAGGAGCTGCAAGGTTAGGCACAGATTTAACAAACATTTATTGTTTGTGCCAATGTTATTTTACTACGTCCCAGGCCCTGGCTACTGGGGATGTGACAGCTGACAAAAGCATAGAGAGGGCCTTCCCTCACTCTGCTGCAAATCCTATTTCTGTATTAAATTGTGTACTCCTGGCCTAGCACTGGAGATGGCTCTCTGAGTTCATTCCTAGCTTTTCTATTTTCAGTCTGTGTGATTTTGGCTTAGTTAACAAGCCTCTCTGTCTCAGTTTCCTGTAAAGTGGGAAATAGCAATAGCAGTGCTTTCAAAGTTGTTATTAGAATTAAATAAGGGTACTGGGGATATAGCTCAGTGGTAGAGCACTTGCCTAGCATATATGGGGGCTTGGGTTCCCTAACACAACACAACAAAACAAAAGAATTAAGTTAATATGGCACTCTGTAGACTCCCAGTATGTTAATTATTAGTCTTACTTTTTAGATAATCACACATGTGGATGGCAGTGATCTTCTTTTGGAAGTACTCCTAAATCCCTCTACTTGGCTGTAAAGCTCTTAAAGTCACAGGTCAAGTCCTCAGTCCTTCTGTGTGACCACACCTGATGTAGTGCTTTCCACAGCACGTGACAGGCCCCAGCCTGGGGGTGGGGGTGTCTGCTTCCAGGTCAAAGTGTTCCCTGGCCCCCTTCAGACTGCCTGAGACACACTCATTATCACATATTTTCAAAGAAAGACACATGTATGGTCAATGCCTTCTACTGCTACAAAATGGAAAGCACTTGCTTTAATTTCTCCAGAAACAAGCCCCATGTTTATCATGTTATAAAACATCCTCTGCCTCAAAGAGAAATGTCAAAACTCACCTTGATTTTTCAACGGTAAAGGCATAGTTTCCCTGAGTTTGCTTAAAAGGTTTTTCATTTCACGCATGTCTCTGTAAAATTGATAAAAACACAGAATAATCAGCTGTGAACTCTCAAAATGAAATCTCAAAGTCTGGACTACGGAACATCTGAAGGGCGAGACGAGACTCTGTGCCTAATTGTAGCTCCAGCCTCCCCTGGGCAAATGTTGAGTTTATTTCGCTTTTATGAGAAAGGAGTATGAGCCGGGTTGGCTCTGGAAGGAATGAGTGAGACACTGGCAAACATTTCTATCAGGGCCTTCTCCAGCGGGAGCCTCCTCCTGACCCCTGACCAGACCTGGCTGAGATGGGAGAAGAGGTTTTGTAGGGAGGACAGTATGTCAGATTGACAGGAAGAGCCCAGGAACACAGGACTGGAGCAGTGGGCCCTGGGGAAAGCCGAGGAGGCGGGTGGTGCTACCAAGGCTGTGGTCAGAGACCCCGGTGGCTGTGCAGGTCCCCCACTTCTGCCTGCTTAGGTTTAAGTCTCTTCTTACAATTGGAATTCAGCATAACACATATGTTAAATATTTGTGAGCACCAGTGCTTAGCAAATTGAATGATGTGAAAGTGATAAATTTGAAGCCTCCAGAAAACAGCTTCCCATGAGGAGAGAGAGAAGAGGCAGAGGCAGAGGCAGGGGCAGGGGAAGGGGGAGGGGCCAGGGCAGGGGCAGGGACAGGGACAGCGGGGAGACATAGGGGGAGGAAGAGGGAGAGGGGGGAGGGGGAGGGGGAGGGGGAGAAGAGACCCCCGGGGGGGGGCCTGGTCTGTCTTTCTTGGCTTCCTGGTGCCTCAACCTGCAGCAGGCCATACCACATCGCTGCACATTTCCAACACCCTCCTTTATCTCACAGAGCATATGATTGTAAAACCCCAGGACTGTGAAGCTGGCAGCTGTCTCAGAGACTTCTAGGCCAGCATAGCAGGAGAGCTGCCTTTCCTGGCCCGGGCAGTGGTTCACATACACATCGAGGAGATCATGCAATGCAGATAATGAAGGTCCAAGACACCTCTAAAACAGCAACATAAATAAATAAATAAGTAAATAAATAAAAAGTGGTGGAAAACCCAGATACATCTTTAATCAACTCCAGGATGGACAAGCATTAGCAGGCACCACGGTTTGAGAAACTTGAGGGGAAAAATTCTGAAGTTGAAAAAACTTCTACCCACTCATTTATTTTTCTTCTGGCATTTGAAGAAAGAGAGGTGGCATTTAATTTTAAGTATGAAATCTTTCAGTCCATTTCATAAACACAACTGTTTGCTGAACACAGTTCCAGGGCTACTGTCTGTAGGGAGGCCAAAGACACCTCCTCAAGAGTGCGGGCTAAGATGTAAAAAGGAGCTCAGGTGTCAGGAACTGGTCATTGGAAAAGGAAGGGAAAGAGCCTGGAGGCTGTAGAAATGCTGTAAAAACAGTAGGAATACTTTCCCAGATGGGTCAGCGACTGAGGCCTGAGAGGGAAGCAGCACCCGCTCCCCCATAAAGTACACAGGGTACATTTGGCTTCCATGTGAGATCTGCAAGATAGAAAAGGCTCAGGAATGCACTACTGTGATTGTGGCACAGTCTTCCCGGAGAGCAGCAGCTGTCACCTGAACAGTCTCTTATACCCCAGCCCATGTGGAGAGAAGTAGACTCAGCTGGCTTTTGATGGGGCTCAGTTATCAGTGTTTCTCAAAAGCCCTCATGGTGAATATATGCACAACTGGGTTTGAGACTCACAGGTTTCAGGGACCAGAGGCAGGGAGAAAGAACCCAGGAAGCTGGATGCCAGTGTGCTGTCTGGGCTGCACTCACTCTTTCACATGCCTTTGGCTGGAATCTGAACTTCCAGGCTGACCAGAAACATTGCGGCCTCTGTGGCCGTCCTACCCTATGCTTTCTGCATCCCTGTCTCACTTTCTTAAAGCTCCTGAGCCGTGGTTCTAGCTCCTGTGCAAGGTGACTGAGAGGGAAAATGGCTTACTGATGAATTCTGCTCTGACCGCGGCGTTCTGGCAGATACACCTCCCCTCCCCCACCGGGCGTTTTCTATTTTATCAACTAAGATAAACCAGTCCTTCATGATTTGCCTAGAATCCTATCAAGCCGAGCCAAACAGCTTTATTGTCTGAAGTCTTGGATATTCAAGCTCATAAAATTCAAGTTTTATTAATAGCACGTAATTACCACATGCTCCAATTTTCTATAAACACAGAAATTCAGTAATTAGCTTTAGAATTATATTACAATCTGAAAGCAGAACCACAATGGCTATAAGTGTCATTGTGTGTTACAGTTCTAAAAATAAAGAGTAAAATGTTCATTATTTTGTCAATGACTCAACCTCTCACACAAAGAACACAGTAGAACTGCCCAGTATTCATTCAGCTGCTTTGGGCCAGCTCTGGGGACATAGGTAGCAAAGGGCACAGGTATCAGATGAAGGCCTCATCTTTCTACCTCACAGAATGGCATTCTGAGCACCTAGATGAGACATAGCACTGGTTAGTAATTATTGTTGCCTTCTTTTCCCAAACGAAATAGAATCACCACGGAATGTCTTCTTCCCCAGAAGGCAACTCCCATCTGGGAGTGAGCTGCTGGTTCTAAGATAATGCACCGACTTACTCTGACCACTAAGGGGCCCTCAGCTACATTCTGGGAGAAAAAGGGAAGCAAGCTCCTTGCAAAGCCCTCTGTGGAACCACACAGCGTTCTGAGCCCCCACCTGGCATCCAAGAAAGCCATTTCCCATACCTGAAATTCAAGCATCTACTAAAAACATCTTCACAGGATTTTCGATTCTTTTCCCTTAAGCACATGGCATTTTGGGGAGCAGCCCAGAGGATGAACTGTGTCAGTGCATAGGTCCCTTCTCCCTTCCAAGGAAGTATGTGCTTTTCGTTTTCCATGGAGTCTCTGTGTGCTACAGGGGGACGAGCTGAGCCCAGGACTCTGCGTCCCTGGCAGGACTGAGAGTACTTCCTCAAACCTCAGTCTTTATCTGTGGGTTAGGCAGTTTCCATTGTCTCTTCCAGGCCTGTGTTTTCTCTGCAGACCAAGGAGAGCTCTGTTTGTTCTTGACCCGATATAGAACTTCCATGGACTCTTATGGCCCTAAAAACACTCCCCGGGGGAGAACTCTGGCAGTGTATCCAGGGTCGCTTCCCACTTACCTTTCGGTGTTCTCGATGTCTGTGGAAACCTGCCAGGAGTGCTGCTGACTGTCACTGGGGGAAGACAAGGAGTCCTCTAGGGCAGGAGTTTCAGCACTCTCCTCAATTTTGCAGTCCAAACTCTTTGTTCCCCCACCGGCTTCCTTTCCTAAAGTGGACAGGTTGTTGGGAAAGAGAAGAGGATTAGAAAACTCAAATGAAAATTCTATACCAGGATGTTATTGCAAAGAGTGGATGTGCTTTGAGTCAAGTGCTATATTCACACTAATAGCTTTCTGCATGATTGAAAAAAGGTGTATGTGTGTGTGTGTATGTGTGTGTGTGTGTGTGTGTGTATTATGTTTCTGCAGCACTCTGAGGAACACCATTGAAGTCAGTGCAACCTAAAGATAGAGATAAAATTAAAGCCTTTGACTTTGGTGAAGGACTGATGCCTTGTAACTGATTCTAAATTAGATCAAGTTTGCTTTAGTGGGGGAGATAATACCATGCCGTTTTTGGTCTCACAGGCAGGGGCAGGTGAAAAGGGCCTGCAGCAGGTGACACTCTGCAGGAGTTCCCGCTGTTCTCTCTGATTCAAGATGCTTGCTGTCTTGGACTGCAACAGAGATCATGGACCCTTTCAATTCCTCAGCTCTGCAACCACCTTTAGTGCATCCTTCTGTAAGGCTGTATGATCCAGCCTTCTCGTGTTGAGACATTAAAATGCCATCCACTAAAGTGCTGTGGGCTTTGTACTAGGTAGCTGTTCACAGCAATGTCCTGCCAATCCTCTAAGACTTGCACTTTTAGCATGACTGATCTCAAGTAAATAAGCCCGATTTACTCTAGTAACGTCTTTTATTCTGCTTTGACAATCTTCTTGTCCACAAACGGGTATGTATACGGTAACGTAGGTGGGAATGACCTACAAGTCCAGAGAACTGGGCTTTAAACCTGGTTTTATCATTGGTTCATTCATTCATTTATAAATATAAACCAATTCATTTATTATCATTTAATGTAAATTCATTTATAAATATTTCTTGAGTGTCAGGTAAGTACAAATGCCTAGGCTTGAGGCTAGAAATAATTCAGATGAAAGAAAAACTTAGTCTCTGTCTCATAAAACATAAAGTGCTAGAGATAGACAATAAGAAACTGTACAAATAATTGCAAAGCTTTGTACAACATTTTGTATTAAAAAAAAAAAGAGTAGCTAACTTGTGTCTTTTACTGTTTCACCTAGTTTCATTTTTATTATGTTGATACAGCTCTAGATTAATTAAGAAATTGTTACAGCTCATATCATTGAAGATAACTCTATCCATTCCCTCTCATTTTCCCTAATCCAGCTGTGATTTTTTTTTTCCCTTTTTGCCTTAAAAAACTTAAACTTGTGAAGAGGGTGGCTGTTTGTGGTAAAATCTACCAGGAAGCTTTTCTCTTGGCTTCTGATCCAAAAAGAATTAGCAAACATTTTATTCTAGGGTTCCCAACCTATATGGCAGCAACACAAAAAGAAAGAGACAATGAAGCCGTAACTGTGTAGCTTTCATCAAACTGCAGTAGACACACAAGTTTACTGATGAGAAATTTTGATCCTTTGCTGTGTACTTTTATGCACATTATCCATCCAAGGGGATGCATCTTGCCTGTGGAATTGTTTTTTCAATTTTATGGTAGCTGTTGGGCAGAAATTAATTAAGCACATAATTTAGCACATTACCATTTCACAGTTGGAGGGCAATGACCTCTTAAAAACATTTGCATTTTGCCTCTTGGTAGCAGGCAGCAAAAGCAGTCTGACCATTTACCACCCACCTATGGGCGGAATTAACCTTAGGATGTGAGCTTGGGCAGGGGCCACTGCAATCTGGGAAAGGGACAAAAGGAGGGACTCTGCCAAAATAACTCTCTGCTTTTTAAAATTCCAGAGGAGAGAGCATCCTGAAAGACATGTGGAGCATATCTCTGACTAATTTTTTCTGAGGAAGTCTGTGGTACGTAAAACTTTATCTTTACAGGACTGAAAATACATCTCCCTTTCTTTTTTCTTCTTTGTGCTCACACTCAAATTCTATTGGCTAGGAGTATAAATCTACATTCAAACTAGCCTTTTCTAAGAACCTGGATGACATTGTTCCCTTATCTTCTAGTTATACTTTGTATGTAGCCTATTTATGGCTCTCTGAAACATTTTCAGTATGAAATCTTTAAACTTTTGAGTTTCAAAGTAGATCCTCAGTATGTCTAGGCAGGGGCACTTTTTGTTAAATTTTCTTGGAATTTGCAATTTATTTTTTCCACTTTTTTATTTTGAAAAAAATCACGTCAATTTTATATATAAAATATATATTTTGTTCTGTAATGAACCATTTAAGAATAAGCTGCAGACATGAATGACTTTTTATCCTAGATACTTCAGTATTTATCTCGTAAAGAACAAGGATTATACAACCCTAAAACAACTTTCACAACAATTTTTAAACTTTGATTAAATACGATTTAACACAATTTGATGTAAAACTATTATTTAACTTACAAATTCAAATTTCCCCAGTTTTTCCAATAGTGTCTTTTCTAGCCTCTTTTGTTTAAAAACTGAGGGACCAGTTTAAGAACTATATGCGACATACAGTTTTTATGCTTTTTAAAAATTTTCTTTTAATCTAGCAACCATCTTTGTGTTTTTTCCCATGTCATGGGTAATTTTGAGTGAGTAGTCCAAGTCAATTATTTTATAGAACGCTTTTCCACTTGGGTTTGTTCAATTGTTTCCACATGTCCAGATTCAGAGTAAACATTTTTGTCAAGAATATTATAGAATGGTGGGTCCTTAGAGTACTACATTAGAAAGCACACAAGTCAGTTTGCATTACTATTAATTATGTTAATTTGGTTACGGTGGTTTCCACCACCTTTTGATATGGAAGATGTACTCTGTACCTTTTGTAATTAGGAAATAATTCACTAGGTGATTCACTGTGTTTCTTTAAGTTTGGCAAAAACTTTTTTTCACGATCTACTACTTTCAATTTTCTCTATTCTCTTAGAATTTCTGAGTCAAATTTGAATCTCTGGCTCTGTCTTTCAGATTTCTTAACCCTCCCCCATGGCTGGTATTTATCATTTGGACTGAATTCTGAGAGAATACCTTAACTTGGTCTTGCAGTTCACCATTTCAGGCTCTCAGTATTTCTGCCTGGTAATTGCTAAGAATTATGAAAGGCCTGAGGTTGTAACCTATGAAAACTAGCCGGCAACAGTTTCATGAGTAGTGGAAGATGGCATGATATCCCTGGGTCAGAGACAAAAGTAGTTTATTACTCCCATGATAGCAGTGGCCAGCGTATCAGTATTTGCACTGGTTTCTTGAGCCCTAGTTCCTAGAGGATGATGAAAAAGGGGCAGACAATGCCTACATACACAGTAGGCTGTGATAGAGAAGAATCCCTGGTTTAGGATTCCAGAGTCTATTAGCAGATCTCCCTGCCACTCCAGAGGAGATGGTTTTATTATACTCATAGTTAGCATATGCCTTGCTCTGGAGGGAGACAGTCTGTTTTCCAAAGCATTTGCTAAATAAACACCCTTGAAAAGATAGTGTAGAACAAAGGGCAGTCAATGCCTCACTTTGAGATGTGAAAAATGTAGCAGACCCATGGAGAATTGTCTCCCAACACTAATTAACAATTACTGTTTTATGGTATGGCAGACTCACAGACTCGTTGTATATATTGATACACGTACTTAAAATTTTGCATCATCTTAAAATTCGTTCTTCTAATAGCATTTGTTGCATTTGGTGTCACCATTTCATAATGCTGTTTGTCACTATTTCATAGTACTGTAATTTTTTTTTTTTTAAGAAAACCTTGTCATTCCTGGCTATTTACTCAGCTGTGTCTTTCAAGATCTTTGTTTTCCTATAATTTGAATGATATTGTCTTTGTAGCAATTTTCAAGAAGAACCAGGGTGTGTGACTGAAAAATAGTGTCCAAAGCCTTCAGTCTGAATGAAAAAGTCTCCCATCTCCAGTGTTAAGTTTCCTGAACACCCTGCCTATTCTTTAAGCCCCAGGTCTACTGAGTTTCTGGGTTAGAATTCCTACTCCAGCAGGTTATACTGAGCAGTTTGGCCAAAGCACTCTAGTATTGAGCTCACTTTCTTTTTCTTCTGTTGCTGTCCTTGTGGAGGCCCCAAATTGTCTCGGACTCTATTCTGCTTTGCTGCCCAGGACTGACCTTCACACCAGGCATCCTGGGACCGGCACTGATAGTCTCTGCTGCTCAGCGTGGGGCAGCCTGGCTTTTCCTAAATGTAGTTTAAAACACTAGTTTTCCTGACAACAGTTCCAGAAGTTTTTCCTATGATTTGTATTTGTTGACTGAGCTTGACGTATCCTTGAAACTGGATACTTCAGTTTTGCAGAAATTTTTCCCACTTGAATTTTTTTCTTGTGTTTCTTATCTGCTATGGATTCTTCTGTGCATTTGTTTCTACCGGTCCAATCCCAATGACTTCTTAGCTTCAAGAAATTCCTCAAATTCCTCAGATTTTCTGATTTGCTGAAGTCACCCTTCCTTGTTTTTCACCTTCTATTTCCTTATCCTCATACAGTTGGAAATGATCATGTGACTGAGTTATGGTCAATGGATTCTGAGCAGGAATGGAACATGCGTCTTTCAGACTGACCCCTAAAAGTCTTCCTTCAGGGTCCCATCATGCTTTCTGACCATTGGATGGAGGCCAAGACCTTCCTCCCGCTAACTGTTAGATTGAGGTAGAGGTAGAGAACAGAAAGCAATGCTGTTCACTTTCCTCGGCTCTAGAACTAGACTATGACCTGAGGTTTTTTTGTTTGTTTGTTTGTTTTCCGGTACCGGGAACTGAATTCTGAGTACTGGGGAATTCATGACCTTGCGTTTGCCAGGCAGGCAGGCTCTGTGCTGCTGAGCTAAATCCCCAGCCCCTGACCTGAGTGAATAATGAATTGTTATTATCATAATCCATTGGGATTTAGTATTATCTCACACATTATTTGCCCTACCCAGAAAATTATAAGAACTGATATGGATTTATTCTTTTCATTATATGTTTTTCTCTATTTCATGTATTTTTTAGTAGGAATGGAAATATATATGAGTTCAGTCCAAAATCTCTGGGTAAGCTTTTCCTCTAATTACATGCCCTCTCTTGATAATAGATGTAGAGTGAAAGCAAATCATCCATTTATTCAGTAACATTAATTGGAACTTTACTCTGCTTCACGCACCGCGCTAGATCTGGGGGATACAACGATGAACACATTCAAGGTGAGCAAAGCCTACGGAGAACAGCAGATAAGAAACCAGGCAATTACCCCGCAAGGAAACATGTGCTGTTATCACCAGTGCCACGGAAATGAGGGTGGATGCACTGAGTGGTCATCAGCCCAGGCTTGGAGTGTCAAGAGACAAAATTTCCTGCAGGAAGTCACACCTAAATTATGACCCAAATGAAGTGCAGGATGGGCCAGGTGAGAGGGATGGGTGTGGGGGTGGGTAGATTGACGTATATATCCCAGACAGAGGGACAAACTGGAAAGAACTTGTAAGTTGAGGTTTCTTGAAGTAGTTGAAGATATCACATGTGTGACAGGGCAGAGTACTGGGGAGCTGTTGTGAGGTTGGAGAGGTTAGCAGGGTATGTTCTTAGGCGTCACCAGAAGAGATCTCCGTAAACCTGGGTAGTGGTCAATTTTAGACCATTATCCCTAGTTTCTCCCCTTCAGCTGTCCTTGGAAAGGAGCACTTATTTTCTAACACCAGGGAGACAACCTGCCCTGCTCGTAGGAAGGGGGTCAAGATGCTTCCACACCGTGATTCCAAGTCAATGTGCATTTAAAATCACTTATTATGAAATGAAAAATTCTGTCCCCTGAAAAATCAATTTCAGGCCTCAGTGAACAAATATTTGCTTGGGGAGGGGATGGGGTAAGGGAAGAGCAAGCTCTTAGAGTACCTTGAATCATACGAAACTGGCTGTGTCACTGTTTAGAATCAGGACTTCAAAATTTGGTCAGTTTCCTTACAGTCCTGCAAAGCCTTTTGCCTTCAGCTCCTTGGGGATTTCCATGTATTTTTAGCCTGTTTATGGGTAATATAAGAGGCATGTTTGAGGAAAAGTTAAGAGAAACCACCCGTGAAGCACATACCAGATTGGAAGCCAGGTTATTCTTATATTCATGAGAAATGGTCAGTTACTTATGAGGAACGAGAACATATTTGGTTGTGGGGCTATTCCAGGAGTGCCACAGAGCAGCCTCGGCTCCAGAGGGGAGCCTGGGAGCCTTTAGCACATCTAATCTAGAGCTGGGAGACTTTAGTACATCTAATCCAGAGATATGCTTTCTTTTGATTTCTCCTATCCAGTTTTTCCTCTATTGTTTTCTTTTCCTCTTGATGTTTGCTGCCCTGATGGTCTTCAGACTGCCAGAGGTAATCGGAGGCACTGCCATGGACAATATCTCACTGGAGCTCCTGAGATTGATCTCTAATATCTGACAAAGCCAGTTTCATCCACTTGATTGTATTTTTCCAGAAATCAGAGCAATCTTCTCTGAGTTGTCCCTGCCTTGCCCTTTCCTTGGAGGCAGGGGCAAATTTTGGCCATCCTTTGTTCTCCTGGTGCATTATCTGCTGTGACACTACATACAGAGTTGGCATTTAGGAGAGTTTCTACATGAATGTGAATGACAAAGTGAACATGGCCTACAGCAGATGCATGGGTATTTATGCAAATTGTGATATTTATTCTTATGCCTTTTCATAAGAGGTGACTTTTAAAATTCCAAGCATTGAAATGGACTGGGGGAATGTAGCTTATGGGTTAAGTAACCCATTTTTCCTCTCTCATGTTGTAGGAAGTATGGAACTTAAATAAAAATAACAAGTTATATTAAGCCAGCTAGTTGTTTAACCGTGTTAAAAATGATTTCAAAGACTTTTCTATACTATAGAAAGGACATAGTGTTAGTACCATAAACTACATAGTAGAAAATAATAACTATACCTAACTCACAGAGGTCCATTCTCACCCACGCACTGGAAAATAAAAATTTTCCAAATCAGAAGACATAGGGTACCACTCCCCTTCCCCACTGTCCTACATCCTCCTCTGTCCTTCTTAAGGCACTGTAGCTCTATCAGTGCCCCCAGAATAGCAGCTGTCATGGCGGCACCAAGTCGCAGTGTGAGAAAGCAGAAGTAAAAGATTTCAGAACACAGAAGACAGACAATAGAAGACACATTCAAAGGAGGTCCCTGTGAGGCTTTGCCCCAATTCCAGGCCCTAAATGAGAGCAGAAAAATCTACAGGATCTATTTACTATATAATTAATTAATCCCAACTTTTCCATGATGAATGTCATGGCTAAATCATGCTCTTTATGGATCTTGCCAACGTTTCACTTTATTTTTACTACATTTTATGAATTCTTAGAATTAACTACTTTATCCAGTATAAGGTATTTTGGAAATTATTAAGTGATGTATGGATTAACATTCCCTCCAATCTTAAAATGTAAGCCTGCAAAATGAATGTTATTTTCATAAGAAACTAATACATAATGGATTTTAGGCACTAAACATGGTGTTTTCAGCTCAGTGGCACAGCACCTGCTTGACAAGCACGAGGTCATGAGTTCAATTCCTGATACCAACACCCCAAGCCTGCCCAAAAAATCATGGTTTTTAAAAAGCTAATTAATCATTAAATAAGCAAAACCTGTACATAAAATTCACTGTTCTACTATTTTTCTTTTCACCATTGATATGTTCTCCTGGCCTTCTTCTAAGGAAGTCACACACTTTGCAGTGGACCCTAGGGGCTAGGTAACCTTGGGTAACTCATCTCATTGAGTCTTGGTTCTTTATCTGTCAAATGGGGGAGATATACTTGAGGATAAAATGAAATAACACATAAAAGGCATCTAATAAGAAAAGTGCACCACAGGTGGAAACTATCATCATTGCTGTTATCCTGTTCCTTAGCTGACATCTACTTTGATGAGATGTGACAATTCAGTGTCCAATGTACTGGTATATGAGGATGTGGGGTTAAAGACTGTTTTAGGTTACTCCTGGATTATAGAAGTTAGTTAGGTTTATATTCTCCAAACATTGAAAGCCTCTCATTTTGGGTCATTTGTGTCAGATATGAACATTTACCTCACTTTTTTCATTTAAGTCAGATTCCGTGTTATCTCTTCAGAGAACTCTGACTATTCCACCAAAGTAACCAGCTGTCCAGTTGTTTTCTATTACATTATCTATTCTATTTCAATGATTTCATGTTACACTTACTAATATTTGGGATTTTTAGAAAATTTCATTGCATCTATTCTTCCTTTCTCTGTCCAGCTTCCTTCTTCCTACCTTCCTTCCTTCCTTCCTTCCTTCCCTCCTTCCTTCTTTCCTTCTTTCTTTCCTCTCCCCAATATGTACTTCATAAGAACAAGAACTTTTGGCTTTGATCACTGTAGTCTCCCAGCACCAAGAACAGCGCCTGACATAAATAGTGCTCAACAAATATTTGTTGAGAGAATGCATTCCTGTTTCTACTCAGACTTTGAAAAATAGTCCTTAAGATTTATTCTTAAAATAATTTATTTTATTTCTTCTAGCCCAGTATTCTATTTTAGTATTAACTGCCTCATTACATTGGAAAATAAAGTGGGCTCTATTCTATTTCTTTCCTCATGTTGCTTCTTATGGTATGCATCATTTGCTTTGCATTTCTTGGTATGGTGCAGAATACGCTTCACCCTTTACCACCTCTATCCTAGTCTTGTCTTGAGTTCACCCTGCATTTTGCTCAATAGCGGTTCATTAATTTCTCTCTAGAGCATCCTGAGCTCTGAGGTTTTGGAAAAATCTTTTGCAACTTTTGACATGTTGCTATCCTTTTGTAGTGATCACATTTCCTTGGCATGTTTTTATCTTGTGTTTATCACAGTGGCACATTTCAGGGGAAAAACTCATTTAATCTTAGGAAGAGGGAGGGAGAATGGCACATCCTCATTCAAAGGACACAGGGGCAACTTTGCTGCAAGGTGTAGCAGAGGGGCAAGCAGAGTCAAACCGGACCACGACAGAACAAGGTGAGGTGAAAACAGAGACGGAGTGATTAAGTTCACAGGCAAAGGGGCTGCTTTCAGAATAACAATGGGAAAGAGAAAGCAAGAGGACAGGCATGGTCAAAATAGCAGCATCTTTCAACTCCCTTAGAAACCTGGCTCTACTTTCTGCCAGCAAAGTGAAGAGAAACTTGTATGTAATCTCATTTCAACTAGTGGCAGGAAACAGGGATTACTGGTCAGTGTGATGCATCAACCCAGTAATCAGAAAAGATTTCCTACCTACCTGTGAAGAAGTGAGAACAGCTATTTTTCCCTATAAACATAGAAATTAGACTTTTTCAAGCAGGGCTCCAATCTACAACCTAAAGTGCTAGAATCTAAAGCTACAATATACCTACAATGATTCCCACCTGTCCTCTTATACAAACGCAGCTTTTCATGACCCCTCTCTACCTGTAATAACCCATAGTCTTTATTAAATGTAGGCTTTACCTCCCATCACTGTGATTTACTTTAATTTTGTCAATCATGAAAAAGGAAAATCATTTTAGTAATGTTTTTCTTTATTTCTCCTGCAATGGTATGATGTTACAAAGTATAAAAGATTTCCAAGTAGGCTGTACCAATCAAATTTATGAGACAGCAAAAGTTCAGCAGCATGGTCCATGGGAGAAGCATGAAGACCCACTGGAGAGATCACTAAGCACTAAGGATACTTAGAATTTCCTTAATTGGGAGAGAAGGATAATCTTTATTACTAAATTCAAACTCCCTTCAGGAGCTTCAAAGTTATTTGAGGCTTATTTTTTTAGAAGAAACCATATTTTCCATGCCTACAGTGACCTCTTGTGCTCTTTCTTTTCAGAGTAAACTCATGTCACGTTTGCTCAATACAGTAGTAAAACTAAGTAACATATTTGGACTATTTGGACTTCTGGTGGCAGCCAGGGAGGTATACAGATATAAACATAAATTAACCACACAGATTACTGTGAAAGAATTTGAATTTTGGCTCAGTATCTAATCCCAATGAAAAACTAACCAGAGACTCTCAGATAGTCAAGGTTAGGGATTCAATTACAATCTTTTTGTGACCTTGATGGAAAATCAAAGCTAAAGAGGAGAGCAGGAACAGCTAACACACACAGAAGGAAAAAAATGAGCTTGCCTAAATGTTATTAAAATAGCAACCTTTCCTATATCATTATAAGAAACAAACCAGACAGAAATTCCAAGCAGAAAGAGAGTTTGAGGGTTACAAATTTGAAGGAAAGTCGCTGTTTCCTGAGAGCCAGAGGACTGTCTGATTTCCCAAAGAAGGGGTTGGCAAGGTCCACTTAGACAGGCTCATTCCCTAGCCTGAAGCCACAGCAGAGGCACCACTTTCTGGATTAAAAAGTATATTATCTTATAAAACTAGTCTGTCAGTAGACAGACCTATCAGTAGATAGACTCCTTTCTAGTGGATAAATGGTCCTCTTGCTTATATATGACATAGAGATTAATTATATACAAAATATATAATATACATATATCAGTCCTGAGGAAATGAGACGATTTCTTGATTCATGTTGCTTTATCTTGTCATCTCTACCAACTCACCTGAGATTTGCAGTCACCTTCAGTTCAGTTCCACCTTCACTGTTCATTTGGAGCACGTTTATTTGTCCTTAGTCACACGTCTTGACTCAGTGTCTTGGTAAGTCACAACAGCAGAGCCCGCCTTCCCCTCCCTTCCGCATTTCTTGTTTTCATAATGATGAAGCATTTATTTGCCTTGCTTTCCCATGCTTCTGTAAGATGTCCCAGGCTTGTTGACTTTTCTAGGTCTATTTTTAAGGGTAGGGACTCCATACTTCAAGAGCAAGATACATGTTACTGTCTTAATTTTCTCAATTATTCTCTTAAAGTTTAGTACTCTTGGCTGTAGTGTGTGGACCAATTTCTTTCTCAACTCATTTCAGGCAGTCTATGGCCACTGCAACAAAATATTTCCATTCTTTTTGACCAGAATCTCCCACGGAAGTCAGCAGCAGGTTTCATGTACTTCCTGTGCATTGGCTCAAAGCTTATGGAAACAGACAAGCTACTACTCTACAGTTTCCAGTGACAGCAAAGGAAAAGCAAAGCCTGGTGACACCAGCTGATATTTTTGGTGCTAACCTAGTGCTAGAAGTGTGACTGGGAATACAGAACAAACAAGTCATAAGTCCAACATAGTATTACAATCTCTTAGGTGTGATGAAGAAATTGACAGAAGGAATAAAGAAGTAGAAAGGAGGTATTAAAAACATAGGACTAGAAAACCTAAATGATTAATGAAATAAACCATTCTCTAAGATCTTGCATTTTACTTAATATTCCAGAAATTTCCAGGAAATTTGTCTATTATATGTTTTTGTATATATTTTTTATTTTCCTCAGTAATGACATTTTCCATGGAGCCTATTGCAAGGGATTTATCTCTATCTTTGACATAGTTTTTGATCTTATATATTACTATTTTCTTTACTCATAGGCTACTTGAAACTATCTTACCAATAAACAAGCCATCTTCTCCTCATTGCCTGAACTCTATAGGTGCTGGGGACAAAAGTAAAATTCCACAGGACAGTTAGCTCTTGAGTGTGTGTTTTATTAATACAAGAGGCTTGTCAGGAGTATATGGAACATACATACTCCCCAGAAGAGTAGGTAAGCACAGTTTTTGATTACAGATGGCCATCAGGTGGTTACAAACATATTCAACTTACAAACTATTTCATGAAATAGTCTTTTGATATTTTCCCCTACTTATTGAGTAGGTCTGGGGTGAGAATCAAATATTTGTATTTTTAACAAATGATTCAGATGCTGATGCTGCTAGTTCTGAGACTGTAGTTTGAGGACCATTGCCCCTTTCAATGGTCTTGCCATGTATCCATGGAGAAGATGGCCACTTGAGCCCTAACACACCTCATCCTCCTTAGAAGCATCTACCACTTTGCATTTGCTTTTCTTTCATGTGGGAAAAGAGAAGAAAGCACAAAACAGTGTTGAAAGCAGGTAATTAGAGGAGTGGGGAGTAGCAAACAAGAATGACAGGATAATGGCTTGGGAGTTTTCATTTTTATTCATATTGGGGAAAGAGTTATTTTTTCCCAGAGGGTAGCACAGCAGTTCCCAGTCCACACTGTGGTTCAGAAACATCGAAAGTGCTCCCAGAGATTCAGATTCAGAGGTCCTTGGGTAGGATTCTGTATCTGTGTGTTTATCCAGCATCCTGGACGGATAATTTTGAAGCAGATTTTCCAACATTTTCACATTAGGTCATGATTATAGAAGCTTAAATGAGAAATCCAGGTGGGGACTTATTCCTATATATGGAAGGGATCAGAGATGCTGTCAGGTATTTTCTTTTGAAGAGCTGTGCAAAGGTAAGCACTACAGCAGTGGATAAGGGTTTAATTTTTTTTTCGGTGCTAGGGATTGAATCCAGTGCTCTGTCATTAAGCTGACCCCCAGCCTTATTCAATTATTTTAAAAGAAGAGGCAAATTAAAGACAGAACAGAGCCTGACAGAGAAGTTAGGCAGCAGTGACAACCAAGCAAGCTGATCCGTTAAGAGGCAGTGTTCTTTTTATTTGTGTTCTTAAAACCAAACACAACAAGGAAGCAATCTGGATAAGGGAATCCCTCTTGAGCATAGAGCTACCAGGGAGGCGTTTTCCTTTCAAAAGTCAATTGTGAAAAGATGAAAAGTAGGAGAGGCTGGCAGAAGAAGATCAGGCCACAGTCCAAGAACAAGAGTGGGAACGGAGGCCCTAGAGTTAAGGACTCGTCATCAGCAAGAAAAATTCAAGTGGTAGCAGGGGCAGAGATTCTGCAGGTGTAGCCAGTGAAGACTGGGGGAATAAATTTACCTATACCCAGTCATTAAAAAGAATGAACATACTACTCTGTATAGGTGTTTGTGAATGTGTGTGTGTTGGGGGGGCACTCAGACACAGACAGACAGACATCGGGTCAGTGACACTTGTTGGGATGTCATGAATGTGTCTGAGTATTCAATTTTTTGGTCATGCATTAGGCGTATCAAGGAGCTAATCTCTCCAAACACATTCTCTTGCATTAATAGCAAAAGTAAAGATAGACTCCTTGGAAGATCAACCTTTAGAAGGAAAAATGAAAAATAAATAATATTCATATATTGAGAAAATGTTCTCCTGTCTTTGGAGCAATGTAACATAATACTGTTTTTAGTACTGCATAGATGTACATACGTATGTATATAAGATTTGATTTTTGCAACTGGTTTATCACATCATTTTGATCTCCCCAAATTACAATGCTCATCTGATTTCAAATCTTTTATTGCATCTTCATCTGAAATATTTTTTTTCCTTCCTAGCATTCATTGAACTTTTCCATCTCTGAATCTTAATCACCTGTTAGGACTACCTTCTATGCATCATGTTATTCTCCTGAGCTTATGCACAAAAAGTTTGTATTCAAGAGGTTCTCAATAAATTACTGTTCAATAAATTAGTAAAGAAAATGTGTGTCACATTCTTCATTAATGGAAACATTCAGCTTCCTCACCAGAATCCATCTCATTTTACCCTTTCCCATCAGATAGTAGCCCTGGTGGGTTGATTTGACTCTACTTCCAGCTCCATGAATAGGCCTTGATTGCCTAAATCGATCCGTGGGCTTCTGTCCGTCTATGGTTCAGACATGGAGCTGTTCCAACCAGAGCAAAGCTAAGGATTTTTGCTCTAAAGTTGGGGGAAGTACTCTTTTTATGGATACTGTGGTGTACTGACTGGCTGACTGGAACGTTATGATAGGTTTACTGTGGTGGGGTCAACCAGGTTGAGAGGAAAGCCGGTGTCAGAAGGCAGAACATTATAAAGAATTGGAATCAGTCTGATCAAACCCTGTGAAAGCCACAGCCACCTCTAGAGAGAACAGTCATAGGAGCCAATATATTCCCTTCTGGGTTAAACAAGGGAATGAAATTTTTGCTATTAGTCGGATACTTCCCTATTATTTGTTGAGCTTCTCTAGTTTTTAAATTTTGGGGACAATATGTAATTTGTCTTCTTGCAACTCAGTTCATTTAGAGAAACAGCAGGACTCTTAGAAAGCATTTACTATCCTAGTAAGATCATTATATACTTTTGGTACTTATGCTGCGTCTAATAAAAGTTATGTTCACAAGCAGTAAAGTAATAAATTTAGGAACCGTTCCTGCCATCATTTCTGTTCAAGACTATTGCTGTTCTTATATACTTAGCAAGGCTATGGCCTTTTTATTAATTCATATCGCAAATATTTCCTCAACAGTTAAATTCATTCTAATTGTGTGTAAATAAATTTCTCAGTGTTTCTGGCAGTCCACCACATGCAGATACCTTTTCGATGAAACTGAAGGGAACCCAGCAAACAAATGGATTTTAGCATCTCTGTCGTGTACATTTCTAAGCAGCACTGCAGCTGTATGTAAAGCCGACAGATTTCTGGATGTATCTCCCCATCTTCTGGGCTGCAATAGAATAAAAGAGAAAAACTGTGAACAATCTCAAGATTTCACTCATCACCCCCGAGAGGGGAAAATGTTCAATAAAGAGTCCTTAAAGCTCTGAGTCTAAAATACAAGGCTTCCTGCTTTTATACCAATAGCCGTTGTGACAGTTCTTACATAAGTGTCTTTCTACCGCTCTTAATTCTCCCCTTGCAGCTGCAGGCTTCTGCTGGGAGCTTAAAATCATAAATGCTTTAAGTAATTGAGAATATCAGACATTTTCAATTTCACTGTTGGAATAAATTTCCAAAATATACTTAAACCATAATAATCTAGCCTGCAAAAGAGATTAAAAACTCTTGTTTTTCCAGAAATGAACAAGATCTATTCAATTAATGCTTGTGAGACAATTCTTGAATATTAGGGCCCCAGCATAATATGATTAGAGAGCCAATTTACCAATTATTTTTTATCAAGGTTTTTTGCCTCAGTCTAAACGATATACCTGTATTTTTCCCCCATGGCTCATTTATGAATGAAAGGCCAACTGTTTTTAATGAATAAATAAAACTTTATGAAAAAGAGAAAAGCAATCAAATTCTAATAATTATGTTTAACAACTCAAGCTAAAGAAATATTGAACTTGCTTTTTTTTTTTTTGAAGTGTATGTGGCAATGTCCCCAGGGGTACTCTACCACTGAGCTACATACTCAATTGTTTTTAATTTAAAAAAAAAATTATTTGGGGCAGGATCTTGCTAAGTTGCCCAGTAGGACTCAATGTTGGGATTCTTCTGCCTCGGCCTCCCTGAGGGCTAGGATTGCAGTTGTGTGCCAACACATTAGCCAGACACAAACTTATACTTTAAATTTTATTCTAAAATTTCTGAGTCTTTCTTTGCTATATATGGAAAAACAGAGTGATCACTTTTGCTTTTTGATTAAGAAGGGAGAAATGAGCATAGCCTAGTGGTGTGGGCCTGTATTCGTGGCACTGGAAGGCTGAGGCAGGAGGATTACAAGGGCAGACCCAACCTAGCAGTGTAGTGATTTAGCAAGATTCTATTTTAAAAATAAAAAAATGGACTGGTGATGCGGCTCTGAGAAAAGGCCCTACATTTAAGGTTCAACACCCACCCCCCAAGAGGAGAGAAATAAGTTACTGATAAAATAGTACTTTTATGTGCAACTAAAATAGCATTGCTTAATAACATAAACTGGAAAAAGGGATAAAGTTCAGTGATAGATTTGAGATGAAAGAAGCCTAAAAATGAACTCTGACAAATGTCCTAATGCATTATCTTTACTTCTATCCCCATTCATCTAAAATGCAATGAATTCTGATTAAATAATGTAGCACTTGGACTTGATTGCTTTGTAAAGTGGGTCAGTGGCAAAATGTCAGGGGCAATTACTAGAAAAAAATGGTGGCTTCATTTTTAAGCTCTGAAAGCATAGTAAAAGGAATTTGTATGTACACAGGACTTGATGATGGTAATTAGGCTGCTTTTTCAATACTTATTTAGTAGATGAGCAAAAGGCAAGAGCTTATCTAACCATATGGCTTATATAACTTGGGAAAATGCAAACTCCTTTGCCTCGGTATCTGCGATCCCTGCAGTGTCATCCCAGGTCTTTCCTGTGTCAGACAGAACAAAGTGCCTCAGAGATCTTACAGAGAAATTTGGCTTTATCTGGAAATTAAGACTACCTTTCTTTCTCATTTGTTTCCAGGGGTCCCGCCCTAGACTGACCTTGGAAGCAAGTAGATTTGGGGTGAAATTTTTCTCTTAACTGTTTCCTTCCACAGGGGCCTTCTGCCTTAAAACCCTCTGCCGGAAGTGTCCTCTAGCTCAGCCCAGCCCAACCCTGCCCCATTTTTTCATATCATCTTTAGCGGTTGGAAATGTCTCTGGGTCTCATTTCCTAATGGCCTTGCTAGATTCTGAATGGTAAATGGGAATTAACAGTTCCTGTAATAAAAAGTGATTCTGGTATATTATCTGTTAATATATTGCTTTTTATAGAACACTCTGAAGATAATGTCTTATTCCAAAGGCAAGCCAGAAGAAAAATATTTTAAGACAGACAGGTCTTTACTGTGCTGTTTCATCATCCCAATTGTAACTGCCTGTTTTCACTTACGCATAACATTGGCCCTGATGGTTCATGTGCAGATTAAAGAGAAAAGAAACAAAGCCCTATGTAAATCTGTATGTATCTCACATTTTTTGAGTAGGACAATTAGCCAGTATAGTATCATTCCAAACCATGGGGTACCCTTATTTTCACAGGCACAAAATATGCACCTAACAACTTAGTTCCAAAAATATGCAAACTTCATATGTAGATGACATTCTATGTAATTTAAACAAATGCTAACTATATTAACATACCTTAAGAGCCAGTATCTTTTGGTTATCAATTAATAATTAGAGAGAGGTAAAGCAATGTATAAAATGCTTCT
The DNA here is from genome assembly GCF_000276665.1 of Chinchilla lanigera. NCBI lineage: Eukaryota > Metazoa > Chordata > Mammalia > Rodentia > Chinchillidae > Chinchilla > Chinchilla lanigera. The sequence continues at coordinate 4,390,790 of NW_004955446.1, forward strand.
GAGAAAAGATAAGTCAAAATAGAGATGAGAATATCTACTTCAAAATATTTCTGTAGGTGGTATCTCCCAGGCCCTCTGTAACCCATGGGGATCCAAAAAGCTGTGGAGCCTTCATGCTCCTACATGTTGTAGGAAGGAGCTGAGTAGGTGACACCAGTAATGTAATCTTGGAAGGTTATATTTCCAAGATTATATTTCAATATAATCTTAGAAAACTGAAGTACAGAGAAAGAAAGGAACTAGTTAAAGAGCAGTAGAAAAGCTAAACTATCCTTTATCTTAGTGTGTCATGCTCCCCAGACCAGCTCACATCATCCTCTGGACTTGTACAATTTACACCTCCCACTTTTTTGCAATACTTTAAAAATTTTTTTTTTATTTTAAAGAGAATAAAAATTTAAAAAAATATTTAAAAAGATACAGAATTTCAAAAAGGATGATAGGAAAAATCAACAACGGTTGTTATATTGCATATCTTCAAAGTAGTTTTTCAAATTACCAGATATAGGCGTGCAAAATTGATCTAAAAATTAGAAAAAGTTAAGCATTAACTGTTCCTTTCAATACACCAATAGAAATTAGTAGTACAACTATCTTAGCTTTCTTGTCTCTATATATTTTTTCTTTCTTTCTTTCTTTCTTTCTTTCTTTCTTTCTTTCTTTCTTTCTTTCTTTCCTTCTTTCTTTCTCTTTCTTTTCTCCTTTCCCTCACCCCAGTTGTTCTTTCCTTTTGAGCAGTTTCTTTCACTTTCACAATATCTATTGCATATGTAAACACTGTATTGTCTCCCTAGTGTAAGAAACTGGAAGAGTAATCAAAATGCCTCCCATTTTAAAATGTTTCTGTTATTGATTATTAAAAGCGGTTAAAAGAAAAATTGTTCAATGGGCTGTAACATGTCTAATTTTATGAATAGTGAACTAAAAACTACTTTTGAACAGCATTAGGTGCATTTAGGTTATTTTCATGACAAGTGAATGAGAACTGGAATGTGGAGCCTGGGAACAAGGGAAAAAATAGCAGTTTGAATGCTTTTGAAATTTCTTAAGGATAAATTACAAGACCTCAGGAAACACGTACATTAAAATAAAATTAGACATGTGGACTTCCTCCAGAACCTAAAGACAATTTAATGTAGAAGTAACTCTACTACATTATGTATGCTTACTCTAAAATCATCTACTCTTATTAATCTAAGTTTGGTCTATGGGAGTCACCCTCAGATGATGCTCATTTAATTCAGTCAGAGACTTTATGAGTTAGTGACTAGGTTATGAATTTTTATTTTTTTTTATTGAGTATAGATCAAGAGCCAACCTGATGATTTTGATTAATTTCAAAGCCTTCGTGTTTATGGACAAAAAACTCCAAAATTGATCTCAACAAAATTTCATCACTCAAATTGGGTCCAAAAGCATTTAAAGTAACCACCAAATTATGAATCTCCTTTCAATCACCAGCTTTAGGAACTGAGACAGCTATAGTAATGGGAGGACATGAAAACAGATATTGCCTCAGTTACCTTTTAAAAATGGAAACTTTCAGTTGTGAATATTCTTGTTTTGTAATTCAAAGAGTAATATGATAAAGACCTGGCAGAATGGTTAAAATCCTGATTACGGATAACACCAAATATGGAACAATACAAACTCTCATACATCATTGGTGGAAGTGAGAATTGGTACAGTTCCTAAGTAGGCGTGGTGGCTTACACCTGTAATCCCAGAACTTGAAATGCTGAGGTAAGAGGATTGCCATGAATTTAAGGCCAGACTGGCCTACATAGTGATTTCAAGGTCAGAAATACATAGCAAGACTCTGTCTCAAAAAAACAAAGTAAAATGAAATAAAACAGAAATTGGTACAACTCCTTGAAGAAAAGTTCTGGAAGTTTCTTATAAAACTAAACATATATGTATGACATGGCAATTCCATTTCTAAATATTTGCCCAGTAGAAATGAAAACATTCACAAATAGATCTTTACAAGAGTTTTCATAGTACACTTATTTAGAATAACTGAAGACTGGAAACAGCTTGGTACCTAAGAAGAAAATGGTAGAAAAAAAATCAATGAATTCCAATAAAGCAGGATCCCCAACAATGAAAAGTAGCTACCTCCTTTATTCAAAACAACATGGATGAATCACAAAATCATTATCTTGAGTATGGAAATCTTTACATAAAGGATTTCATCTTTATACCATGCACATGGAGCCCATTAGGTAAAATTAGTAGCGAGAAATCTTAGACTAGTGGTGGGGAATTAACTAAGAAGGAGGATGAAAGACTTTCTGGGGTGAAGATGATACTCTACCTCTAGATAGAAGTTTGAGTGACATGACTGTGTACATTTGGCAAAATTTATTGAATGGTACATTTAAGATGTATGCATGTGATTATATACAAAGTTTAATATGAAGTATAAGTAGTGATATGCTTGCTTGCTGAATTGTTTAGGAGTAAAGTTTACTGCTTTCTGCACCTTCAGAAAAGTACATGAATCATTGGTTGGACAGAGGTGAGACGGTGTGGCTTAGACTGGTTGGGAAGGGAGGCATGGTGGGATCCTAGAATCCACACAGAACCTCCTCTCTGAGCCCCTTACGTGGAGTTCTGATGGATTTCCACCATGTGTGGAATTACTAAAAGGACACAAATGCCAAGAAGAGCTCCCTATTGTATCTCTTCATGGTAGCCTGCCCTCACGCTGTAGGGTGTAATTTTAGTTTATTTTGGTTTTTATTTTTTCTTCATTTTTACTCAGCCCAAACTCACTCTACAGAGCCAGTTTCTCCCTTACCCTTCACTTTTAATTTTTCCTTCCTCAAATCAATGTGAAACTTTGCCACCATTTTTGCTTGTTTCATTCACTTATTTTTTCTGAGGCGGAAAGAACCTGGAAACCCATCTAGATGCCAGCACCCCAAAACCTGGTAACAAAAGTAAGAACAGAGAGATATGTACTAAAGTAAGTACATGTATAAGCTGTTCATTGTGAGGTGTGTGTATAATAAGATGTTAGTTTTGGGATGTATGAGTTGGATATTTACGTAATGATTGACAATTTACATTTCCCCAAATAATCACAGACATCAGCAGAAAAAAATAACTGGGAATCTTTACTGCTGGTAAGATCAAGTTCAGGGTTGTACTGAAGATTTAGTTATGAAACGTCTTGGCCCTGCATTTTTCTGCTCTTTTGCTGAAGTTGCCAGACTTTGGTGGACTGTGCAGCTGCTAATAGCCTTTTAAGAACTAGCAAAATGTTTGTTGTTTTAATAGTTTGTCCCCAATGTAGTGATTTGTGTATTTAGTTGAAAGCAGTAAGACAAAGAAAGCAAAATGAATTCTGGATCAGAAAACTCATTGGCATATGGCTGTGCTGCTTAGAATTGTGATCTAGGAAAATCACTTTAATTTTTCTGAGACTCAGTTTCATCTGCTGTGAAACAGGGATACCAAACAGGGACAAAGTATCTCAAGGTTGCTGCAAGGATCAAATGAGATAGTGTGTGGGAAAACAAGCAAAACTGTGAGGCATTTTAGAAGGTGGCTGTGGTCCGTCTCACAGCAAAGTTGTGTTTCCTTAGCCTTGTGCTTGCATACAGTTCCTTAGTTATTGGAATTCTCTGCTATTCTGTAACAGACTTTATTTGATCATAGTTCCCAGATATGGACTTTGGTTAAATAAATATGCCATTAGGTTGACAAAAGAAAATGTGGCCTCACTGACAACACTGGGCATTTCACAAATTTTGGTGATAACAGATAAACACTTGGAGTTTGTCAGGTAACAGAGATGGAAACCAGAACTCCTGGGACAGCAAATATGGCCAAGTTTCTCTCTTTGGAATTAATTCCACTGTTGGCTACTAAGCCAAATGGTAAGGAAAGACTCAGGAAGCTGCAAGGAATGGTATTTTTTCCCTTATTTTTTCAGAGGGAGGAAGGTGATCAAATGCCTTTGCAGGAAGAATGGTCTCCAAGCTCTCTCTTCAAATATCCCCACTGGTTCCCCTCACATTTACAAGAATGTACCGTAATTCTTTTTTTTTTGGTTTTTCTCCAGTACCGGGAACCGAACTCACGACCTTGCACTTGCCAGGCAGGCGCTTTGCCGCTGAGCTAAATCCCCAGCCCCAAGAATGTACCGTAATTCCGTGCCAACTTCAGAACCCAGCCTTCACGTGGCTTTAGTGAAGGAGATTTCTCTAAATCTGTGTAATCAGTAGACAGGGAGGGACAAATGTGTGTGTGTGTGTGTGTGTGTGTGTGTGTGTGTGTGTGTGTGCGTGAGTGCGCGCGTGTACGTGCGTGCGTGCGTGCGGTCCAGTTATTATTTTAGGTTTAACATTCTTAAGGATAATTATAGTCTATCCACATTCATAAACACAGAACAGATGTCAAGTACCTACTAAATGATTACTACTGCACCCTAAAATCAGCACCACCATAGAGAGAGAAGCCCAGCTAGCTAATCAATAGAAACAAGACATTTCCCATGTATACATATAAATCTCGCCATTGTCTCCATTTTGCTTGCAGTCTTCCTCCTATGATGTTTGTTTTTTTAAATGAAACTTGTGCTTTAGGTGGAAATCTCCTGTGTTGTCCTCTTAGACAGCCTTAGCAAGTTTGGTGCCCCCGGAAGCCTTTGAAAAAGTGATTGAAGCGATTCCCCTCACTTCACAGCTTGGCGTTTCCTGAGAACATATGGCGGGCTCCAAGGATTCCTCCTCACTGAAGAAGAACAGGGATCAAACTCTGCCCTGGAGCTATTTGGGTTCAGTCTGAAATTAAACGACTTTTAAAAGCAAAAGGGAACCCAAAGTGCACCTGAACTATCTTTTGGCCTTTGGCTGGCTTTACGCAAAGCAGTGGAGCTCAGCAGTCACATCGTTTATAACTCTGGGCCATAGTCTTCTGGTCTCCGTCCTCTTGTCACTTTTTGTTTTCCTTCTGCCAGGACTTTTGCCATTTCTTTGCAATCCATTGGAGGAGTCGATAAATAATGGGTAGCATTACCAAGTGCCTTATTCATTCTTTCCATTTAGAGAGCAAAAACAATATTCAAACACTTAAAAAATCCATAGCCACCATTTTCTTGACATACCAATACTTACTGTGAAAGAACACTAAAAATACTATTATTGAATTGCAAATCTTTTATTTATCGTAAATGTCACTGAGGAAAGGAATACTGGGGGAAACTTGAAATAGGTGGTGATGTCTGTGGTGATTCTGAAGGGGCCTTCTGGGAATGTCCAGGGGCACCAGAGGTTGAAGGAGCTAGAAGGTTGTACAACATGAGTTCCCGTCTTATTACAGGAGTAGCTCTCCTAAAGCTTGTGCTGACCGGCCCAAAGAAAACTAACATTTACAAGGCAACACGCTTCCATTTTCAAAATAAAATATCTTTCTTATTCTATCTTGGCTACTTTTCCTGCTTGGTTACTTTTTTTGGCTTGAGTCAGTTGGCCTCTGCATTTTCCTTCTGACTTTCTTAGTCTTCTCCCCTTTATGGTCTGCATGGGAATCATATGTTGTCTGCAAATACCTCTTTAGGTCCTGGTCCTACAATTCTTACAGGAAGCAGAGGCCGTGACTGACGGGGTCTGCGTCTTAGATTCTTAAGTCTCTGTTGGGATGAACATGGGACCTTAGGTTACTTATGAAAACACAACATCATCCCACTAGGATCAGTTTATTTTTAAAGATACACAAATGTGTGTATATATGATATACATGTAAATGTACATGTGTATGTATTTATACTTATGTATTTGTATATTTATATATATATCTTTTAAATTTAAGATCATTTTATTTTCAAAGACATAATCACATATTTGTACACATGATTTAAAAATATTTACATTAAACACATGCACATGATTTTAAAATGTGTACATGAAAGAAGTATATACATATGTTTCCATATTTTAATCTGAAAAATATTTTTGGTTCTAAGATCAAGATGTTCATCTTCTGAGGTTTACAGTGGTGAGTCTGATTTTTCCCTATTCTGATGATCCTCAAAGGTCAGTCATCACTCAATTATCATGTGTTATACTGGATAGAATTCAACTCATTAATTTTCATTATATCCAAAGTGTGGGTCATTCATTACAGTAGGCAGGTAATTTTTGATTTCACCCACTGGAATTTTATGGCCCAATATATTAAGCTGTTGATTTATCTAAATAGTATTTAGCCCTTCATTCTTAATTATGTTGCTAAGGTTAAGTGATGTTGTAGTTCTCTTCAGTAAAGCCAAAGGCTTCATTAACATTACCAAAAATAATGACAGCTTTAAAACAACCTGTAATAAATGGGCTGACCAGATTTAATTCATTCAATTAGTCAAAAGAGTTTTCAATAAAAGCAATTTTTTCATCATCTTATTTAATTGTACTGCCACAAAATGTTGATCAATACATCAATAATTAATTATAACCTGTAAATTGTGTAGTTACAGAATAACTAATTGCCAGCCCATGGCAGTAGTCTGTGTCAGTGGCCTCCTTTTAGATGCAGGGACAAAAGATTGTAAGGCCCAAAACATGGTCCACACAGGACTGAAATCCTGTTTTCTAGATACACAAGAGGACAAAACTAGAAACAAAACAAAAGAAATCAGAAAACAACTCTTTGGAAAGGGCTTAGGAAGAGAATGGGAAAGTGGTGTAAACAGGCAGGAGTTCAAGAGTTGGAAGGATGCCAGAGGGAAGGGAAGGGGATGAAGAAGGAATTAAGATGTGTCATGTACAAGTACCAACTTCCCACCGGAAGTAACATTACATGCTGCAAACATGTACTAGTAAAAATAAAAATAAAGATAACAGAATGTACACATAACTCCTACTATGTGCTAGAATTTCAGTTCTACTGGTTTAGTTCTCTGGTTCCTGCTTTAATCTGTATGAAGCATTTAGAATAGAGTTAGGATTTTTTTTTCACAAAAAAGCATTTTGCAGTCTCTTTTTTTCAGCTTCAGACCCGAAGTGGAGGGTTCTGTAAATGCAATAACTAATAGAATCCTGTGGTGTTATTGTGCCTTTCTGTTGGCATGCAATGATAATTTCCATTTTGTGAAAAACTGTCAGAAGATGACACTTCCTACCAATATGGAAATGAGCATTTCTAGACAGATGTAAAAGCTATTTTCTACAAAAAGGCAACTGCTTTATGCAAATAGAAGAGGCTAGTATATGTATATAAAAGAACTCATGTTCCACCATGAGTTTTTTTCCTTTGGACTATAAAGCTCTAGAAGTCAGAGCTTATCTTACATACCTATAAACCCCAACCCTTGCCAGATTGTCTGGTACGTAGTAGGTCCTTGGCAAAACAATTTTCCGGGAAAATTTTTCATGGAAGGTTTGGTATATAATCTCTCCACTTTGGGTCTGAAGCTGAAAAAAAGAGACTGCAAAATGCTTTTTTGTAAAAAAAAAAAAATCCTAACTCTGTTCTAAATGCTTCATACAGATTAAAACAATTCCCTGGGTGTCTTAAAAAGACAGTTCATATGAGATGTGTGAAGAGTTGCATGGCTGGGGTCACAGTGCTGGTTCTGCCATTATCAGCTCTGTTTGATCCTTATAAATACTAGTTTCTTGAGAATTTCCATAGCCCTCTTAAAGAGAAAAAAGCTATCAGGCTTTGGGACATGGCTTGGTGGGAGAGCACTTGCCTATCATGCATGTGGCCCTAGTCTTGGCTGAAATAAAATAAACAAAACAATTTTATAAAAGTAATACATATTAACTATTAGTTATGCAGATAAATAAAAAGAGGAAAATATGGCTTACACCAAACCAGGGATAAACACTGCTAACATTTTTCTATATTTCCTTCCAGATTAAAATATATAAATATATATGCAAATCTGGAAGGGGGTGCACAGTATATATATTATTTTAGGATCCACTTTTTGCCTAGCATATCACCTATTAGCGATCCCTTTCTAAGTGACTTAAACTTTCTGAGTTTTAGTTTCCTTATCCATGAAATGGGGTAACAGTTCCTGTGTGATGGTATTGTTGGGATAAATGAAAAGTTTTCATGGAAGGTTTGGTACATAATAAGCGCTCCAGGATGATCACACGCAGAAAAGGATGAAGCACGCAGACACTTGTCCAAGTGTCTTCTTTACTTGTAATATTTTGACACAGAGCTTTCTCACTCAGGGCAAGTGGTCCAAAGATACCCACAAACTTGCTTTGTTTGGCCCGCAGTGGTCAGCCTTCTGCTTTTGAACCCGCATAGCAAGCTGGGTCGTCTGTGTCTCTTAGAGCCCGAAGATCTGACCCTCAAGGCCTGCTCTCTGGAGCGGCAGTGCTCACTTGGTACTGAGGAGTGGCTGCCATGTAGAGAAGCAGAAGCTCCTCGGTTCCCCCGGGACTCTTGCTCAGCCTACTTCCCACATTTCCCTCAGCAGTGTGGCTCCTGCTGCAGCTCCATTTGATTCAGACCGAGGATGAACGAGGATACAGACTGTCCCTGACTTAGGATGGTTTGACTTACAGTTTTTGACAATAAGCTGGTGTGAAAGCAACATGCAGTCAGTAAAAACGGCACTTTCAATTTTAACCTCTTTTTGGGTAAGCAATGCTGGACAGCAGCGGTGAGCCACAGCTCCCAGTCAGCTATGAGATCAAGAGGGTAAACAGCCCTGCAGCAAACTGGGCTGTTAAGTCAGGATGTTTTATAGGTCAGGAATATTAAACAGACTTTTGACTTTCAGTTTTCCTAACTTACTATGAGTTTTATCAGGACATAACTCCTATAAGTCCTCCTTGTAAGTCTGGAAGCATTGATATATAATGAACAGTTCACATTTTGGGAAGTCAGTTCACAGTTGCAAATACTTGCATTAGTTTTAGTGGCATATAATTTCCTAGATACAAAAACTTTCTTTGATATGAAAAACCAAGTTAGAGATCTAAAAATTAAAATTACTTAAGGAGGTATAAAAAGTTCACTACAATCTGTAATATCTTAATCAATTGTGAATTGTAACAAAAGTAGCTATTTAAAAACTTCAAAATCCTTTGAGCTAAAATAGAGTTTGAATCATAAACTAAGCCATATATTTGAAAAATAACAAAATAAGCCTTCTAATTTTAAGAAACAAAAACTCAATAGATATACTGAACCAAGAAATAAATTAAAGAAAACCAACAATAACCCTTGAAACTGTATATTTTTGCCTTCTATAGTTCTAAAAATAAGACCTTGGACATACTTCCACAGTGGTGATCACCAAGTGACTGCAGTGTTTGTGGGTAGACTGAAGTGGAAATTACAAGCACAGGATTGATATTGGACTGTGTCAAGAGATGGGTAGGTTGCAGACTGAATGACAATGTGAAGTTACTTCCAGGACTCTTATTTTAGAATAACCACTTCATTCTTAGCGAATCTAATTCCTCATCTTGAAGTTGAAAGATCGGGGAGCTAAGTCATTTGAAGAGAGAATGATGCTAACACTAGAACAACATCAGCATTGGTGTTCTGATGCTCTTAAGGTGAAGTGCAAGAATGGACCTCTCTGAGAGAAAGAAATGGGAAACAAACACACAGTCAGAAAAGGAGGACAGAAATGTAGGAATAAAGAGACAGAGGTTGTGAGGTCCTGTAATCAAAGTAATGTCATCATCAAAGATATTCAAGGTGACTACAAGCTGGTTTTTGAAATTCCAAAAATTTCTTTTAGGTTCAAAATTAACACATTTGAAGAAAGTGAAAGTCTTTTGTATTCATTTGGTAGGGCTGGTACAACAAATAACTAAAAACTGGGTGGTTTGAACAATGAAGTATATTTTCTCACAGTTTTGGAGGTTAGAAGTCCAATATTTAGGCATCATCAAAGTTGCTTTTCTTCTTGTTCTTCTTCTTTTTTTTTTTTTTTGGTATTAGGAATCGAACTCAGGACCTTGCACTTGCTAGGCAGGTGCTCTGCCACTGAGGTGTATACCCGGTCCTGAAGTTGCTTTTCATTAAGGATTGTGAAGAAGAACCAATGCCATACCTCTCATTTACCTCCAGATGATCTGATGGCAATTATTAGAGCTCCCTGCTTGTGAGAACACCACCTCGATCTTCACTTTCATATACACAGGTTTCTTGTGCATGTGAGGTTGCATGAGTGCATGCATGTGTGGGTGTGTGCCCATGCATGTACATGTGTCCACATTTACTTTTTTATTAGGACATAGGTGTTTTTGGATTAGGGGCTCACTCTACTCTAGGGGAGCTCATCTTAACTAATTACACTGGTAATGACTTTGTTTCTAAATAAGGTCCCATTCCAAAAAAGGATTAGAACTTCAATATATAAATTTGGGGATACATGATTCAACTTACAACACATTGGTACTTTAAAAACAGTTGTTGAATTTAAGAAACACTACCAGATTGTCTGGGATCAAAGTATAAACAAATTCAAGGATGGTTTCACAGATGAGGGGTCTATATCTATAATATACTAGTAAGGTTTTTAAGGAGCCTACTCAACCCCTTCCTTTTCATTGAGGAATGTCCTAGATTTGAAATTACACATGTGTGCCAGTGCTCGACTTCCAAAGCAACTTTTCAGCAGAATCCAGGGAGAAGGCCCCTAAAGGAGGCCGAGAAGGATGAAGGAGCCCTGGGGAAGATAATCAGGAAGGGAAGGTGACCAAGGGGCCAGGGGCAACAATTTTAGAAAATTTTTCTGTTCATACAGATGATGGACTCAGAAAACAAAGAAACATCAAGAAGGGAACCAAAAGGAAAATCAACTCCCAAACAAAAGCTCTTCAAAAGGGGAACAGTGCAAAGAAGTCCTAGTTTCAACCCATCTCTGTGCTTTTTCTGGGCAGATGTAGATTACTATGTCCCCACAGCAGGAAGTTTTATTGAGTACCTATTTCCCCAGAACTCAATATATTGCCAGGCTCATTGAGACTCTTCCTCTGTGTTTGTGGAAATGAACCCTACTGAACATTCAAGGCAGACACTGTGGAAGAAGCTCAGCCCTGCTCACATGCCACCCTAGCCACTATCACTGTCAGAAAGAGCACTAAGCTGGATGGACCATGGACGTGAGTCCAAGTAGCACACAGATATCCTCCAGGGGACAGGGCTGGTTAGTGAAGGAAAGCAGCAGTAATGTGACTACAGGGGGAGGAGAGTCTACTGCAGTTGTTTATGATTTCTCAAAAGGAGAAACGGATATTCACAGAAAGGGTGCGTTCTAACCCTCACACGACACGTTTATGCTTTGGAATCAGTTGTAGGCTTCCATCTTGATTTCATTACTCGTATCTGTGTCTTTAGGAAAATTTCTTAATCTCTTGGTACCTCAAACACTGAATCAGAATAGTAATACCTAGTTTATAACATTACCAAAAGATTTAAGTGAAGTAATATATGGGAGCTATGGGGTTGTAACAAATACGGATGAATGACAGACATATTCCAGGGAGCAATTCTGCCCATTATGTCTAGGTACTTTTGTTACAGGCTTTCTCTCTACTTAAATATTGATTCAAATAACATTCAGTGAGTTTCTTCTATTAAAAAAGAATGAATTTGGGAGAAAAGAAAAAATTACCATGACCTTTTCTAAAGTCCTTTCTTAAGATTCCATAAAAGCTCCCATTATTATCCTGTGATGTTTTTATTTGATGATAACATATTGTAAAGTCTCCTCTGAGACAAATTAATTTTTCTGAAGTGATAGAAAACTTGCAATCTTTTATGGCTTCCTTGATGTGGTATCATTTTACTGCTAACAAGATTTCAACTAAATGGCTCTGCTGTGGAAATCAACATATTATTTCTTCCTTCAATCTTAATGATGAAGTCTAATATGCCATTAGGTGAAACAGAATGAAAGGATTCTGCACCCCTGCCAATGGTTAGCTCAAGAATAGAAGTAGCTCTTCAGGAAGGCAGACATATGGGCAGGAGGAGAGAGCGATTAGTAAATGTTTAGGTCAGTCTCTCCGATAGAGCCATTACTTTTGATTTTCAAAGTAGCATAAATTATGTAAGATCATTAGCCCTCAGCTGGGAAAATTAAAAAAAAAAAAAAAGGCTGGTGAGCTAAAGTGATAAAGGACTTGAGGATAAAAACATGCTTTTATCATTTCTTGGCATTTGACTCGGCATTTGCAAAATACAATATAACTAATGTTTATTGAGCATTCACTATGTGCCAGACACCAGGCTAAGCACTTACATCCCAATGAATTCTCACAATGGGTCTCTGAGATAGTTGCTTTCCTTATCCTCAGTTTACAGACAGGGAAATGAAGCTTAAGAGAGGTTATGGAACTTGCTAAAGGTGGCGCCAATAGTAAACACAGTCATCAAACTCAAACTCTTGTTTAGACTTTTAACTACCAGGTAACATTACCCATACAGAGTGCTCAGAAACTGAGCTATATTTTTATCTTTACTTATTCATCCCATGAATAGTTATGGAAAGTTCACTGTCTGTAAAACATTATTCCAGGAATAAAAGAAACATTTCTTTGTACTTTTGAAGCCCCCTGAATTACTGCGGCTTAAAAATCTGCCCTGCTTCTAGTTCCTCCACTTTTCCATTTATAATAAATGTACAGTGGTATTTTCTGCCTGGCTCGGAGGAATGTGTAACAAAGAGGAGGCACAACTGTCTAGTAAGAGAGCCCTGCCAGGAGAGTGCAAGCTACACGTGGATCTGTGGGGGAGTGGGAAAAAACTGCCCGTGAGAACAGGGTGCGCTACTCACTCCCCAGAGATCTCTCATCTGAGAAGAGCAACTAGAATGGGAAGTAGAAAAGGATGTAACAAGGACTTTTTTTCTAGCAGATGGGGGCTTTTCTGTGCACACAAACATTAAAGCACTGAGAGAATGGGGAGTTGGCACTGGTGCTGTTCTGGGCCATCGTTATTCTCTCTTCCTTGAGAAGAGGCCAGAGTCCAGGAAGCAGTGTAAAGGACCCTTCTTAGCACTTTACTGGGAATGTGATCTCTGCACAAGAGGAGAAATGCATACTGTACATTATTTGCAAAGTGTTTTAGAAGTGAGATAAATACTTTAATGCAAATATATGATCTTTTTGGTGACTAATGGCTCAGGTGGACTTACAGCATGAATTTTGAAATGTTAAAAAAGTGACCTTCAAGCTTTATAAATCATGTGTCCTTACCAATAAAATAGTTAAACATATACTGCTAATATACAATAAGGATTTATTCACAAGATCCTTATTCTACATTTTAACTATTAGACATATTTTTAAATGCATAAAATAGAGAGCAGAAAAGCAGAATATGAAATACAAAGTTATACTATTTTTTTCAAATTGTCTTGTACTTGTCACTTTGAAGTCCATGGCTCAGCTTGAAGGTTCTCAGACTTTACTGTGCTGTACATCAGAATCACTTAGAGGGCTTGTTTAACCATGAGAATGCTGGGTTTTGCAATCAGTGGGTCTGGAGTGAGACATGATAATTTGATGTTTTTCAAGTTACCAATTGACTCAGTCCCCACACTTTGAGAACCAATGGGTTGGCTTATTATAACTATACCTGTGGGGAACACATCAAAATAAATTTATTTTAAATTGTTAAGTACAGAGTATGATCAGGTTACATTTCAATGCTATAAAAAGGAATTTTGTAATTTTTAGCTATTTGTATGAGATATAAGAACTGAACCAATGTTCTCATATCACATGGCTTCATTTTCACAGATTAAAACTCAAGAATCGGAAAAAATGATGTCTGAAACATCACAGCTACTCTCAGTAATCCTTTACCCATTCAGTTCTCTCAGATGAGTCTTTCCAGGCTTTTGTTCAACCTATCTGAGGAAGGATTTTCACTGTACTTTTGACTGACAAATCATTTCTTTCTAGAACCTTCCTCCAAGTTTGATTTTGTAGATACTAAGTAAATGCATACATATGGGTCAACATATGGGTCAATGGGTCAGTGTAGCATACAAATAAAATTTAATTGTTTGAAGGAGTCTTGGCACTTGACAAAATTATTCTGTGTAGGAAGTTTGTTTTGCTTTCTTTCATCTTTTCCATGAGAGCTTTTCTCACTCTTCTATTTTTCTTACATTCCTCTTCTTTCCTCCCAGCCCTCCATCATTCCACTATATTGTTCTTGCTTCTATTTTCTATCCATTAACATCAAGTAGCAGTTAGGCTGAAATACAATGTGCCCACAGAGGTTTACATTTAAAAGTCCTCTGATGCTGGCATCCAAGGGAAAGAAGCAATAATGCCAGGATGCCACTAGTAAGGTTGATATTTAAAGCAGATGACCCAGGCTGGGGATATAGCTCAGTGGCATAAGCACTTGCCTGGCAAGCCTGAGGTCATGAGTTCGATTCTCAGTACAAAAAAAAATAAAGCAGATGACCCTATGGATGCAAATCATACATGCTTCCACCCATACGGCTGATTCCATGAAGCAAAGAGTAGCTTTTGTAAACATCCAAGTACATTCCAAATGAACACATGGAGAGAAAAATGTTTTCAGATGCCATTCATGGTACACATTAGAGAAATCTTAGGCAGTAGATCCAAACGCACACCTTCGCTCAAGCTTCAGCAGATGGGAGACCCTGGGAGGCTCCAAGACCACAGTGATATGGCATCCCACATGACAAGCACCCCGAGAAGCCGAGCATTGCTTGGCAGATTATGCTGCAAAGCCTCCTGAGGAGTGTGCATTCAGCTTGCAAATCCTATTTGGTTTGCACTCCAGGCTTCACCGTGCAAAGTTTTATCCTATTTTTAAAAAATATCTTGTTTTTAAAATTTCACTTCATTGTGATGTTCTTTCATTTCTCGTCCTTGAACTCTTGCCGCAATTGTCTTTCTGTGAACAGACATTCGGTTGCAAACCAAAGGAAAGGCAGTCATGTCCACTTTACAAATCAGCGCCTGAGTTAACCAGGAGACTCAATCGGTGAGGTCACCGGGAAACGGCAGAGTTATGGGCAAGGGCAAAAACAACACTCAGAGGCTTACTTTTAGGAGAGTTCATTTGGAAGCACTTGGGAAGGACAGAGATACACAAAGGCTCGCTACTGCTCACTATTACTACAGTTACAGAGATCCATAACAAACAGCCAGTATGCCCTGAGCTGAAGGAAATCACCTGAAGGATGTCAGGTTGCAGCCCGAGCTGGGTCTGCAGTCTCCGAGAAAGGGTGTAAAGACAGTTTCTCTCTGTTTTGTTCAAGATTGTGCTTTCTAGATCTGCTGCAAAGAGCACATGTACTCCGGGTGAGAAACATCATTCAGCAGAGTAGCAGGGAATTTGAAAAAGTTGGCCCAGGTGGGAAGTGAAAGAAAAATAGCCAACACAGTTGGCTGATAGAGGCAAAATTAAAGGACCATTAGGGGACAAACATGCTAGGGTGTGTGGGGGAGCTTAACTACATTTGTCAGTGGAAGTCTGCACCTGCTGGCTGCTAATGCTTCATTAAACCATCTTATAGAATATAGTCCATCGTCTCCCAAGGATTTAGGTAGGCATGAATTAGTTTCTATTCAGATTTTGCGGTATAATTTCTCTGCAGTTTGCATGCATGCGTGCATGCGTGCATGTGTTTGTGTGTACAAACAGTGCAATTCCACATGATAAAAATATAATATCTTTCCAAGATGACTACTTGGAAATCTGAGTACCAGTGTGTGCTTAAACTCCATTTCCAAAACATGAATAAGTGAAATCTCTAGTGATATGCACAAATTCATGTCTGTCTGCTATGAATTATGTAACAGTCTCCTTTGTAATTTAAACATGTTGTCTAATTAAACAGACAAATCTTGAAATGTCTTCCTTTCTTGTATCACCATTCTATCTTGCTTTCACACACACACACACACACACACACACACACACACACACACACACACTTCTTTTTAGGTCAAGCACACAGAGTTCCACCAGAAGGGAGTAATGTCAAATAAAAATAATAGGGATAAAGAAAAATAATCCCCCAGTCTACATGGAGCCAAGAGGAAGAAAATGAAGTTGTAGAGAAAATTTCCCAAACCTCAAGGAAAGTTCTACTTCTTTTGCTCCTTAAAAATGAGAAAAATAATATAGCCACATTAAAATAATTCTTACATGAAAAGTAAACTACCCCCAAATCCCACCAGCTTAATGTATTTGTCTATCATAATAAGTTTTCTAATTTTAACCATCTGGATATTTCATTTTACTTAATTAAAATTATTGTAGGCCAATTTTTAAGGGGGGGATATTGCTTTTGTTTTCTTTATTACTGTACTATAATCACTTTTCCAGTCTAAATAATTTCAACATGGTGATGTGGAAAAAAAGCAAACTCACAGAAGAAAAAAAATATGAAGGCTAGTAAATATGTAAAAACTTTGTAACCTCACTGGTAATCAGGAAAATGCAAATTTAATTTGCTGAGACATGTCATCTTATACCCATTAGATTAGAAAAGTAAAAATATGAAAATAGTGTTTAAGAGGAGATGGAACAATACCTAGAATGACCCACAGGAGGGTCAGTTGGTTCAAGTCCTACTCCAGGATAATCTGCAGTATCAAAAGGAATGGGAGTTGTGCATCTTCAGCAACTCTTCAAGTCTACTCCTGTGTTCATCTGTAGATCAACTCTGTTCACTGCAACTTACTTTGATGATAGAAATAGTCTCCTATGTTAAGCAAGATGGTAGTCACTGGCTTTCCATGGTTACCAAGTACTTAAAATGGACTTGTAACTAAGAAACTGAATTTTCTCTTTTAATTATGTAAATTTTAATTTCAATGCCTTTAGTAATATGTGCATACCATTTTTACCACAGAATTACCAAAACTGGATATTTTCATTCTTTGATAATTTGTTAATCTATAATCTGTAAAATTCTATTTCTCATTTACTGTGTGCCTTGTCCACTACAACCAGAGTTGAATATTTTTCCTTGTGTTTGTTTACTTCAATCATCTGCCTAAATCTTTTTGCTTATTTTCAGCTGAAATCTTTGCTATAAATACCAGATGATCTGCTTCATTTTTCTGGTAATAGTTCCTACTGTTTTTTTCTATTTATATCCTCTAGAACTTCAGTACAAATGTTTCCCACTATATTTTTCAGTAAGCATTAAATATTGCATTTTTAGTTAGTTTCTTCCTTGAAGGCTAAAGCACCTTTGGTTAAGATCAACGCTTTCAACTATACAGTAACTTACTGAGACAAAAAAAAGCTATGAACCCTAGATTGCATTGCATAAATGCATTTGTCTAAAATGTGAAAAGCGTATTTAGTTTGTAAGGAAGCAAATGAAAGGAACACGAAGGGTCATTGCTCATTTACCAAGTATCTACTAAACTTTTTATTCCATTGTTACTGGCTTCTATTTTTGTTGTGGGGAAACTTGTTTCCAGTTGACTGGAGTTCTGCCCTAGTAAAGTGTTTTCTTTCTTGTTGCTTTCAAGATCTTCTTTTATCTTTTATGTTCTGTGGCGTCATTCTATTCTCTCTTTTCTTTCTGAAATTCTTAATAGAAGTATGTTGGACCTTCTTAGTCTAGTCTTCATGTCTCTTCAACCCCTCGTTTACATTTTCTATATATTTTTCTGCATTCCATTATGGGCATTTCTCTCAGATTCCTTTTATAGTTTATTCCTTTGGGCTACATATAATTCGTCCATTAGGTTTTAATTTTAATGATCACGTTTGTTTATTTCTGGAATCTGAGTTTTTTTCTGAATATACTTGGTGTTTTTACATATTCCCTTTTGCTTCATTTTCAGCCAATCTCTTATGTCATTAATGATTTGAAACATGATTACTCTAAATCATTTTCAGGTAATGGTATTTCCCAGAGCTGTTAGAGGGTTAAATCCTGCTTTTTGCTTTTGGATGTTCCTTCCTGCCTCAGATAGATTCTTACATGTTTTACCTTAGCTTGTGATATCATATTCAGCAGGACTCTTTCTGTAGGTTTTTTTTTTTTTAGTTTTTTGAGACACGGTATTGTTTATGTAGTTCAGGCTGCTTGGAGCTCACTGTGACACTCCTGCCTCAAGTGCTAGGATTACAGGTGTATGCCACTGTGCCTAGCTCTATCTATAGATTCTTAAGATGGATTGCTTTTAGACTGCAATGACTGTACCGTTATGAGTTTTGATGAGGCCAAATCACACAACTACAGCAGTCATCTCTCTGTGTTAGTGGTACATTACCCCCGGACTATCTTTTCACTAAACATACATGTTTAGTAGTCTCTTGAGAGTTGTTATGTAGTCTCTTGAATCAGAGTCCTAACAGGAAACAAGTAGATCATTTTAGGAGCATCTGTTTGCCCAGAAATCAATCATAAAGGTATGGGCGGCAAATAAGAACCATAAAGAATTTAAGGTTGCATACCTAGTGTTGTTACTGCCTTTAAGCTCTGGGGATGAGAGGAGAGAGAGATTCCTGAAGCTTGAAAGGAGAAAGAGTTGTATATTGCAGACCTTTTGGGGGAGAACAGTGGTCCACAGTTGTGAACATAGCCAGTTCAAATAATGCCATAAGGGGAGAAACAGGAATACACAGCCTGGCTTCTCTACCTTCTTTCCAGAGTCTTCCCAGCCCTCACCACTAATGTCACTGGCAGCCAGAGGACAAGGGAGCTCAGTGTCACAGCCTAGAGAAGGACAGAGGCTGGATCTACAGGGGCAAAGAGCAAATATCCAGCAGATGACTTCAGGTGAGTCTTCAGCTCTAATTCCTGCGCTTGGATGGCAGTTCAACATCAAGCCCCTTATTAAAAAAGCTGGGAATGGATAGTATTGCCCATACTGCCTGCCAACCCACCTTTTAGTCCCTCTTTATTTTTGACCCTGATGATTCATTTCTCTACTGTCCTGGGCTCTTGGTTATACATTTAAAAGAGTGTTTGTATATTTTATACAACTTACCTGTTTGTATGATTTAGAGTTATCTAATCCAATGTATTGCCAGAAAAGAAGACATGAATTATCTCACCCAGTCTTATTCAGACTCTATTATGTGATAATATTCACATTTTGAAGGTCAAGTGATAGAGGCTGGGTTAGTTCTTAAGGGTCAGAGAACCATGATGTCTGGGACTGAGGCACTCACTGCTAAATACTGGGTGCAAGCACAGAACCAGAAGATCAGCGACTGCAATTGTGGAATAAAGAAAAAAAAAAAAAGAAGGAAAGAATGAGTCCTACAGATTCAAAAAATACTGAATTATCTGAAAGGTTAATTGTAGAGCTACAAAGTAAAACAGGCTAAAAAGCAGGTATACCATTAATCAGGGCTGACCTTAAAGTATCATAGGTTGCAGATATGAATCTAACATTTTGTTCCCTGAAAGCCATCATTAAAGGATGAAAAGGGTAAACTTTGACTATTTTTTTTGACAATACAAGATGATTAAAAATATCTCACTTTCAGATTGTCTGAGCACTTACAACTGTGTCTTGTTCCTTTAAAAAGTAACTGAAGGTCTCTAAATTGACAAGGAGGTGGAAACACAGGGAAAGAAACACTGGTGGAAACATCTTGGAAAGAAAATAATCAACACTTAAAAGTCCAGAAACTCACAATCTAAATTTAGGCCCAAGAGTTAGAAGTTGATGACATGGAGAAAAAAAATTCTTTTCCCAGATTATGTTGTATTAGGTCGAATAATTCTTTAATGTATAAAAGCAATTCAAAATGAATATATATATATATATACATATATATGATCAATTATGTATTAAAACTTCTGTTTTGCAAAATAAAAAAAACCCCTTGCTTTGTTGAGAGAATAGTACAAGGAGAAAAAGAAAGGTTGAAGGAGAGAAGGGAAGAAGGAAAAGTAAAAAAGAAAGTATCCTTGGAATACAGTAAGATGTATTCTATTTGAAAGATTAAATAATGAAGAAAATGTCAGAAGTGGCTAACATCGTCTAAAATCTAAATACATTTTTGGAAAGCTATTTATAATATATCACTGACTTTGGAAAAAATAATCACAAATGATAGAAGGAAAAAGGAATAGCCACTTTTTCAAATAAGGAGAAAAAAATTTTTTTCTAATAGTATATTTTAAAATATCATTTTGGGAACTCGCGTGAGCTTTTTGAGACACATAACTGAAACACATAATTATCATTTTTTGACACTCAAAAGGAATATTTAGTTTAGTATTGGAGGGAACTCACTTCAGATTGTACCACCTTGAAAATAAGGGAAATGCATTTTATATATAAGAAATACACATTTGTTTTAATTTTTTTTTTTTGTCTTTTCTTCCTGTACCAGGAATCGAACTCATGACCTTGTGCTTGCCAGGCAGGCACTTTTGCCGCTGAGATAAATCCCAAGCCCCCTGAGCTAAATCCCCAGCCCCCATTTTAATTTTCAAAACTATTTCATAAAGGCATATATCCAGATTCTAATAAAGTTTGTTAGATACCAAACATGAAGTTGGAAAGCTAAACTGATTCTGTTTTTGGTATACCGGTAATTTTATTATGAGGATGTCAGATGAAAAAATATTTTTAAAGGAAACCATTTATGGGCCGGGGATATATAGCTCAGCGGCACAGCGCCTGCCAGGAAAGCATGAGGTCCTGAGTTTGATTCCCAGTACCAAAAAACAAAACAAAACAAAGCAAGGAAACCACCTATAAACTAGATGATACTTCATTGGAAAAACTAAAAGTTGTCTTAAAATTAAAAAAAAGTAAAGTATTTTAGATTAACTATAAAGGATAGAATGGTAGAACATAATAGACTAAATTAAATTTTAATAACTGCTTAACATGTAATGAAAGGATAAAAAGACGCAATACTTAACAAAATACACAAAAAATAGTGTATTTTGATGACCTAAAAAAAAATCAGAAGCTAAATTGAAAAATCCTTTTGGTTTTATTAGTTAAGTGTTGATTTATTTATTTATTTTTTTTGGTACCAGAAATCAAATTCAGGACCTTGTGCTTGCCAGACAGGTGCTTATGCCACAGAGCTGTATCCCCGGCCCTCAAGTGCTGATTTGAAAAACTTTTTTCTTAATACTAAAAATGAACTGAAGCACATTCTATGGTGCTGATATAGTTTAGCTCCTGTAAAAATCCTTAAGAAATAGAACCTTCTATAGAGAACAATCTTTGTCCATTTTAATACTGTTCTGGCGGAAGTGGGGCACGTTCTTGAACAAGGGTGACAAACAGAAAGCCAACTACCAAGACTAGGTAGTAATGACAGGGGTTCCAATGAAATCAAGTATCGGTTTCCATCAGCACTCAATTTGGGAAACTGAGGGTATGATTTTATTCTGGTTTAAAAGCTTTAGGAAATGCTAGATATATAAATTAGGCTACTTCATTTTTACTGTGCTTTAAAAATGCATTTGTTCCAGAAAGTGAGAAATGTTCTACAGTAGTACTGAGTGTTTGTACTTCCTCCTTCCTATTTATATGTTGAACTTCTAACCCCTAATGTGATCGAGGATATTTGGAGATGGGGCCTTTAGATAAGGGTTAGAAGAAGTCAAGAAAGTAGGGCCTTGGCCTGATGGGATTTGTGCCCTTATTTAAAAACAAAAACAAAAACAAAAACAAAAACAAAAACAAAAACAAAACAAAAAACCAGAGAACTCGTTTTTATCTTTCACTCTACCATGTGCGGACATGTTGGGAAAATGGCCAGCTGCCAGCCAGGAAGCCTGCCCCAGACCTTGACCATGCTGGCATCCTGGTCAGGATATCTAGTTTTTATAGTTGTGAGAAAATAAATATCTGTTGTTTAAGCCCCCTGTTCTATGGTATTTTCTTAGCCCAAGTAGACTGCTGTACTGCATGTAAAAATGGCTTTGGGTAATGATAGAGGCTGGGATAGTTTGAGATGCATGCCATAAATATGGATAAGAGTGATTCTGGTGAGGTTTTACGTGGAAATGAGGAACATATTTTGGAACCTTGTTATAAAGTTATGAAGCAGTTGACTAATATGTGCTTTAATGTTTTGTGGAGTTTAGAACTTGAAGGCAATGAAAGGTAACACTCAGCTGAGGAGATTTCTTAGCTAAGTGTTAAGTCTCTTGGTTCCTCCTGAGTATTTACAGTAAAGTGCAAAAACAAAGCTGGAGTGAAGCAGGAATTGCTAAGTAAAAAGAAACCAGAATGTGAAGACAAGGAAAGTTCTTCGCCTACCTATGTTACAAAAAAATGTGAAAACTTGTTCAGAAAACATCAAAGGTGTGGCTAGATTATCACTTGGTAAAGCGCTTGTGGTATTATATAAGCAGAACATTGCTCGTTTGGACAGACAGCGATAGAAATGGGACAAAGTAAGAGAAGGCTGTGGGACTTCTCAGCCTTGAAAAGAATGGATGAGAAAGCTGTTTGCTGCATGTGCTGTGCTTCAAGAAGTAGGGGAAATGACCCTGAAAGTGATTTAGAGATTATCAGACCCCCTGTCTTGGATTCTCCAGGACAGATGGCTTCTGCCTGAAGCTTTGGAAGCAGAGCTACTTGGCAGAGCCATGGGGACAGGACCCTGACACTCAGTGGCTCTGGAGGACAAAGCACTGAACCAAAGAGGATCGCTGTAACTCCTTAAGAGCTAATGGAATTTGCTTTGCTAAATTTTGAACTTGACGGTCACGCCTTCATTCTTTTCTAATTCTCCCTTTTAGAATGCACAAGTCTATTCTGTGCCTGACCACCGTTATGTTTTGGGAGCACACAATTTGTTTGGTTTCACGGGCTCATAGCTACAGAGGAATTCTTCCCTGAGCTGAATTGTGCATGGAGCCTCCCCAATATCTGATTTAGATGATATTTATATAAGACTTTGGACTTTAGAATGTAGAGTAGATGCTGCAATAAGTGAAAACTTCTAGGACATGTGATATGGAATAAACATGTTGCATGAGGGAAGGATATGACTGGATAGGGCAGAAGTAGGATGTTTGTAACCAAGTGTTTGTAGGCCCCCCAAATTCATATGTTGAAGTCCTAGTCACCTTATGTGATGCTGATTGGATATAGGATGTTGAGGAAGTAATTCAGCTTAGCTAAGGCCATGAGGATTGGGAGTATTCATGCCCTTATTAGAAGAGACCCCAGAGAGACTTGTTCTCTCTGCACTGTGTGATACAGCAAGAAGCTGGCCATCAGTATGCCAAGAAGGAACCCTTTTGCTTAACTCAACCATGCTAGGATCCTGATCTTGGAACTTCCAGGTTCAGAACTATGAGAAAATAGATTTATGTTGTTTAAGCTCCCAGACAATGGTACTTTATTATGCCAGGCACAGCAAGGTCATTCTATTTAAAAGGGAGGGCTAGACAGTTGTGGTGGCACATGCTTCTAATTCTAGCACTCTGGGAGGCTGAAACAAGAGGACTGCAAGTCTGAGCCCAGTCCAGGTAACTTAGTAACTTAGTGAGACCCTGTTTTAAAATAAAAAAAGGCTTGGGAGGTAGCTCAGTATGGAGGCCCTGGGTTCCATCCCCAATATCAAAACCAAACCAAACCAAACCAAGTCAAGCCAAACCAAACTAAGCCAAACCCAGCCAAGCCAAGTCAAGCCAAGCCAAGCCAAGCCAAGCCAAACTAAACCAAACCAAACCAAACCAAACCAAACCAAACCAAACCAAACCAAACCAAACCAAACCAAACCAAACCAAACCAAACAAATGACCTAATGCATTTGTTTCATAAAGTGAAACAAACCAAACCAAACCAAACCCCAGAGGGCTATAAAATTTCAGTGTCAAGAAAGAGGAGAAAGTTTGTAGAAATATGCCAGATTAATGGAAGCAAGGACAGTATGAGGCAGAATAACACTT